>NC_138731.1:39492448-40092448 GCF_965113295.1 Leuciscus leuciscus
TACACTGACAGAGAGTAGGCAGAACTCGCATCATGTTTATTTTTTCTTTATTTGGCAAAAAGCACAACACTTTGTTTTTATTGTGAGTATGCACAAAAAAAAATGCACACTTAACAGGATCGATTGATGTATGAAACTTGTTTGTAAGATCAAAGTCAACAGAGTATTTTGAATCTCTCCTGCACTGATAAGAAAAAAAGCGAGCCTATCGTGCCGGCATGGTAGCGGACCTCAGGGGGTTAAAATAGGATAGTAGAGGACTAACAGCAAGCAAAGTGTGAGAGAGAGGGGACGGGATCGGGAAGGTTCACGAGCCGGGACTACATGTCAGAGCACTCCCAACAAGGCTATCGGCTCCCAACAGTATTTTTTAATAGATTTTCCCTTTTCATTATTTCAGGCATCCTTATTTTTCATAAAACTTATAGAGGGTGATGAATTCGATCAACAGTTTTGTACTGTTGTCCAGGTGTCTTACCTGCAAATTTACCTTTTGTGTTTCAAGAAAGAAAGAAATACAGATTTGGAAAGACGCGAGCAAATAATGAACTATGCCTTTAAAAATATCCCAAGTGTCTATTTGAAGAAAGAGAAAGCAGGAATACTGGCATTATGTCCTTGACAGCATCTTTTCTCTCAGTTAATCTAGAAGCTCCTGGTATCGTCTCTGTGTCAGGCGTATAAAAGCTTCCTCACTATAGCCTCAAGTCAACACAGCCCTGCATCTCGGCTCTATTATGAGGAATGTTTTTAATGAAATGTAGAGTTTTGCTCTTGTGTTTGTGTTGTGTTTTTCACCTGAGCTCCAGCTGCATCTGTGTCGAGGGGGACTAAAAGCCCGTTGATGTCAATAACTGTATTTTTCCTCTGAGGCAGCTGAAGATGAGGTCTAATCGAATGGATATTAAAGTCACAATAGACTGCTCCTGCTATTACGGCCTGTCAAGCACGGCCCTTTCTCTCAAAGATTAGTTTCTCCTGCTGAATATTTATACACTTACTTTACTGTAGGCTTAACCTCACAGTCAATGGTGTTTCATTCCTCTTCTATCCTATTCTCTACTCTCCTCTTTCATTTCTGTCCTCTTCTCACCTCTCTTCTCCTCTTTTTTTTCCCCCTCTTGTTCTTACTGCTCCACTCCAGTCATCTAAATAAAGAACGTGATGCATGATGTCATTATTTAGAGACATTATTTGACGGCCTATACTTTCTCTTTGATACTTGCAACACCAGTTATTTTGGTAAAGTGCAATTTTCAAGTGCACTATAGTGAGATTAATGATTGGAAGGAAGTGTGTTTGTTTTCTTGAATTTGTAACTTCCACATTTATAGAAAAATTGGGAAAAGAAAAGTGTCAGGGATTTTTAAAATTGTGTTTTCTAGTCCTGAAAAAAGTCTCGTAAATGTTCTTTAATTCTATATCGGTTCAGTCTGAATCTGAATCTGAATCTGAATCTTACTCTTAATCTTAATCTTAATCTTAATCTTAATCTGAATCTTAATCACTGGAAAAGTCATAGAATGTGCTTGTGGGAGCTTTTATAGTAATAACTTATAATAATATAGCTGATCAGTAAGACATCATAAATTCAAAATGCATGGTTTTATTAAATATTAATAATTGAGCACCAATAATAATTGAGCAGCAAATCATCTTATTAGAATGATTTCTGAAGGATCATGTGACACTGAAGACTGGAGTATTGATGCTGAAACTTCAGTTTTGCATCACAGGAATAAATTACATTTTATAATATATTCTAATAGAAAACCGTTATTTTAAATTGTAATAATATTTCACAATATTTGACTGTATTTTTTGTATCAAATAACTGCAGCCTTTGTGAGAATAAGCATTTTAAAATCGTACCATCCCCAAAGTGTGTGTGTGTGTGTGTGTGTGTATATGTACGTCTATGGACTATTTTCCATCCACCAGGTGAAAATTATGAATTCAATCACTTGTTGAGCATAATTCCATGTGTCATTCATGTCTGTAGCTCTTTGCTTATTATCATGGTGTGAATGCTTATTATCAGGGGTTTGTCCAAGCCACTAACCCCCAGACTGAGCAGAAGTACCTGTGATTATATGTATTTAGCAGACAGCACTAATGATGATCTCTTCCTCTGTCTTTCTGTCAGGTGTGACTGTGGCTCAGCAAGCGCAGGGCCAGTCGAGGCGTTTCACCACCATGGATGTTGATGAGGAGGAGAACATGAGTGAGTGCTCATAGCTGAACCCCAAACCCTCCATTCCAGCACAGAGCCCTACACACTCCCCGTAACTAATGTGTCATTTAGTCAACAGTTCATGTGCCTTCCCTTCCCTCTATATGCCCATCACGCTAAACGAACCCAGCAGAGATGTTTAAAGTAGTGTTTAGACATGGGCACATTTTTTACATCGAAACTTCAGTCCGATCAGATCAAATCTTTTATTTTTTAGACACTTTTTTTTGTGGAAAACGTCTTCTATGTTTAGTAATTTTTCATTATTGCAATACATTTTCATCTGACTCAAATGGTGTAAAATCTTAGTCAACAAAATAACATTGTGGTTGATCTTTAGTGTGTTAGATGAACAAATATTTAGATTAATTTAAACATATCAATCGTATATACGATTTCTGTTGCTTGCTTGCATTGTGTATTGGGTGTTACACCTTCTACCTTTCAAGCATGTCCTATTCCAGAATGATTTAAAATTTCTGCTGCTTTTTGATGTTGCTTCTAAGTCTTGTTTAAAGGGATGCTTCACCCAAACATGAATCTTCATTTACTCACATTTTATGAAAGAACAAATGAAGAACATTGGGGTCCAAACTACATGGAACCCCATTAACTGTCATTGTACTGACTGAATTAATTTTTTTTTCCTAATTTTTTTTTCTTTTGTGTTCCACAGAAGAATACATCATAAAACGTCATGACAGTGAGTAAATGATGACAGATTTTTTTTTTTTTTTTTTTTTTTTTGGGTGAACTATTCCCTTAAGTGTCAATTTTTTTAATTTATTTTTTTCAGCCCTCATTTTTGTGCCACTGCAAAATTATCTAAAAAAGATAACTGAATAAAAATGCAAAGCATGTTATAGATGATAACATTTTAATTTCATTCGTTTTTTTTATTTTTTTTATGAATAAGTTATCAGTGGTTTAAAACAAGGTAGCATAAAAAAAAGTCAGTATCGCTAGATGTGCTAAATAATCCAATATCTTCCAAATTTAGCATTCCCTATTTCATTGGGCTTTACACTTGAATGTGATCAAAGAAGATCGGGACTCGAGACTGAAGAAATACACAGCGTTCCTCCGGTGTCTGAGTCCCGTTCTTCTTTATTCTGCAGCGCTGTGAATAGAAGATTCAGGGAAGAGTTGTTAACCCAGAGGAAATGTAACCCTCTATTGTCCCGTCACTCCGCAGCTTGTCTTCAGAGCCACTGACAATGGAGGGACCCTTCATTTATTACGGATCTGTAGAGAAGCGGACGCTTTCTTATTTAGATTTTCTGCCGATAAGCGTATTTGATATCCAAAAGCTTTCTACCTCTGATAGTGCATATTTCTCTATCAGCTTTAGGTTTAGCGTTGGGTTTATACACTCATTCAGCACCAGATTCCCCCCCCCCCCCCCCCCCCTCCATTGAGTGAAAGACCAACATGTTTTTTGCCCCCCTTTTTAGCAGCCTTACCAGTTTTTTCCCATTCTTGTTCTCCATAGGAATTTTTAAGTTTTAAAGATTTCAACCAAGAAGTGCGTTCGACTACATCACCGTACACCAAGCGAGAATCAACATGGTGTTCTTTTTGACGTTGCTAATGCACACAGAGGGAGCTGGTGCACTTCGCTGTTACTGGGCCTTTGTGTAGATTGAAGACATTAAAGTTCATGGCTCTAAAGGAGAGGTCCTGTTTCTATGTTATTTAAGCTGTCGGTGCCACTGCAGGTGTTCGCTTTTACATTCCTTTAATACTCTGTAGTGAGCCAGTGCATTTTACTGGTTACAGTAAGTACAGTTACTAGGCTTTTATGCTTTTGCATGTGCAATTGATTGAATTTTCAGCTGAAGGTGGGCAGGTCTATAAACTTATAGCTTTAATATCTCTAGTAAGCTTAAAGCTGTTAAAGTTGAAGTTTTATTGCACAATCTTTTGGGCATTCTTTGTTAGTGGAACAAGCTAGTGACCTGCTTTAGTGTCGTCTTCTAAGGCCACATCTTAACGGCAGTTTAACCAAAAAAAATGGGTTTTTGGCAAGCACAGATTCGACTAAAAATGTTTACTAAGAAAAATAGCAAAATAGTACATTAGTTTGAATGTTTTGCAGATATTTTTTGTTACTGAATGGATTATAAAAGTACATTTGGAGTGGCCTGCCTAAGATCCTTTAAAAGCCTACCTATGTAAGATCTCACTAGGTTTTGGAAGAGGGCCGTTGTTTTAGCAAGAGTGATTTCCATCATTAAAGCCAGAGTCAATCGCTTATGTATGTGTGTGTTTGTGTGATGTGGATATGTGTATTAAAGTTTGACACGCATAAGAAGGGTTTTGATTTTCAGATTCTGCTCCAGTATTTTGTATATTTCTCTCTCTCTGTTTCTTTCTTTCTTTCTCCTCTTCTCTCCTCTTCTTTCTTTCTTTCTTTCTTTCTTTCTCCTCCACGTTCTCTTTCTTGCTCCCCCCCTCCCCTCCCCCCTCGCGTTTTCCCTGACACGACTTTCTCTCTTCTCAGATATCTTCATTTTATTTCTCCTTCTGCCTTGCACCCTCTCCCTTATCCACCCTGTTGCTCCTACTGTTTGCAGAGAGCTCTTACTCTGTTCCCCTACTGTTCACGGACGCTATTCTCTCTCTACCAGAGCACTGAAAGCAGTAACCTAGCGAGCTTTTGCTGAAGGATGTTATAAATGAAAATTTAGCCAAAGTTCCATCAGCTTTGTCAACAGGACATGATGATGTGTGTTTCCTCTGCAAGACCCTCTTCTTAAGGGAAAACAATTGTGACCTTGTAAACATCTCATGAAAACATGCCCATATCCTATTTCACCCCAAAATCTAAATATAGAATAAAATAAAATTTTGCAATCAGAAAACCAAATTTTTTTTTTTATGTTTTTGCTCTCACAGTTAACACGTTAATGCATGCGATTAAATATGCTGCCTTATTGTCATATATATTTTCTTTTTTTTTAATGATAGCATTTATTTAATTTGATATATTATTGGAACCTTGAGTGAAGAGCACTATTGTATAAATATTATGTCATCCACACAACACCTAATAATTGCATATATGTATATTTTTTTATTTTATATATTCAGTATTTTATTTGTTTTTTAAAGGAACTCATCAAAGATTGACCATGATTTAAATCTTTTAATTGATTGAAATCCCTATTTTGACCATTTTTGGACAGTTATTTTTTTTTTCTCTTGATTTTGGGTTGAAATATGATGCTTGACCAGTTTTGTTAGATAAGAGAAGTATGTTCTCAAAGTTTTTTCACAACAAAAAAAATGAACCCATTGTGAATCCATATTTGTTGGTGTTTTATAGCCACTATTTATATGGAGGGACCTGAAAAAGTGCCTTTTTCACTCAAAAAGAGCCTCATTTAATTAGTTATTAGGCTTTTAAAGCTTTGGTTTCTGTTCTCCATTAGCACATATTTTATCTCCAATGAGATGATTGATTGACTCGGCACGAGCCATTGCCTGCAAAACTGAATGCTCAAACTGTACTTTAAATTAAACTGATGATTATGATCATTTAGATTTCATACCTCATGGTCTTCCTTAATTATGATAATTAATCGGGTTTTTTTTTTTTTTCTTCAAAGTTTTTTCAGTGTCATCTTTGAAATTCCTCTCATAAAGAAGTTTCACAAGATTAGTCTAAAAATGTATCATGCTAGCATACCTCGGCACACAAAAAAGGAACACACATCACTTGTTCGGTTACAAAGAAAGATAAAGGAATCTATAAATTTTACATTTACAAGATCCTGCAACGAAGGCGTTGTAAGTTACTCTTTCTGGGCACCGCAGGTTCATGCAGCACCGACGTAAAGGAAAACCGCAACCTGGACAACGTCTCTTCTAAGGAGGGAGCTGGCCTGGTGGAGCAGCTCCCCAACGGTAGTGGAGGAGGGGGTCGCAAGCGCCCCCTGGAGGAGGGCAACAATGGCCATGCGCACTCGAAATTCAGACCCAAGAAACGTAAGAAAACGCCAGGGCCGGTTCTGCCCAAGAACGCCCTGATGCAGCTGAACGAGATCAAACCAGGCTTGCAGTACAAGCTTCTCTCGCAGACCGGCCCGGTCCATGCGCCGGTTTTCGTCATGACCGTCGAGGTTAACGGGCAGTTGTTCGAGGGCTCGGGTCCCACAAAGAAAAAGGCCAAGCTGAATGCCGCTGAGAAGGCCCTGCGTTCCTTTGTTCAGTTCCCTAACGCGTCTGAAGCGCACCTGGCCATGGGCCGTACGCTCACCGTCAACACGGATTTCACCTCCGACCAGGCTGACTTCCCTGACATGCTCTTCAACGGGTTTGAGACGCCGGCACCGCCCGAGGAATCATTTTTTCTGGGCTCCAACGGCAACGGCTCCTTAAACCCGCTGGGAGAGTATCCCGTGCCCCAGGCGCCAGGTACGAACAGCCTAGTTCAGGCGCCCCTGCCACCGCCCTCCTCCTTCGCCTCCTCGGCCAGCGGCAAGAACCCCGTCATGATTCTCAACGAGCTGCGGCCAGGCCTCAAATACGAGTTTGTGTCGGAGAGCGGCGAGAGCCATGCTAAGAACTTTGTGATGTCCGTGACTGTGGACTCGCAGACGTTTGAGGGCTCGGGCCGAAATAAGAAACTCGCTAAAGCCCGGGCTGCCCAGGCGGCTCTGTCTGCGCTCTTCAACATGCAACTGGACCAGACCCCATCTCGCCAGCCCATCCCCAGAGAGGGCCTACAGCTGCACCTGCCACAGGTAAGAGATCCGCACCTCAGACTCAACATAGTCCCCAGATAGCACACGTACATCACAGAGACGTCTATTTGATGTGCGTGTTTACATCTGGAAGACGTATTTTTAAGAGTGTTTGCTCATCTGCAATACGTCTATATGTCAAATAGACATTTAGAAGATGTCTTTAAGATGTAATGATTTAGATTGTATGTTAAACTGACATCTTAAAGATGTATATCAGATGCTTTCCAGATGAAGTGATCTTTAACAGACACCTTTCTGACGTACGTGTGCTTTCTTTTTTGCCCTGAAGACTAAAGGCTACACAATGATTGATGCATCTTAAGGGGTCATTCACGCAGAGCATGTTGTTGTGTTCAAAACGCTAGATGTTGAACTATGAACAACAATGAAACACAATGGGTCAGACACATAGATGAGGGTTGGATTCTAACATTAAAAACAGCCAGACATAGCACAACATAGGCACATCTATTCCCATGTGTCATAAACGGCCTTTAACCTTTTTGTTTATTCACCAATCTTTCTGAAAAATACTTGAATTATTTATAGTTCGCTATGCAGTGGTATAGTAATGGTTTATTTATACCATAGAGATAGGCAGGCCTAAACTGGTAAATAAATATTGTACAAGAAGATTGCATTAGTTATAGTTTAATAAAAGTTATAGAATATTTTCACAAGCACTCCGCAGAAACTACTTTAATGTTGAATCTCATTTAAACCTTTTCTTGTGCTGTGGCTTCCTTTAACTCGCACATCAGACTGTCTGATAAAGTCTTGATTGTATCTGATGTGTAAAAATCTGATAAATAAAAGACATTGGTCTTTCACATCTCAAAATGTTTAATTTAAGTTTCTGATCCATTTAAGTTTATCGGAGATCATCGTCTAAGCCTTTATGCCGGGATGCACAAAGCAGGCACATTATGGCCATCTTCATTAGGAACAAAGCCTAATGGAAATGAAGATGGGCTCTGTTAAAACATTGGGATGGATTGTGAGATTTAGCTAAAAAAAAAAAAAAACTTTCTTTTAACCTTTTTGCTGATATATATATGACATGAAAGTGTAAATGTCTTTATATGAATTAAGTTTATTTTTTGTCATAATATGTACTTACATAACACACAGTAATTTATCTTCATACATTTTAATCTATTTATATTGAGACTGGGCGTTTTTGAGTTTTTTCAAGCAAACAAAATCTAAAATGATGCACTTAATTGGCATGAACTGATTCATTTGGTTAAAATCTAATTTATAGCTCCTAATAACATTGTAACTTTGGACCTTTAGGTAATTTTAATGGTCAAATAAAAAGCGTGTTAAAGCATTATGGTATTCGCAATATTTCTTAATGTCGTGTCACTAGCAGAGCGTTGTGAATATGTCATGCATATTCAATATATTGCGCACCCCTTCCAGTGAAACAACACAGTGAGCCGAAATGACCAACGATTGGCGTTTGTGTGAGAAGACGTCTATTTACACATTTCTAAAATCCTCTGTTAATCCTGCTTTTGAGATAAGGCCAGGCCTGGAAGCGACCCAATCTTAATTAACATCTTCCTCTGAACCGTGTCAAAACAAGAACATTTTGTTTCAGCCTGCACACTACCTGTCCACTAAAGAGCAGTCCTGTCAGCCGCATGTTTTGTCTCTGATGCTGATTGCTCTTGGGCCGTCTGTCTCTGTGACACATACAGCACCATGAATGCAAGACCCCATTATCCATTCCTAATCCGATACCCACAAATTTAACATGCTGTCAATATGAGACCAGAGGCCGGATAGGTGTATTTGTTTCAACCAGATGGCAAGAGGTTAAATAGCCTCTCGTCACAGGACAACTGATCGTTTTAGTTTTTTCTTCACTCGTGTGCCGATACGTACTGACCTTACATCAAGGATGGAAGGTTGAATACTACCATTATGGCCGTCTTAATTAGGAGCAAAGCCTAATGGAAACGAAGATGGGCTCTGTTAACACATTGGGATGGATTGTATGATTTAGCTAAAAAATATATATATTTTAGTCTTTTTTTTTTTTTGTCTATTCTATCATAAAAGGACATTATATTATTGTGATATGATTTGTGATACCATTACTTATAAATTACTTTAACTAATTAGCCCTTAAAATCATAAATTATGTATACAATTTTTTATATAATATTATGGTTAATTATTGGACTTTATAAAAAAAATATTTTACAGTTATTTGCATCAAATTACTTTTATTAATTTATTATATTAATACATTAAATTATATTTTATTAATTTATCATATTAATTTGCGATTTATTAATCGCCAATAGGTGGCGGCAAGTTACTGTCTTAAAGGGATAGTTCACTTTGAAATAAATTTTTGGTATGTTTTAGCTTACCTCAAGGGCATCCAAGATGTAGGTGTCTTTTTTTTTCCACAGTAGTTTCAATTTTGATATTTTTAGGTTAAACCGTTCTTGTCTGTCAGTCATATAATGCAGGTCTATGGTCACGGTCTCAAAACACAAGCACAGAGTCCAAATTAAAACAATTCCCCATCGTCAAAATTAAACAATTCCCCATCGTAAGTACACATTGATGGCCCAAGACACGAAACGAGCGGTTTGTGTGAGAAAACGAACAGTATTTATATCGTTTTTACCTCTTAAACACAGCCATGTCGAAGTGATCTGAGAGCGCGGGCGGGTATAGATATATACACTAGATGTTGCCTTGTCTACGGCAGTTCATTGGAACGAATGTCTTTAAGGCGACATCTAGTGTATATATCTATACCCGCCCGCGCTCTCAGATCACTTGGACGTGGCTGTGTACAAGATATAAATACTGTTCGTTTTCTCACACAAACCGCTTGTTTCGTGTCTTAGGCCATCAATGTGTACTTACTATGGGGAATTGTTTAATTTGGACGACGGGGAATTGTTTTAATTTGGACTCTGTGCATGCTCTTTGAAGTGGTGACCATAGACCTGCATTATATGACTGACAGACAAGAACGGTTTGACCTAAAAATATCAAAATTGAAACTACTGTGGAAAAAAAGACACCTACATCTTGGATGCCCTTGAGGTAAGCTAAAACATACCAAAAATTAATTTCAAAGTGAACTATCCCTTTAATGGCTCATTCAGTCATTCATTCAAATGGCTGATTCTTTCCAGAACGAAGCGAGTGGCCGTCTTTATGAAAGTGTCATTGAATCAACTCGATTTGTTACAAACCACAGATTCATTCAGTAACGAAACACCGCTGTGTTGCTCAGAGACGCACAACAGTTCTGCTCTGGCTTTGTCTGGAACTATTTTCATTAGCGAAATTTGGCAGAAACAGACAATGTTGTGTCTAAAGTGTAATACACTTTAAAACTGTTGTATAAAATCAATATCACATTTGCAATCATGCAGATATTTGGAAAAACAGCACTTTTTACTCAAGATATTGCTAAATTCTAAGGCTTTTTTTGCCCATATATCTTGCATTTTAACTGCATTCTAATAGGCTTCATCACACAGTCAGTTGTTGCCCGGCATCATGTTCATAACTGAAGTGCGTGTAATGTAGGATGACCTACAGCTCTGGGCCAGGGCGATGTGCGTTAATAATTTGAGTGCATTATTTTTTCGCATAATTAATCGCAGCAATTTAACATGTTAAATCTCTAAAACAGCTAAATTTAGATTTGTTTTTTATTTTATATATTAAGTATTTTACATTTATATAGCATTTGGTAGTTTAATAAATTGCAAAAGGCCATGTCGTCATGATTAATCACTATTAATTTAGCATTTCTATTGAAAACATTCTCAAGAATGTTATTTGTTGTAAAATGTTTTTTTTTTTTTATCTCTGCGTTAGCCTCCTTTTTTCCTATACTGCTCTCCTGTGAGATTTGCGTCTAGTTGGCCAGTGATTTTCCTGTCATCTGTCCCCAGGCGCTAATGGGAAATGAAAGCAAATAAAGATGATGGCGGTAACTAGTGTGTTTTATCATAAGAATAAAACGCAGCCTTCTGTTCGGTGGGAGATTTCTCTGTCTCCTGATAATGTATCGGGATGCTCCACTTTAAAACTCCCATTAGCCGTCTCCGACTGAGTGACTCTGAAGTATTTGGGAAGCAGTGTTAGACTAATGTCTCTAACTCGTGCCCATTCGGCCATTGATTTTTCCTTGGCATAATCATTTTCCAGCATATTAAGGAATGTGAAGTGGAGGGCACTGTTAGCGGAAAGGAATCACAGAGGTGCCTGAAGGGTTTCGATGAAATATTGATATTATATTGCAGCAGCGGAAGGTGAATCTGAGGTCTACGGTAAATTCCGCTTTACAGTCATCCATAGAGGGAAAGGGTCAGTTGAGTGGGATTTAATTTAGCTGCGTTCCATTACAAATCAGTATTATTGTATAGACTATTTTGTGTTGAAACTGTACTTTTAATCTCAAATATTTCTGAGTGGAAAAGCATATTCAACAAGGAAAAAAATCCATCAGGAATTGATTGGATCTTGAGAAGTGTGTCGAAGGGGAGAGGATAAAAAGGGGGAGGATGACTTAATGTTTTTAAGACTTAATGTTGAATTTAGTCATGAAGTCAGTACTGTTTTCGGTAGCACTTTATTTTACAGTCCCGTTCCCCATGTACATACTATGTACTTATTATAGTAACTGGGTAATAACAAGGCACTAATCCTGAACCTACCCCTTAACCTTAACCCATGTAGTTACCTTATATTACCCAGTACTTTCTTAGGGAAGTACATGTAAGTGCATGTACTGTAAAATAAAGTGCGGCCCTGTTTTCAGTATTGCATGTCTGCCTGTAGCGGATGTGTGTTCATGTATTACTGATGTCAGCACTGAAGTCTGACGCCTGTATGCTCTTTACCAGGTTCTTGCAGATGCCGTTTCTCGTCTGGTAGTGGACAAATTCAGCGAGCTCACTGACAACTTCACGTCTCCACACGCACGGCGGAAAGTTCTGGCGGGTGTTGTCATGACAACAGGTAGAATTCCTTGAACTGAGAACAAGTTCTTATTCAGAAATGGTCCCATTTTAAATAAAAAACATAATTTTTTTTGCCTCCAAATGGCTCTAAGACAGTTCTTTACAAGTAATCCATCAAAAAGACTCAAACTCATTAGTAATCTTTATGAATCAGCCTAATGAATTACTTACTGACCGCTTTAATGGTGTTTCGTGAAATTGTCTACTTTTACTAATACTAAAAATTCTGAAAAGGTATCTTGATTTTTGTTGGTTCAGTTGTCAGTCCTGGTATGTCTCCACCTGTTTTGAACACAGGCACTGATGTCAAGGACGCTCAGGTCATCTGCGTCTCCACGGGAACCAAGTGTATAAACGGCGAGTATATGAGCGACCGCGGCCTGGCTCTCAACGACTGTCACGCTGAAATCATTGCTCGTCGCTCCCTGATCAGGTATCTCTACATGCAGCTGGAGCACTTCTTAAGGTGAGACGTCCCCTCTCTTGCATGTCTCCGTACGTCTCATTTGTCATCATAGCATGATGGATGATGTTTAGTCTAGCAGAAAGGGAAATTAAACTCATAAACAGGTTTTAATTTAACATCTTGTTATAGTATGCAGTTTTAGATAGAGATGCAAAATGAATAGTGATTAATCATGATGTGGCCTTTTGCAATTTATTAAACAACAAATGCTACATAAATGTTAAATATAAATATATAATATAAATATATATTTAAAATATAATAATAATAATGAAATGTTAGTATGGATATATTTGCATATATTTAATTAATCAGTGTTTGGCGGTTTTACTATAATAATAATTGTTATTATTAATGTTATTATTATTATATATTTAGCATTTATACAGTAGATGCGATATAGTATTTTATTTATTAAACCACTAAACGTAAAGAAACAAATATATATTTGAAAATATATTGAAAAAAATTATCAATAAGATATATAAAATAAAAACAAAATGTAAAAAATAAAATTGATTAAACCACCAAATGCTGTGATGTTAAAAAAAGAAAGAAATGTGTGTGTGTATATATATATATATATATATATATATATATATATATATATATATATATATGTATATATATATATATATATATGTATATATGTATGTGTGTGTTAATTAAAATATTTTGCAAAAATATTTGTAATCTATAATATATACAAAAAAATACGTAAAGAGAGAGAGAGAGATAAAATGATGTAATCTATAATAAAATTATTATTATGGATATATTTACATATTTTAGTTTTTTGTATTATTATTTAATATTGCGTTTTTATATGTAATTCAAGTGGACTGAGTTCCAAAAAAAAGTGTTTGTGAGATATTTATGTAATATATTTACTGACCACACCTTTAAATGTTTGGAATATTGGAGTTCAAATTGCAGTCACAATATGTCAAAATAATTGCAATATGGTCATGCAAGTATGCTTGCATTGTATGTATTAATTTATACATGATAAAAAACTCTAGAGAAAAATTAGATTTTTCTATTGTTTCTCTCTGAATTTAGCAACAATAAAGAGGAGCACCAAAAGTCCATATTCACGCAGTGTGACAAACGTGGCTTCCGGCTGAAAGACAACGTCCAGTTTCATCTTTACATCAGCACATCGCCCTGTGGAGACGCTCGGATCTTCTCTCCTCACGAGGCGGGCGTAGAGGGTGAAACTGAGTCTTTATTCAATCAAACTGTTCAGTCCTTTATACGTGATCTAGCGGGAGGTGAATGAGGACGTTAGTTTACTCAAACACTTGTTGGAAATGAATGATCAAAACTGAATAGTTGTGTTCAATTAAGATCAGGGTGGGCCCTCTTATGATCAGGTCGCGTTTCATTATAATTTCACTTTACTGTCTGTCTGGCTGCATTTCAAAAACAAATTTCATCAGTGTTTTTAATTAGCTGGCTTTGTCGACTCCTCTTGTGAACTGATTAATTCTGCTCTTGAGTGTTGCTTTATAGACCATACAATTATTCAGCTGAAGCAAAACAAACAATTACTTCTTTAACTTATTGTTATTGGTTGATTAAATGTGTTGATTAGTTGAAGTAGATTAACATTTTCAGAAACATTGCATGGAAGTGCCCCTCTTTCCTTTAAAATGTTTGTTTAACTGTTCTCCTCAGACCAGGGAGACAGACACCCCAACAGGAAGGCAAGGGGCCAACTGAGAACCAAGATCGAGTCTGGAGAGGGAACCATCCCGGTGCGCACGAGTAACACCATACAGACATGGGACGGAGTTCTGCAGGGGGAGCGGCTGCTTACAATGTCATGCAGTGACAAAATCGCAAGGTAGTTGGTAGCATGTAAACACACATGTACATATGAGCCCTGTTCTAAAACCTGACTTGCTGTCTGTTTCCTACAGACATACTAACTGATGCTCAGCAACAACACTAATAGAATCCCAGCTGCTCAGTTTTAAGGATGTCCAGTAATGTTTTGCACTTAATCAAGAGTTAATGATGTTTTTAGCTGTTAGTTCTTACATTATAGCTAATTAGTGTAAAAAAGTGTAAAAAAAATAAATATATATATATATATAAAATAATATATATAGTATTATACATTAATTATATATATTCACACATTAATGAAACATTTGTAAGAAATAATTTTATGAAAAGTAGAAATTGCACTTACAAAAATTATGTTTATTATATATAAATCTGTGAATAAGCCCCCGGGGCGCCCTATTGTAGCTTCCAATGAATGTTTACTGGAACCTATATCACAGTATGTAGATCATATCTTAAGACCTTTGGTTGAACATCTCCCCTCGTATTTAAAATACACTGGTGATTTCTTGATGCAATTGTCTGGAATTTAAATGGAAGGGGAAGAACCCAATAATATATTTTTAACAACTATGGATGTGGTCTCATTATACACTAACATTCCTCATAGGAAAGGTTTAATGGCGATGAAACATTTCTTAAATCAAAGAACTGAGAAATCCCCTCCTTTTGATTTTGTCATTGACCTGATCACTTTACTTTCAGAAAATAATGATTTCCTCTTTTAGGATAAATACTATTTACAAAAACAGGGTGCAGCCATGGGTTCAAAATTTTCTCCGGATTATGCTTGCCTATTTATGGGATATTTAGAAGAGAGATACATCTGGAATAATAACCCTTTTTTAGATAATATTGTTATGTGGATGATGTATGTTGTTATCTTTAGGGGCTCCAGACATCTTTTCGATAAATTCTTTGAGTATTTGAATAATATAGTGGATTCTATTAAAGGGTTAGTTCACCCAAAAATGAAAATTCTGTCAGTAATTACTCACCCTCATGTTGTTCCAACCCCGTAAGACCTTCGTTCATCTTCGGAACACAAATTAAGATATTTTTGATGAAATCTGAGAGCTGGCTCACTCCTCCATAGGCTTCTATAGACGTTATAACTTACTGGCCCAGAAAATGCATTAAAGACATCGTTAATATAGTCCAAGTGACTACAGTGGCTCAACCTTAAGTTTATAAAGCGACGAGAATACTTTTTGTAAAAAAAAAAAAAAAAAAGAAGACTTTATTCCACTATTCATTTCCTTCTCTCTGGGCCTTGAGTTTTTTCACGTAGTGTAATAGCGTAGCGCGTCTGTGTTGCACATCACCACGCATCACCACATGACCAGCGTCGGCCAATAGTGAGCCTACGTGGTGACGTGCAATACAGACGCGCTGCGCTTAAACACTACGTGAAAAAACTCGAGTCCCAGAGAAAAGGAAATGAATAGTGGAATAAAGTCGTTATTTTTGTTTGTTTTTGCGCACAAAAAGTATTCTCGTCGCTTTATAAACTTAAGGTTGAGCCACTGTAGTCACTTGGACTATATTAACGATGTCTTTAATGCATTTTCTGGGCCAGCAAGTTATAACGTCTATAGAAGCCTATGGAGGAGTGAGCCAGCTGTCAGATTTCATCAAAAATATCTTAATTTGTGTTCCGAAGATGAACGAATGTCTTACGGGGTTGGAACAACATGAGGGTGAGTAATTACTGACAGAATTTTCATTTTTGGGTGAACTAACCCTTTAAGTTCATCGTGGAAATTGATTCCCATTCTGTTGTTTTCCTTGATACTAGGTTTATATTTGAATCCGGTACGTTATCGACCTGTTTATATTCCAAACCAACGGATAAAAATAGTATTCTCCATGCAGCAAGCGCTCATCCATCTTATTTAAAAAAAGTACTACCCTATACCCAATTCCTTCAACTGAAGCGCATATGCAGTGTAGAATCAGATTTTGAACAACAATTGGTGATAATGTATAAGCGTTTTATTCTTAGGGGTTATCCGAAAAATTGCTTGAATGTCGCTTTGGAGAAAGTACGAGAATCGTCCTATATATCAGACAAACAAAAGAAGTCCCATTCTGTAGTTTGTACCACTACTTATTCTGCACACAGTCAAGTGATCAAGAATGTGATAAAAAAAACATTGGTATATACTTAAGTGTGATCCAGTGGGCGAGAGTCCCGCCTCTTTTTTCATATTATAGAGTTAGAAATATTAGAGATTATTTGGACAAATCCAACACCTTCATAAAGACTAGTCCTGATGGACGTATAATCAAGGACACTGGTTTCTTTCCCTGTCTTAAGTGCACGGCATGTAGACATTTCCGTAGGTGTTTTTCCATTCGTAGTAGCATTACGAACCATACATATAAGATTAAACAATTTGTTACATGCGCTTCTAACAATGTGATTTATCTATTATCTTGTCCATGTGACAAACAATACGTAGGCAAGACAAATAGACAAATTAAATATATATAAAGGGGATGGAAAGGCGTAGCGACAGATATTAGTCCCAAACTTATATATATATATATATATATATATATATATATATATATATATACACACTCACCTAAAGGATTATTAGGAACACCTGTTCAATTTCTCATTAATGCAATTATCTAATCAACCAATCACATGGCAGTTGCTTCAATGCATTTAGGGGTGTGGTCCTGGTCAAGACAATCTCCTGAACTCCAAACTGAATGTCAGAATGGGAAAGAAAGATGATTTAAGCAATTTTGAGCGTGGCATGGTTGTTGGTGCCAGACGGGCCGGTCTGAGTATTTCACAATCTGCTCAGTTACTGGGATTTTCACGCACAACCATTTCTAGGGTTTACAAAGAATGGTGTGAAAAGGGAAAAACATCCAGTACGCGGCAGTCCTGTGGGCGAAAATGCCTTGTTGATGCTAGAGGTCAGAGGAGAATGGGCCGACTGATTCAAGCTGATAGAAGAGCAACTTTGACTGAAATAACCACTCGTTACAACCGAGGTATGCAGCAAAGCATTTGTGAAGCCACAACACGCATAA
Organism: Leuciscus leuciscus; assembly: GCF_965113295.1. Lineage (NCBI taxonomy): Eukaryota > Metazoa > Chordata > Actinopteri > Cypriniformes > Leuciscidae > Leuciscus > Leuciscus leuciscus. The sequence goes on from NC_138731.1 coordinate 39,509,819, forward strand.
CCTTGAGGCGGATGGGCTACAACAGCAGAAGACCCCACCGGGTACCACTCATCTCCACTACAAATAGGAAAAAGAGGCTACAATTTGCACGAGCTCACCAAAATTGGACAGTTGAAGACTGGAAAAATGTTGCCTGGTCTGATGAGTCTCGATTTCTGTTGAGACATTCAGATGGTAGAGTCAGAATTTGGCGTAAACAGAATGAGAACATGGATCCATCAAGCCTTGTTACCACTGTGCAGGCTGGTAGTGGTCGTGTAATGGTGTGGGGGATGTTTTCTTGGCACACTTTAGGCCCCTTAGTGCCAATTGGGCATCGTTTAAATGCCACGGCCTACCTGAGCATTGTTTCTGTCCATGTCCATCCCTTTCTGACCACCATGTACCCATCCTCTGATGGCTACTTCCAGCAGGATAATGCACCATGTCACAAAGCTCGAATCATTTCAAATTGGTTTCTTGAACATGACAATGAGTTCACTGTACTAAAATGGCCCCCACAGTCACCAGATCTCAACCCAATAGAGCATCTTTGGGATGTGGTGGAACGGGAGCTTCGTGCCCTGGATGTGCATCCCACAAATCTCCATCAACTGCAAGATGCTATCCTATCAATATGGGCCAACATTTCTAAAGAATGCTTTCAGCACCTTGTTGAATCAATGCCACGTAGAATTAAGGCAGTTCTGAAGGCGAAAGGGGGTCAAACACAGTATTAGTATGGTGTTCCTAATAATCCTTTAGGTGAGTGTAGAGAGAGAGATAGAGAGAGAGAGAGAGAGAGAGAGAGAGAGAGAGAGAGAGAGAGAGAGAGAGAGAGAATATAAAAAATTATAAAATATATCATGTTGGCAAGCCATTTTATGAGCCTGAACTGTTCCCTAGGTGGTGATACAGTATGTTGTAGCCATTTCAGTACATTTATTTGGTTACATTTTTTTTTTATTACAATTTTATGATATTATTTAGTTGTTTTGTTTTCATTTGATTTGTTAATTAGGAAAGAAAATATCGAAAATGGGATACATCATAAAGGGCGTGGAAATGGATTGAATTCAAAATGTCGGGAGATATGGAGTGGCGATTTTTGACCACTTCATACGTTTTTTTTTTTCGTTTTTTTTCATTTGTACCTTAATTTCAATCGATGTTTTGTAAATCAATTATCTGGATTTAAATAAGAAGAAAACAAACAACGCTTGGTGGAATGAAGTGCGTATCAAAACACAAGCCCTCTACCATGCTCCCGCGGCCTTGAGAAAAGGCCGAAACACAGTACATACTAATAACCATGTAAAATACTTTTCTTTCTTTCTTTTGCTATTTTACAAAATAAGAAAATATTCCAACTCTCTTCACTGAGCTCATCACAATGCATTCTGGGGTGTCCTTGTCTGTAAAGGATGTAATGTTGCATTAATATTTGGCCATAATGAGCATAAATTCCTGCCTACCTTTGCTTCTATGATATCCATGTTAGAAGTTGCTGCCTAGTTAAGCAGCTCTCTAAGTTCTGGAGTGAAGGTATTGTCAGCCCTCTTCATTAGAATAATAGACAGCTCAGCAAAAGCAGTAGTCTGGAACCTTCTGGTTAATCTCACTGCACTGGGTAGACGCTGTACCTGTCACCGTTGGGAAGAGAACAAGGGCTTTGTGAATTTAATTGCTCTTTGGCTATTACCGGACTTCATAATTGACGGGGAAAGAGGTGCATGGGTTCAACATTACTATAACCCTAGTTAAATAAAGAAGACAGTATTATCAGAGTAGGAGGGAGCATTCATTTATCCTGTGGGGTCAATGTGGCGATGCGTCTGTCCCTGCCGCCCAGCAGCTGTGAGCTAAGAGATAAGAACATGTCAGAGACAGCTGTGACCAGAGAGCACAGGTCCTGTCTCTGCTAATGAGAGAATACCCAGTGTGCATCTCCACCTCAGCATACACACACACACACACTCTTTAACTGTCTCTCTGCAGTACGTTTATATCAACCTCATCCTGCAGTCTACTTTTTTTAATTGTACTTTAATTTTTTTAATTAATTAATTTTATTTATTTAGTTTTTTGTTATTTCTATTATTTTAGACCCCCATTGAAACTGCAAAGCTGTTTTTTTTTTTTATTATAATTTTTTTTTTTTTTTAGGGCTGTCAATTTAACATTAATTTGGTACGATTAATTATGGGGGAAAATAATGTTTTAAAATGATTAATGCACAACGCCCTGGCCCAGACCTGTACATCATCTTAAATGACATGCACTTTAGTTATGAACATGATGCAGGGCAACAACTGACTGTGTGATGAAGCCTATTAGAATGCATTTAAAATGCCACTAAAATTCAAGATATGAGGGCAAAAATGCCCCTCTTTGTGTTTTTTTCTATTTACATCACATGATATAGTTTAGCAATATCACACAATATTGTCTGTTTTTGCTCAATTTCGCCAATGAAAATAGTTCCAGACAAAGCCACAGCAGAACTTGTGCAACACAGCAGTGTTTCATTACTGACTGAATCTGCGGTTTGTAATGAATCGAGTGAGCAGTTGATTCAATGACACTTTCATAAAGACGGCCACTTGCTTCGTTCCTGAATGAATCGATTGAATGAATGATTGAATGACTCAGTCATTAAGACAGTAAAGGCCACACATACATTACATTATTGAAGTAATGGAAAAATTCACATGGATTCCGATGTCCTCATTCTTATGTGGATCATCCTTTTTGACCTAAGCTTTTCCGGGTCAGTACGTCTACCCTGGGTTGTTTCTCCAAAAGTGTAGTGTAAATACAGATATCGGATATGGGTCACTTGTAAAAGATGTTAGATGGTTGTCAAAAAAATCAGAAGTAGTCAACAAAATGGAATTTGGCATCAAGACCTGCAGTGTAAATACGACCTAACTTGCCACCACCTAATGGATGTTTTAGTTTAATATTTAGAGTATCATATAATTCTTTTTATTCATATTCATGCCACCTCTGAGCTGCATTAAACATTCTGTATAAATATACTTAAATGCCAGTTCAGCTTCTGAAAAAATTAAAATAAATGTATGGCCACATTGTAGACCAAAAGATCAAAATACTTCTTTATAAAGCTACTTTTTGTAATGTCTATTTAATGCTTTTCTCATCTAACACAATAATGACTTTAAATGATCTTTTGGGGGGTCATTTGGGGGATTGATTTGGGATTAATTCGATTGATTAATCTGCTTATTATGTTATTAATTCGATTAAAAACATTTAATCACCCTATATTTTCGGTTGTCATACTAAAGGAGATAATAACAAAATATGTTATTCACTGAAGATTGTGTGTTTATAGAGATTTGTAATGAATTTCTTTTTTTAACAATGTTGATGGCCCTGGGTTAACCTTAACACATTTAGTATTAATGTCTATATACAATGCATCAGTTGAAGTATTGAACTATAGAGAGACAATAAACCTTTCATGTTTACAGGATGTGTTTGATACTGTATTTGCTGATTCAGTTTATTGCTTTGGTTTTTAGAGGAAAGTGGTATTTAGTGAGGGCTGGGCTAGTTTATGTGTTGCTCAGGGACGGCCTGACACACACCCACACACACACACACACACACAGCAGAACTGATGTTCACAGCTCACACTCAAGGAAAAGCAGCCCATCTGCCGAGATGAATGAGCGTGTGGTGTTGATAGAACGCTGTGTCTCCTCCGTCAGGGCCTGTACCTGCTCTGCTAGGTGTGAGTTTCAAACCGGGACACACTGGTGTTCCTGTGAATTTTTAAAGGAAGGTGCTGATCCAACCATGTCTGAAATAAGAATAACAGTAGCTCCAAAACATGCAGAATGTCTTTTCGTCGATGCCATATCTTTAGCTTAAGTCTATCGTGCATAAACCCTCTTCCTGATCACCCGTTTTATTTTTTTAGAACAGAATTAAATGTAAAACAACTCCTGAAATAAATACTTGTAAATGGATTTTGTTCTTTTTTTTTTTTACATTTGACTTTGATTTAAATTTAGAGTTAAAGACTTCGAACACATTTCATCAAATAATTGAAATATTCACATTTTACATTACAGTCTGGATTTGTCAAAAGTTTTCCAGGATGTGTCATCAAACCTTTAAAAAATAAATCTAGTTTCGCAGGTAGACTGGATATCCGCCAGCAGGAACTCTGAATGCGCTGCAGTGCGTTTAGTGCTTGGTTAACAAAGTAGTTAACCGTAGCAATAGCTCAAGTTGAGCTGTGTCTTTCTGGCATCGGAGGCTTGTTGATTGGTCAGGCTGAAATGAACAGCTCTAATCACTTGAGTCTGGGATCTTTTCAGCTGCATACAGCAGGTGTTGTTTTGGGGAGCAGCTTTGGGCTTGATTAGGCCTTTTGACTGTGAATGGCTGAGGAGGGAGACCCAGTGGGTGAGTCTGGGACCTGTAAAGAAAATATGTAAATGAGGTGGTTTATAAGAACAGCTCTAATTGAACAATTCATCCACGGGTGCTGTTTTTATATATCAGGCGTTTGAAAATCATTCACATCTGGGCTGCTGGCCAGATTGCTTTTTTTGCTCTGTTGTTTTCATGTTTTGTGATTCTTGTAGTTCCTGATTGTCTATGCTCCTTCTACATGGTAATTTGTAGTGTTTTAGATGGTGGGATTAGGAATCCATTATGTAAACGTGCTGGAAGTACTTCAGGCTAGTAACAAACTTAAAAAATATATTAAAAAAATGTTTTACTTTCTTTTTTTTACTTTTAAAGCCGAGTCAATGCAGTAACGGTAAAAAGCAGTGGTTGTCAACTGGTGGACAGTTCTGATGGGGTTGCATACAGCAGAGGAAAAAAAAATATTGAAAATGACAATAATAGAAAGTATTATACACCAAATATAAAATGTGATAATTATAATTAATCATATTATTAAATATAATACAATTGGGCGGCAAGTCTGCTCTGATGGCGAGCGGCAGGGGAAATCAATGCAAAATTTTAATAATAAAATAATTATAAGTAAATTCAATAATTGTATTTAATTATGATAAAAATCCACCACACGTCTGTTCTGAAGGGGTTACAAACAGCAGGGGGGAAATTAATGAAAATGTCAATTATAATATTGTAAAATAATTACATTCTAATTAAATGTAACAATAATTCTAATTGACTATAATAAAACTCAACTGCAGGTCTGTTCTGATGGTGCTGCGTACATTAGAGGAAAAAACTATGCAAAATGGCAAATAAAAAAATTATTATTATTATTTGTAATAAAAATGGACCCCAGGTTTGGTTTGATGGAGGTTGCGTACATCAGAGAGAAAAGTGCATATGTGTCTTGAAGGTGTTTGTGTTTGTTCCTGCAGGTGGAACGTGGTGGGCATCCAGGGCTCTCTGATGAGCTACTTCACTGAGCCCATCTACTTCTCCAGCATCATCCTGGGCAGCCTGTATCACGCTGATCATCTGTCCAGAGCCATGTACCAGCGGATCGCTGACATCGAAGACCTGCCCCAGCAATTCTCCCTCAACCGCCCCCTGCTCAGCGGTGAGACATCATCATACGGCCGGCTCGCATTTACACTCCCGAATCATTGAAAACGGCACCGATGTCAAATTGTATTACCATTTACTAGATGGACAGTTTCCCCCAACTCGCCTCCAATTTCCTTGTGGTTTGATGAATTACTGGAATTTAGATGGGCCTGCTCTCCATCTCGCCATCACACACCGACGACCTGTTTCAGTAATTCACATCATGCCTGAAATCGCAGATGCCCCTGCTGGTTGGGTAAAGCTGTCAAAATTTAAAGTGGTTCAGCTACAGTCAAGCTACACTTTTAGTGGTTAGGAAAAATGACCTACTAAAAGCTAACTATTTTGAAGCTACGTATAAAGATGGTATCTTTTAATTGCCTAACTATCACATGAAATCATTTTGAATTTAATCAGTCATATTTTTATACATGGTACAAAACAATGATCAAGTTTTTTGTGCCCCTGATCCGAGTCATTGAATATTAAGAAACTGCTGATACAGAGTCCCGATTCGATACTTGTATTTTACATACTATATATATATATATATATATATATATATATATATATTAGTGGTGGGCCGTTATCGGCGTTAACGTGCTGAGTTAACGCGAGACTCTTATCGCGCGATAAAAAAAATATCGCCGTTAATCTATTCTCCAAGTTGGGTTGGGAGATGGCTCTATACTACACAAGCTATGATGACGCAATCTACCCGCGGCCGCGAGGTAAACCCGGCTGCAACGCATATTCGTCGTCATCTTAAGTAAACACGGCTGAAAGTGAAAGCTGGTGAAAAAGATCGGTGCAACATCCATTATTTGGACTTGGTTCGGGTTTAAGCCGTCAGACGAGCAGCAGCAAACTAAATACAGAGTGTGTGGGGTAAGAGTTCGGTAAGTTAACACACGACTAATCCGTTCTACCACCTCAAATTCAAAACGAAACATGATATCACTGAATACCAGCGCGCGCGTATTATTCCTATTCCAATATATTTTAGTGGTGTAGCACATAATCTCGATTTTAAGAATCGTTGTTGTGTTTCTTTTTAACTGAAAAGACATCAGTTAGACAATATTCAAATTTTAAATTTGGGGTTTCATAAGCTCCAAGCCATAATAAACATTAGACCTACTTAAGTCTCTGCAGCTAGTGTACTTAAATTTTATTTATCTGCAAAATTATGTTGTATACTTACAGTTTTGCACAATATATGTTCTCAAAACTACATACACCCTTTAAAAAAAAATACATTTAGCAGTTGTTTAGCATGGGTCTGTGTAATCTGTTCTGAAATGGTTTTATTATAATATACTGTATATCGTTATCGCAAGAGGCTGCAATGTATATCACAATATAGATTTTAGGCCATATCGCCCATCCCTAATTGATAGCCTATAGTAGGTTGATAATAACATAGGCCTACCTAATGTTGCCTATGGACGGTAACAGTACAGTAGTAACCTTTTACAGTCTATGAGTAGAACAGCTTTCTCAATCAGTTTGTGATGCATTTTGGAAACAGGAGATGAGCCCCTGGTCTAATGCGCCACCTGGCTTGAGAAACACGTCTCAAAGACTTACTTTTATAGTCATTATTTGGGTAGCACACATATTCTGAATGCCTTCGGCAGAATTCAAATGAGCCATTTTAATCTAGATTAATCTAGATTAATTTCAAAATTAATCTAGATTAAAAAAATTAATCTATGCCCACCTCTAATATATATATATATATATATATATAATATATATATATATATATATATATATATATATATATATATATATATATATGTATATATATATACACTGTTCATCACAATTATGAATATGGTACTACTGATATAAAATGTATGCATTTTATATCTACAATAAGCAGTAAATGCAACAAAAAGAAAAAAATAGTAGAATTAAGGTTAGAAAGCTGTCAATAAAATCCGAAGCAAGGCGCAACCCATTGCAACAGGTTTTGACAAAAACGTCTCGGATGGCCTGAAGACAAAAATAAATTGTAAATAAATGACTTTTGAGTGATTCGTTATAAAAGTGCACATCAAATATACTTACCACAGAAGCTCGAAGGTGCATGTGACATGCTAGAACAGGCCTCACTGGTTCTCACGCGTCACTCACGCACAATTGAGCTTGTTTTCCTTTTAATGGCGGTTGGTAAACCCACTTGAAGGCGCTTACCATCGCCTACTGTAATACACTTGGGTGACAGCAGATGCCTAATCGGCCCTGATACCAATCCTTGAGATATATATGTGATAAATAAACTTTTTTTATGCTTCTGAAAAACCTTGGTAAGTTAAGTAGCATCACAACTTTTAGCTAGTGTCTACGCACTGGGTTTAGACACTTTGGTTTCCTCATTAAATATTTGCTTGAGTTTCAAAGAGTCATCAGGGAGATGTTGGCTGCTCTTGGAGAGAACATATCCTTTCTCACTTTTTGTTCCTCATAAGAAACATCCAACGCTGCTTTTGCAGTGGGTTACATCAGATTCCTTGCAGAACTTGCTTTTAATGGCTTACTGCTGAAAATCTCCATTTGATGATGTGTTGTGGGAGGTTGAAGCATAACATACTCGACCTATGCTTCATAACACTAGCTCAAAGAACGACCCTTCTGCATTTATCAGCTCTTTTTCTTCCTGGTGTCTTGGTCTGCCAGTAAAGAGGTAATGCAATGAGCCATTTATTGAATGCTTAATGGAAATATTTTTATAAAATTACAAATTATGTTACTTATTATTCATTTAACCTTAATAGGAATATAAATATTAAAGAATAAAAGATTAAAATAATGGCGTACAGCCTTCAAGTATTTTTCAATTAATTACCATTGCTTCAAGTAAATATTCAGTTAAAATAGTTTCTTCTTTGTTTCCGGTTTAGTCTGTCCTCTAACATTTTTTTTGTTGGCTTGGTATTGCTTTTTTGAGTTCTTGTGTAAGACGTGTAAGTCATAAGTCTGTTGTTTAGGATCTTATTGGAGACATTTACAATTGTTTAAATCTGTTTATTCAAAATGAACTATTTAAACAACCTTGGACACATTTTTTTTTTTTTTTTTTATAAATTTCTTCGCATTTGTTCAGGAAATATTTTAGTTATATCAAGTCGTATGCATAAAAAGGGCCACACTGTATGTTTGCACCAAATGCACCAAACACCTAGCCTGGTTAAAACCAGACCATTCTCAGTAGTAACTGAGTTATGGTCTGGCAAAGCTTCATTAATAACTCATTTTCAAAGGGGCGTCACCAACGGACGTCACTCAAATGCCTCTGGGCGCAAGTGGATAGACCTAAAACCAATCAGAGCGATCGTCATCGTGTAAAGCCATATGCTGCGTCCCAATTACACTACGCCATAAAAGTATGTACTCTTTTTGTGAAGAAAAGGTATTTACTTTTGAATGTGTAGCAGAAAAGTAGGCAAGCTTTGGGACATACTACTTCGTCATCTTTATCAGACGGATCTGTCGCGTGCATCCTGTCACTTAAACTCCCCTGTCAATCATCTTGTCAGAGTTAAAATCCTCTATTAAATCGAATTTAATTTCCTACCGTTTCGGAGAGAAATGTAGTAGCACGTTCATCTGCCAGTGGGTCTTTCATGGAGACTGTCCTCATGTGTTTGCAATTTGAATATAATAATGCATTTAAAGTTGAACGGACGTCGCTCAAATGCCTCTGGGCTAAACCAATCAGAGCGATCGTCATTGTGTAAAGCCCGTTTCTGATTGGTGCCTCGATTTCGAGGGATTAGAAATGGCCTTGAATGAGCTCTTTGCCAGACTACTTGCAGAGCAAATCTAAATTGCCGGAAGTTTGTCTGGGTTTTCCCAGGCTACCAAACACCATCTCCGGGTTTAGTTTCTACTATTATGAGTGTATTTGTGTGTTTGCAGGAATCAGTAATGCTGAGGCCCGTCAGCCAGGAAAGGCCCCCAACTTCAGTGTGAACTGGACGGTGGGAGATCAGGCTCTAGAAGTCATTAACGCCACCACAGGCAAGGATGACATGGGCAGACCCTCACGTCTCTGTAAGCACGCCATATACAGCCGCTGGGTGCCACTACACACTAAGGTAAGACTATCACAAATTTCAAAACGAAGCATGCGAATATAAATTTGAAGCATGTTAAAACACTATAAACAAGGATTTAGTTACCTCTTTCCACAACAATCCTTTATATTTAATGGTATAACAGAACAGGAAGGAAAAATATAAAATATAATATACACGACAACCATGTACTAAAACGGTTAAGCGTTTCCTTTGCGTTTTTCACTTTGTTGTTCACTATTGTAGTTGTGTAATAACATATAGTTATAGTTATACGTAATATACAGTGTAGTATATAGATTATACAGTATGTGTGTGTGTGTATGTATGTGTGTATGTTTATGTGTGTGTGTGTATATATATATATATATATATATATATATATATATATATATATATATATATATATATATATATATATATATATATTAGTGCTGTCAAAGTTAGCGCGTTAATAACGCGTTAACGCAAAATCATATTAACGGCACTAATTTTTTTAACGCAGCGCGTATTTTCTGTTTGACCCGTGGCCCAACCCCTAGTTGGAGAAATGGAGATACACTGTTGCCAACTTAGCGACATTGCAGACCCCTTTAGCGATTTTTTTTTTTTATTTTTATTTTTTTTTCAACAAAGCGCCCAAACCTTATTTAGTTTCTGAGAATCGCCGGTACTGCTCTCCCAGCACTTCCAGGTACTCTCTCTCTCTCTCTCTCTCTCTCTCTCTATCTCTCTCTCTCTCTCTCTCTCTCTCTCTCTCTCTCTCTCTATCTCTCTCTCTCTCTCTCTATCTCTCTCTCTCTCTCTCTCTCTCTCTCTCTCTCTCTCTCTCTCTCTCTCTCTCTCTCTCTCTCTCTCTCTCTCTCTCTATGTGTATTTGATTTCATCAGACGACGGCTCGATTATCAGGATTTTTGTGCAGATTAACGTCTTGGAAGGGAGAGCTGGTTATGTCTTAATGGGTCGCGTTTCAGTCACTATTTCATATTCATTCCGTTGTTTGACAAAACAAAATATACCAATGAAAACAGTTTTATTAAGAATTTAGCTTCATTAAAATGGGCACAGAGAGAGACAAACTATTGTAATAATAAATAATAAATGTACATTTAGCATTTTCAGAAGAGCTGTCCTGTCATGCAAAAATCTAAACATGTTTGTGTTAGTAAATTGCTCAGTGCAAAGAAAGAGAATAATGGGAACCTGGTATTTCTTTGTTCTTTCTACATGTGTCTAATAGACATGAACAAGTTCTTTGAAAAACATCTATGACCTTTGAAACATGTCTCGTCTTCATGCTCTATGTTGACTATGGTTTCAATAATAAACATACATTTGCATAAAGCATCCATATTTATCCATGCCCATGTTGATTTAGAGTATTACAAACTTGAAAAGTTTTAATTTAAGGTACATTTAGAACAAATAAAAAATGTGCGATGAATTGCGATTAATCGCGAGTTAACTCATGACAATCATGCGATTAATCGCGATTAAATTTTTTGTGTGTGTGTAACTATAATAGTGAACAACATTATCACACCTATGCGATTAATCGCGATTAAATTTTTTGTGTGTGTGTAACTATAATAGTGAACAACATTATCACACCTAAAATTAAAGTTTTTATATTTGATCATTTCACATTTAATCCACTTTTTTCCCCACATTTTATTGTAGAAACGACAAAAAGATAGTATATTTTATCTAACACGTAGGATATAAGCAGAAATTGAATGAAGTTATCTCACTACTCATTTAAGTTTAACTCATTTAAGACTGTGCTTACGAGGATAGTGGACAAAATGTGTATTTTGGCATATTTTTGTGTGTTTTGTCCGTTCGGGCGCGTAAGAGAACTCAAAGCGGCTTTCTGTGCGTACGAGTCTTGTGTGTTTGTCACACACAGACACAGACTTTAACGTGAATTTTTCCCCCCACATTTTAAGAGTAAAATAGAACTGCCTAATGAGTATTGTATTATATTACAAAATAGTGGAAAAACAAACAAAACACATCATGTACTGTCATTTTTTTTCTCTCTCGGCAGCTCTCATCAACTCTGCGAATCAAAGTGCCCAAGCCCAGCTCGTACCACGAAGCCAAACAAGCAGCGGAGGAGTATCACACAGCGAAGCAAACGCTCATCAAGGCCTTTCACAAAGCGGGCCTGGGTGCCTGGGTGAAAAAGCCCATAGAACAGGACCAGTTCTCACTGAACTCTTGAACAGGGGACATAAAAAGACCAGGACATGACAACAACCAGCTGTTAATACTTCACTTGATGTGCGGGTGTGTGTGTATGTATGTGTGTGTGTGTTGCTGTTTGTTCTCAGACAAACTAAGAGCCCTTTAGAGTCTGTCATTTTGCTCTCTTTGTGTGAATCATGACTTTGCCTTTATAATTTGTAACGTAGAAGCAGGTTGTCATTTAACGTATGTTTGTTTGTTTGTTTGTTTTGAAGTTAGCGGCATTAGCCTTCCGCGGATAGCAGGATGTAATGTCATTTGTAACTGGAAAAAAAAGTAATTTTTAGTTTTTCAATCTATTTTCATGAGAGAGGGTTGTTCTTCTGACAAAACCTCGACGCCGTAAACGTGTACGTTACGTGGCTTCAGGTCGACCACACAGCTGTGCGCACGGGTCTGAAGGTTTCCTGGTCCAGCCTACCCAGATGCTGGCTCACCTTTCGAGCATGATTCTCCTTGATATGCAAAACATAAGCATATTTATATTTTTTATTCCGTTCCCTCCGGATTTTTAAAGGGGAAGAAATTCACATAGATCATCACTATAAAGCATGGTCCCTTTAGATAGACACACTTTTGTCAGGACTTTAGTGTAGAATTAGCGTACACCGTCTTTCTAGTCGGAATTGATTTCGGATTTTAATTTGACCTCGGAGGGAAACTTGAATTTTTGCATACGGTTCCTTTAGAGCTTGGAAGCGAAAGCTGTTTTCTCAAACGGTAAATTGAATTGGATAATGGAGTATTCTTATAGATGCAACCAAAGTGCATTGATCTTATTAAACAATGTGTCGTGGCTATTTAAATTTCTCAGAGGTCTTAAAATGCATGTGCGAATTACGCAAGGCTCCGGGCAGCCTCGCTCAAAGAAAGCCCTTTATCTGGGCTAAATACATTAGTGGCCTGTAATGGACCATTTTTAGAAGCCCTTCTTTTCTTTTAACGTTTCTACACTGCATTGACTTAAAGCAGCATGGAGTCCTTGAATCACTCGGACGGCGGGTTTCCCAGCGAGCCTGATCTGCTAATGTGATCGAGTTACGCTCATGTTAAAAGGAACAGTTCATCCAAATATGAAAGTTCCCCCATATGACTTTTATTCCAAATCTTCCGAAGTCAAATAATAGCTTTGCATGACGAACACCAATCGAAACGACATGAAGGTGAGATAATAATCAGTTTGTTTCTGGATGAACTCGTCCTTCAGCATTCATGCTGCATTAAGTCACTGCAGATTCGAGAGCAGGGCATTGTGGGAGTTTTTTCACGAAAAACGATGCACGTTTATTATTGACAAAAGTCATCTCTGCATGCGGAAGCGAGGGTTTGCAGGGGCGACTCTGACTTTCACTTTATCCTCGCGTCTAGTTCGAGGATCTTTTCTTTTCCTGCATAGACCTGAATCCTCCGAGACGGTTTCTGTAAGGCTGGGTTCAGCCGTGTCCTTGAGGAAGAGGTTTTCCCTCCGCAGACTTCTGCTGTAGGAAGGTCTGAGCCAGGAGCTCAGGCGCTCTTTGATTTATGGCTTATCCAGTGCAGCATGTTTGACTGGTAAGGTTATAGAGAGCTAGGAAGCAGAACTATTTTCTGTACCGATCATTCTTTTTTTTAAAGTTGAGCTTTGGTGGTTTTCGGATTCCAGGAGTGTTGCTGTATAATATAAACTCCTGGTGGGATTTATAACATTTCAGACATATGATTTTGACACACAAAATGAAAGATACAAGGCTGCGTAGCTGACCCAAAAAATGAGTTACTCACCCTAAAACCTGTATGCTGTAGTTTTTTCCTTGGAACACAAAAGGAGATTTTTAAAGGATCTTTATGCAGCTCTTTGAGTACAACAGCAGTTCAATGACAGCCAAGCTTAAAAAGCATTATATTTCAGACCTCAGGAATCATTTGTGTGAGGAATAGACTGAAATGGAAGGAATTATTCAATACATTTCCAGTTTTGTACACTTAAAAATTCTTACCACCTTCAATGGTAATGTTTTTGACGGTGTTTATTTGATCAAAAATACAGTAAAAATTGTGAAATATTTTTTACAATATTAAATTACACATTTAGAATATATCAAAATAAATAAGTAATTTTTTCCTGTGATTGTTCAGCATCATTATTCCAGTCTTCAGTGTCACATGATCCTTCAGAAATCATTTGAATATTCTAACATTCTAGTTCAGTGAAACATTTATTATTACCATCATCATTAATGTTTAAAACATTTATGCTGATTTAATATTTGTGTAAAAACCAGGATTCTTTGATGAATAGAAAGTTCAAAAGAACAGCATTTATTTGAAATAGAAGTATTTTGTAATACTATAAATATATATTTTGATCAGTTTAATGCATCCTTGAGTAATAAAAGTATTTATGACCCCAAACTGCTGTATGTTCAAAAATAAAAATAAAACATTTGAGAGGTGCAGCAGAAGGAAAGATTTTCCATTAGTAAAGTCATAAATATTGAATATTGACTATTTTTCGGTGGTTTAATTGTCCCTTTTTTTGAAGACGTACACCAAGGTCACCATGAAACGCTGCATTAAGATTCTTTAAAAGCGCTCATATTTTATCCCAATGAAAAGATAACCACATACAGGTTTGGATTTTTTTTTTTTTTTTTGGTGAACTTTTCCTTTGACGGGTCGCAGAGCCTTTTCTTCCATAATACTTCCATGAAATCAGACCTGCTTCGTTCTGCCAGTGCTATCATTCCATTTCCCGCTCGATGGCGTCAGGTTTCTCCAGCAGGATTGGTTGTTGATTTGAAACCTTTTAAAGAAACCAGCAGTATGCGTGTTTGTCCGTCCGTCGGTCCGAGTGTGTGTGTTTGTGCACCTGCTGCTGAGCCCAGTTGGCATTCTAGCAAACAAGACTGAGAGATTGCTGTGGAATCTTCACCAAAGATGTCAATTTACTTTTCTTTTCAAGCATTTAAAACAAACTGAGAATATTTTTTAAAAGACGAGAAAGTTATTGGTGCAAAGATTGTTCAGCATTTTACAGTTCAGCCTTGATTGAGTTTTTTGTTCTTTCATAATATTCACTAATGTATTTTTTTTTTGTCTTTATGTGAGTTTGGATCAGTCGGGATTGGCTTTGGGACGTGCTCGTCGTCCTCAGTATTCTGGTGCACTGCTGTAAATATATTGTGACCCTCTCTAATGCTGTTACAGTAGACTCCTTGCATATGTATTACTAATTTAAATTTTTCACTCAAAAAGCAACATGCAATTTCGTTTTAAGGTCTTTACTCAAAATGCCAGGGCTGCCGTGTCCTTGCAGAGGCCGTAATGTATTTGTGACGGCCCCATATGAGCGTGTGTGGGGATCTGCAGTACTGTAATGATTAATGACTGTAGACTTTGACTCCCTTTTGCTCTAATGGAAAGGATTACGGCCTGAAATTAATGAGCACAGTCGGTTCTACATAAATGTGGCTCAGCAAAAAGTAGCTTTTTCTGCTGGTGACACTTTTCAAGGGCGGGAGACTTATGGGATTTTTTTTCACACACAAATGCAAATATATATATTTTTTTCTTTCTTTTGCATCATCCTAATTTCGTCTTCACCTTCTCTTTATCTGTCGTCTTTTCTATTACGGATGGTTTTGATGGCGTGAGACGCCAGCGGATGATGTCACGATTTTTTCTTTTTTTTTCTTCATTGTGTTCTTTTGGGAATCTGAGCCGTGTCTTAGCAAAGAGTCCTGACTTTTGTCCCCCTGGTCCTGGCCAGCCCGTTTCTAAACGTCTTGTGATTTGGTGACTGTACAGTGGAGTCCGGCGGTGGTCCAGCTCGATCTCGGTCCACCCCGTCTTTTGCCTGTCCTTCGTAATATCCACATGGGTCACCTGCATGAGCTACTTCACCGAAGCTGCACCCAGCATGACGACATACTTTAAAAAAAGGACTTGTATGTAGAAAAAAGGAACAAAAAAAATAGATCTATACATAAAAAAAAATAAAAAATTCAAGAAATAAAAAAGATCTTAGTTTACCTTTGCATATTAGTGTCGTGTTTTTTTTCCCTTCTTTCTGGTTTATTTGAAGAGTGTGTGTTTGTGTGTCTACTTCACATAAAACTATAAAAGCTGAATTATGATGTCAGTGGCTGTTTCAACGTGAGGTACCTAAGGGCAGCTCCTTCTAAAGCGAAACGGAGCCTCATAAGTGAGTGATTTGGTGTTCTCTATATAAATAGTGCTCCACATGGGAGACTCGACTCGAAATAGATTTCTGTGGCATTTGGTGTGCTCATAAGCTAAGAAATTAATAATATATGCATTCAAATGTGGGTGCATTTTATTCAGCTCTAGTAATTCCACTGATCAGGGAAGTCAGTCCAATGTGATCTCATGAAGTATTCGTGAATTGTTTTCAACATTTATAATAATAAGAAATGATTCTTGAGCGCCAAATCCGCATATTAGAATAATTTCTGAAGGATCATGTGACACTGAAGACTTCAGCTTTGCATCACAGGAATACTTTACATTTTAAAATGTTACTGTTTTTTTTTTTTTGCTTTATTTTTTATTTACAATGGTGAGACTTTTTTAAGAGACTTAAAAAAACAAAAAACATCTATAAAACAAAACGTTTGAACTGTAGTGTATATCAGCTGTCATCTGATTAAAAAAAAATAATAATAGTTTTTTGGGCGGGTGGGGGAGGTTGTTTTTTTGAGAAGTGTCAGTATAATACTAAACCAGACATTGTTTAAAGCATTTCATCAATTTATTTTGCTTATATTTAATAGATTGTGCTGAAATATCAAAATGCACAGTGATGCATCTGAAATGTGTTCCATAAATTACATATTTTGAAATAAGGTGTACAGTGCTGGGCAGAATTATTTGCCCCCTTGGTAAATATGATCAAAGATGGCTGTAAAAAATAAATCTGCATTGATTATCCTTTTAATATATATATTTTTTAAAGCAAAAATCGAACCTTTTGTTTTTTAATTTTTAATAATAAAATATCAAAAGGATTAACAATGCAGATTTATTTTTTACAGCCATCTTTGATCATATTTACCAAGGGGGCAAATAATTCTGACCTGCACTGTACATCACAAACACAAAAATCTGATTTTGGTAACGCTTTATATTACAGTGTCCTTGTTACACATGTTACATGTAGTTACTGTAGTAATAACCATAAATGATGCATAATTACATGCAACTAACCCTGAACCAAACTCCAATCCTAACTCTATAGTAAGTGCATGTAGTAAATTATTATTACTCGGTACTTATATGCATAATCGCACTGTAACATGGCCACCTTAAGTGTAACCCTGATTTGTATTATCATTATATTGTTATATCAATTAAGCAATATAAATTGTAATATGTGGTATATGGAAAGGTCCCTATTTCTCATAAAACTCCATATAAACTCTAAACTGTCATTCGTAAAGCACTTTTTAAGTAAAGTTTTCACGTCCTCTGAAGTTCCCTATGAAGGCCTCATTCATGCAAACAGGAGGTTTTGGAACTGAGTGTGTGTGTGTCTGTGACACTCGCTGTTGTTACTGATCTAGGCGCTGTCATGCACAAAGTCTGTTTGCTTTATTTCTCACACATGCAGGCAGAAGCTCCGCAGTCGCCACTGCTGCTGTCAAGCTTTACGAAGCCTCCGCACTCACTCCCACAAGCCCCTGTAAAGTTTGCCGAGGTACTTTCAGGACGGCAATGCTGGAGAACTTCTTCCAAAACTTCTTGCTGATGGGAATTAACTGGAATCTGATGGATTTAACTTTGAATTAATCTTCAGTCATCAGACTAGGTGCACCACTGGATGCTTGAACCAACAAACAGTGTTTATTATGTTGTCATTTCCCCTCCTTCGGATAAAAACAGTGTCTCTCCTTGAGTCTGGCTTAGTAGTCAGATGCATGGTGCTCGTATTAATAATGAATCAGTAACCAGTGGCACAGACCCACTCAAAAAGCCGGTCTGCCCGGTGGGATCTGCTTATGATGTACGGCTGGGAGTTGATCTCTTTCTCAAGTCGGAGTCGTCCCGGGAAGCCCTGAAGTCTTCTGCGCTTGCTGAGATCTTAAGCACATACAGGTTCATGCTTCTCTTCCACGTGTGCTGGGTACTTCTCCTTCATCTGGATTAACAGAAGGAATTATTCACCAGCTAATATGGGCTGAGAAATAGGAGGTAAATTCACTGCAATTGAGGTTCCCACGCTCATGAAAAGCCTAGATTTGTCAGAGAATTATAAATTTGGCATCATAGATTGCACTGTTTTCAAATTTCATTGGCTAAATATTCCTCTTTGCGAGCGTGTTAGAGGAAAACTTGCTCGCAAGATGACTTTAGAGTGTCTTAATGGAGAAATTTTGATTTAAATCTCTTCATTCAAAAAATGGTCTGGGGAATAGTCACTTTAGGGGATAGTTCACCTAATAATGATCAAATCTGCCATCATTTATTTACTTTCATGTTGTTCCAAATCTGTATGTGGATCTTTCTTTTAAAAGAAAGTACATGAAACTAAATATAATACAATTTAGTTTGATTTAACCCCAACATTCTTCAAAATATCATCTTTTTTGTTCTTCAGATGAAAGTAAAGGCTTGTTCACACCAAGAACGTTAATTATAACTGTAGTTTTTATAATATTTCTAATTCTACGAGAATAGGTAATTCCACACCACAACCATAACAATAATGGCACAGAGGAAAGTTATCATTGGAATCACTTTCAGAACAATTTTTTCCAGCAGATGAACAATGAAAACATTGACAGTCAGAATTCACCATTAAAGAGTTTGAGCATTTAAAGCATTAGACGACATTATAACTGCAGTGCGTGCTTATAATAAATAAAGCATTATTATCTGTTGGCGTGGACACTAATATAGGCCTATTATCGTTCTTGGTGTGAATGTACCTTCAGTCCTCTTGTTAAGAACAACTGAGAGATATAAAACGTAATCATATTTAAGGATGTCTATCAAGTGAAATATGAAAGAATCGATAACACAGACATGACTTCTCAAAAAGTTGTCCAATTACACCACTCTTAAATGTGAATTATGTAAAAGATTTACTGAAAATGAAAATATGAATCTAGCACTGGAACTAATACTGCAACATCAGTTCCAAAGTCTTATTTCCAATGAATCGATCAGCCAGAGAATATTCAGAATATTTTATTGTACTCTCTTTAAAATAAAGGTTCTTTATTGGCAGGTTCCATGAAGAACCTTTAACATTAATAGAAACTTCCCATTCCACAAAA
The DNA here is from genome assembly GCF_965113295.1 of Leuciscus leuciscus. NCBI lineage: Eukaryota > Metazoa > Chordata > Actinopteri > Cypriniformes > Leuciscidae > Leuciscus > Leuciscus leuciscus. The sequence continues at coordinate 39,528,963 of NC_138731.1, forward strand.
GGTTATTTAGTTCAGATTATTCAAATGTTCTTCACACTAAGAAAAATGTTCACGGAAATGTTCTTTGGGAACCAAAAATGGTTCTTCTGGCATCACTGTGAAAACACCCTTTTGGGAGCTTTATTTTTGAGAGTGTAGTACTATATAATAAAATAAAAAATTATTAGAAATATGAAGTTGGAACTTAACCAAAAGTTTCAGAGATTTCTGAGATTTCAGTTTTTCTGGAGTGATGACCCAGTGAACTGACTATTTCAATTTCCATCATGATTTTTCGGTTACACTTTATTTTAAGTTGTCTGTGTTACAGTGTAATTCTATATTTAAGTACTGAGTAATATTAATAACTACATGTACTTACTTTAGGGTTAGGGTAGGATTAGGATTTGGTTGAGGGTTAGGCATGTAATTATGCATAATTTATTGTTATGGTAAGTACAATTGTAACAAGGACACTGTAAAATAAAGTGTTACCGATTTTTCTTTCGTAGAATCAGTGTTTTCATTAAGATCCTTTATTGGACCAAACAAACTATGACATTATTATTCCAGCAATGATGGCTGCAGAGAAATCTGAAATATTATTCCTTTCCTGCAGTTCTTATCTTTGTGAAGCTGAGGTTTCTCCTTCAATGCATAACTTCATGGAAAATACCATTGATCATTTTCTTTGAATTGTGGCTTTCTTTCCCTTTTTTTTCTAGCTCTAGCTGTGATTCTTCAAAGAAATTTGGCCACCCACTTATGTGACTGCGCTCTGCCTACAACTTCAGAGAAAATGCTTAATTTAATCATTCATGGTTAATCTTTTTCACAATTTTTTTTTTACGGTTTTATTCATTGGTAATTTTTCAAAAAATCCATTTTTAGACATGGATAAATTACTTCTTTTTTTTCCAAGCTACATATGATAGGATTTGGTCACGTAAGGAAGGTTATGCTTAGTTTGCATTGTTTAATGGGGAAAGCTAAAAAAAAAAAAAAACCTTTCCCCGTGACACTTCCAGTCGTTCGTGATGATTACATCAGTCATGGAAGTTTGGGAACCCTGACTAATGTCCTGAAGCAACGTTAATCACACAGACACAGGTAATGCAATAGCGTGAAGTGTGTCATTGAAATAATTGGGCCAATATTAGTTGTAAAAACTTTGTCCGTTTATTGTGATTAAAAAGTCCATCTGGATTTAAGATAATTCCACTTCTCTGATATAGAACCACAGTTTGTCATGTATAATGAAGTTACCTTGGCCATTAGTTTGCTTCTCCCTGCGGTGGCTCGTTGATTTTCTTCAGTGATCAGCTTAATGGAGCCGGAGACCCATGTTCCTCAACAGATGGAGATATTCTCCTCTAAACACCTCCTGCTATACCATCACTGCTGCATCAGTCCTGTCTCTGTGTAAAAAAACTACAGGGACCTCTGAAACCTCAAGGAAACATGTTCACATTTCATCCCAAAACTGAAGAAAAACATATATTTTACCTATACTGTAATAGAATGTTTTTTTTATTAAACAACTGATTTTGAATCAGAATAATTAAATGGAATTGTACAATAAATACTTTTCATGAGATTTACCTTATATTATCCCAGGGTATGTTCCTGACATCAAAGCACTTCTCTTAAAGGAATAGTTCATCCAAAAATGAAAATTCTGTCATCATTTACTCACACTCAAGTTTGTTCCAAACCAAATGAATGTCTTTGTTCTGCTGAACACAACAAAGGATATTTTGAAGAATGTGTGCAACCAAACAGTTGTGTCGCCCTATTGACTTCCATAGCATTTTTATTTAATTTTTATTCTACAGAAGTCAATGGTGCCCCACAACTGTTTGGTTACCCATATCCTTCAAAATATCTTCTTTTGTGTTCAGCACAAGAAAGAAACAAGACAGAATGTAAAATTTTGAGTGAACTATCCCTTTAAATATATAAACCTGTACTTTTGTGTGTTTGCTGTGTGCAGGCTATGTCCCCAGAAGAACTGAAAACTGAAAGCTTCATCACCTTCACCTACCCTCTGGTTTGAAATGGCAGCAGTGCTGTCTGGAAGTTTATTAGCTGGGGAGTTTCGGCCCCCCGTCTCGTCCATCTCGACCACCTCTCCTCATGACGGACTCTGTCCTTTGCTGACTCAGTTTTGTTAGATCAGTTTCGAGTAGAAAGCTTTCCCCTGGCCTTGTGTTTGTGTCGCATATGCGATGGACGAAAAGATGAAAAGCTTACTTGTTTATGGATGTTTATTCCATCCATCCTCATCATGTGTTAGCATGAAATCTGTCATAAGCTGTCTAAAAATCTTTAAAACCTCTGCTTTAAAACCCGTTTCCTGTGCAAAATAACTATTTCGGTATAGAAATAAGACGAAAGATATAGCTTGAAGTTCATTAAAAGGTAGTGTAGGCAATTTTCGGAGAGGCTAACAATAACGAGCTAGCTTTGAAAGCATTAGATCCCAGCCTCCCTTCAGAACGTCTCCATAGCTACACCTCCAAAACACAAATAGCGTCACAAGAGATGGCGTTAAACTCATGTCTCAAAGCACATAACTTTACAATAATGATGAACATAAACAACTTAAAGAGCACTGACCTGTATCACCTGACTGCTGCAGATTCATTTCAGCGTTGATAGTGTTGCTATTGAAACGCATACATTCGAGTCAAGATCCGCTCAGAGTACAACGTCACAGGTTTCCATCTCTTCCAAATTGCAGTATATGGAGTGAACGCAGCATAAGCTTGTTGTTTTGGTTCAGGAGGAACTGTGTAAAAGGTTGCTGCTGTTTCGCTTGCGGTGCTCGGTGACCGACATCTGTGTAACTCTGCATAGCATGAAACGTGCAGGTGCACGGAGGTATGGAAATACATGTTAGAATAAATACATGTTGACAGGCAAGTAGGACATCATACTTACAGTCAGTAGAGTGTCTGTTGAAGGACCACCACAATAAAGTGTCAGCAGATTTTAAGCAGACAGTCTACTAATACTCTAATGAGAGTTAGTTGACATGTAGTTGCAGAGTTACCTATAGTCAACAGCACGTTCAAAAGGAACATCAAAGTAAAGTGTTACCCGGAACCGCATACTAGCATCCTACTCTTATTTCTGCCATAGAAAGGTATGATAAAGGTAGTACGAGTAGTATAGGCCTACTAGTAAGAGGTTCTGAATTCAGCAATTCGTTCGGGATTCGCACTACACTGGCGTGATAAAAGGGCGTGATTGTGTGATAGTTTATTTTCACAGCTCGCGTTGACAATTCAACAGAAAGATTTGCACTCAAACTCTGTCACTGCATCATATCTACACAGACTGCGAACTCACATTCACAGCTCATGTATGATTTATTTCATTCAGGAATCGTGCTACACTGCCATCGTTGTGTTCGTTTACACTTAAATGTTTAGTCTTGTGTTGAAATTTACTGCGTCAGTTGCTTTTGTGATTTATGTTTATGCTTTTATTGCTTTTCTCATCAAAGCTATTGAACCTCAAGTGTTTATCACATTTCTCTGCGTATATACAGAAATTAGTTTACTCCCTGGAGACATTCATCTTGATCTTCATGAATCCATAATGTTCTTATATATCTAATTTTCACTGAGGAGTCATCATACTCTGTCTGGGGAACCTCATTCAGACGCGCCTGCAAAGTTTCACATGAGCTCACCTGTCCAGTTGTGGTTCAAAATGAAGCGGCGAGCAGGGACCGGCCGCCTTAAAAGATATCATACATCATCAGATTGCATTCTGGGGACAATGGGATCTGCACTCATTCAAGGCCTAGATTTCCATTTCAATTTTCTGCTCAGTGGAGTTGATGTATGTGGCGAATCGCTCCACAGCCTCGCTCTCCACCGGCCCGTTCCATCTTCACACCATTTATTAGCCTGGAATCCCGGTGACCTTGTCTCCCCGCGCGCGCTGACGCCACACCAGCTGTCACCGAGAGCAAAGAGAAGTGCCGCGCTATGAGACGGGCCGCAAACCCCAGGACATTACACTTATCTGAATCCAGCACACTTCAATTTGGTTTGGACCCTGCATCTGGGCTTCATTTCAAGTTGTTGGTTAAACTTTACATTCACTCTCCCCTGGAGAAGAGAGCAGGGATGGATGAAGAGATGTCACCACGCTTTTCTAACTCGCATATATATTGGTGGTTGCATGAAGATGATGAGCTGAAACAATATATTGTTGTTGTCGTTTTTGTGGTTATTGGTTGTTGCTATCAGCATTTTTATTATATCTCTTGTTGTCACTATCATTGCTTTTACAGTTGTTATTGCTATACCGTTGATGTATTGTTGCTGTTTTCATCGAAGCATGTGCCGTTTGTTAAGGTGAGCATTTCTAATTGCCTGGGGTTTTTCAAACTGGGGTCCAGGGACCATCAGGGGGCCCGAAGGGAGTGCTAGGGGGTTCGTGGAAAAAAATGAGAGAAAAACTGTGTTAACAAATAAAACTTAGATTCAAAAAGAAAACTGCATTAAAATAAATGAATAAAAATTTGACTGAAACAAATAAGTTAATAAATGAGAAAATGAATAAATTAATAAATAAGATTAAAATAAATAAACAGAATTTAGAATAAATAAATAAAATTTTGATTTAATAAATAATAAATGAGCAAATTAATGAATAAATGAATAAATTCACAGTATACTGTGGTAACTGTAACTTATACTAAATATTTTCCATATAATATTTTAGACATTTATAATATTCTTTTCACAGTCTAATTTGGGTCTTTAAACAATAAACTTTATAGATGCCTTTTAAACTTGATCATGAAGATGGTGGTCATTTGGGGGTCAGTGGCATCTAAAAGATTGAAAACCCCTGTAATTGCCTATTTGAACATGATTTGTATGAATGAAATTTGTTTGTGTTGCAAACATAAGGCTTCAAATTGAGCAGCTTGTTGAAGTGTGTTAAAAATAAATAAAAATAAGTGAGCAAGATGTTTGCATGTTGGATGATTGTGGAGTGTTGCAAATTAGCTTCATCTACAAGCTTGAACTTAAAGTTGAACTTATTTTAAGTTACAGCGAGACGCTGCAAAAGACGTTAAGTGCAATGGTTAAAGTCGTCCGTCTAGCTCATGTTTACATTAAAAAAACAATGGAAAAGTAGCGCAGTGGAGTGGAAAAATGGCTTTTGCTTTAAAAAACATGAGAAGTGGGTAGTAGAATGGGGAAAAACCGCAAGGTCTCGGCTCTCAAGATGCGTCTTTTAAAGTTGAACTTAATTTAACGTGTTTTTAGAACGGCGTGAGACGCTGAAAAAGACTCAATACGCAACAAGACGGTCAAACATGTCCGTCCAGCGCAAAGGTAGCGCAGTGGAATGGAAAACGTGTTGTGTGTGAACGGCCCCTTAGCATTGTGGCAGTGAGTTTCACATTTTCTTCATTTTGTTAATTTTTTTTATATATAATATAATACAAAAATATATAATTTTTGTTCTTGTTTTGGTTGTGGTGTATTTACATGCAAATTCTGATATTTTGGAAATCTTTATCCTTTGCTATTGCAGACTCTTGCAATGCCGACCGACAGCTGCATGATTTTTTCCTGCGGTGATGCTGAGGAAAGAGCTTTCACCTCACAATAGAGATCTGTTGGTGTTTGTGTGCCCTGGATTGAGCCCGGCCTGTGATTACATTGTTTCCTGATGTCAAATAAAACACTACACGCCCGTTAACTTCACACAACCATTTAGTTAATGTCCCGAGAGTTAATTGGCCCCGTTCCCTCTGCCAAACCTAAGCATATTGATCTATAGAAATTACTCTTGAGGTACGACCTGAGAGTCCGCAGAGAGAGAGAAGAGACGTCGTCACAGGAATGGATAACATTTATCTGAGAGCTCAGACCTTCGCGGGCGCCACGATATTCTGACGAGGAATTCTTTGAAGCTGACAGAATAATTAAAAACATCGACCCAGTCTCTATTGATGGGTGAGGGAGACGTGGAGGAAGAATGAGAGCAAATTAGCATTTTGACCTTCCTGTTTCAATGGCACGGATGCCCCTTTCTTTCCAGGGCACACGGTAGACTCAAAGAGACATCACACACCTCTCTCTGGCAAAGGTGTGTTACGGGACAAATGCAGAGAGAGAGAGAGAGAGAGAGAGATTAATGTCACATTACCTATTCAGATTCTCATTGCAACAGTTTCCACAAAGCGAGGGCATATTTGAATATCTAAATTGTCTGTGTGGAGCTATAATGGCAGCTAATGGGTCTTTGCCCTTGTCATATTTCAGAAAGTCAAAAAGGATTGTAGAATTTGACCAGTAACTACTGCAGCCTCCCCATACTCAAGAAAATCACAAAATAAAATAGCAAATGTGGTACTATTATAAGTATATATTGTTACACTGTCTATAATACAATATGTGCTTTTGGACCCCACTGTATAAATATATAGATGAGAGTGGGGCTAGTTGTCACATTTTTTATTTTTGAAATTCAACTTCTGTAGACATAAACCTTAAAGTCTATAAAAAGGCTATTTACATTTGAACACTTACACTATTTATTGAACACACATGTTAGTTTGTTAGTTAGTTGGTTAGTTCTCAGACTTTTGGACTCTACAGTACGTCAAGTCAAGTCACATTAATTTATATAGCCAGGGGTGCACATCACTTTTTTGGTCTGGTTCACAAGGGAGCACCTGGAGATGCTGCTTGGTACTCACACTTTACGCGACACAAGCTGTCATCATCACTTTCCACCTGACTGCTCTTCTCACTATCTACTTTTGATGATTTTCTGATGATGATGTTTTTTTGTTTTTTTATTAACATTTATGAAACGGACAACATCAGGAATATTAGGCTGCTGTCACTTTAAGACAGAATGCACAGTCCGAATGTACTGACACACATCCGCTTTCTTTCTCCACTGTTCACTTATGACATAACCGAGAGAATACTTGCTGAGACGGGTATTTTGATATAATTTTGTTTGTAGGCCGATGTGTCTGTTCAAGAGCAAGTAAACGCGAAAGAGGGATCAATTCGGTCTGAAATGTGCCTCTCTCTCTCTCTCTCTCTCTCTCTCTCTCTCTCTCTCTCTCTCTCTCTCTCTCTCTCTCTCTGCGTGCGTGCGTGCGCTTCGGGTGTGCGAGTCCCAATTTTCGCCTCTTCTTTCCGCGTATAAAATCGTTTGAATGTGTAAATTGGCAAGACATGATACACTTCCACTCTATGACTGTTATACTTAGCAGTTGATCCGCGAATTACATGCGTCCCGAACCGTGGCGTCTGGTCCGTACAGATCACTGATCAACTTCGATCCGGTGCACCCCCAATAATGAATGAACACACTTATCATCATGATTGCTATCTTACCAGAGATGGAGAAAAATCCTACTCCAGTAAGTAAACGTGTCCTTGTCCCAAAAAATGTTGGGACTCAAAAGCACTTCCCTCCATTGCACTTTGACCATGCATGAGCAACTGCGCACCAGTTCTGTGCACCCCTATATAACGCTTTTTACAACACAGATTGTTTCAAAGCAGCTTTGCAGTGATAATAGGAAAATAATGAAACAAAGATTGTTTTGGCTTTACAGCAGCTCTAAGAAAGTAATTGTCTAGCTTAAGTACGTTTTTTTTATTATTATTATTCATATCCACTGTAAAAATCATTAGTTATTAACTTACACACAGTTTTCTACTGAAAACAGAAAACTTTAAATGCGTTCTGGCCGTTCATTTACACTACAACTGCGTTTGTAAACTATACGCTATTCATTGATGCTCTTTAATTTATAGTAAGTGCACTTATACAGTGTAGCCTACTTACTATAAGGTAACTACATGGGTTAAGGTTCAGGGTTAGTAGGCCTACCTATAGTTATTACACAGTAATTGTACAGTAAAAACTAATATGTCCATATGAAACAGGACTGTAAAATAAAGTGATACTCAAATGACTATTATTATCATTAGCCTAATTTATTTATTTACATAATATACATATTTTATTTTATTTTTGTATTTATAGTTTTTTTAGCTCCTCTATTTATATTTTCACACCATCTTAGAATTAGTTTTTCACCATTAATAGCCTGAATTATTGTCAGTCAACCTTGAGCAACCGTAGAGGTCCCAAAACCCTCAGCCTCTGAAATGTTAAATTGCATTTCAGAGTTGTTCACATTTTATGTATGACCGTTTCACATCTGTCCTTGAGTAACAGTAGAGCTCTCAAAAACATCCTCCAGAATTGACGAACATTGCTGCATTCACCCAGTGGAATGACCTAATACTAAAATTATTAAGTTATAATATTAAGCAAACACTAGTCTCTCAACATGAAATGAATAGTTAAATGCAGATAATCAATGGTGTGATGGCCTCCAGGAAGAATACACTTTCTACAGTATACAACAGTGTTTCTGGCTTGAACATGAGAGCTGCCAGAGAACATGACAAATGGGATCCATCTTGAACTGTTGGGATATGGTGTTGTTTGAGACTGCTTCTTCTTAGAGCTGTGTTTGGAAGAGTGGCTTTTCTGTTTTGATGCATGCAGGTCACAAGAGCCTGAGCGTTTTATCAGTGCCTGGGAAGAGGGGAACATCTAACCATGTCAAAAACATGAATCATATTTTTGTGAGGATGTGCAGTAATACAGGCAGACTTGCTGAACTTGTTTTTCTCTGTCTGACCATTTATTGCCTTAGGTATATACTACCATCAAAAGTTTTGGGTTTTAAGGTTCTCTGTATTTTCTTCTTTTCTTAATGCATTGAAAAACAGAAGTATTGTGAAATATGATTGCAATTTAAAATAACTGCTTTCTATTTGAATATATTCTAAAATTTCATTTATTCCTGTAATGGTATAGCTGAATTTTCAGCGTCATTACTCCAGTGTTCAGTGTCACATGATCCTTCAGAAATCATTCTTCACTCTCAGAAAAAAAGGTACAAAAGCTGTCACTGTGGTGGTACCTTTTCAAAAGGTACACTTTTGTACCTAAAGAGTACATATTAGTCCCTCAAAGGTAAAAAGTTCATTGTCATGTCACATTATAAATGTCTTTACTATCACTTTTTGATTAATTAAATACATTTTTTCCCCTACTCAAACAAAAGTACCTTGTATTTCTTGCAAAAAACAAAAATATACTGACCCCAAACTTTTGAAAACGTTACTTCTTGTTTCAATGGGAAATGTCAACAAAGGAAATAAAATTGTGATTTTCGTACCTTAAAATTCCATGAAAATTAATACAATCTTTTTTTCTTGGTTAGATTGCTGTGCTCTACAGTATTTTTATGCTTTTTATGCTGGGCAAGAGGGAGTTGCTTCAAAAAGTGAGCACTGATTTCTTTGATTTGTCTGTGACCATCCTTGCTGTCCTTCGTCAAGGGCTTACTGTGTGTGTGTGTGTGTGTGTGTGTGTGTGTGTGTGTGTGTGTGTGTGTGTGTGTGTGTGTGTGTGTGTGTGTGTGTGTGTGTGTGTGTTCAGAGAGTATCGACAGCGGCTCTGGCAGTCTTATTGGTGAGGTGAGAGGGTGTGCTCATCTGTGGCGTTAATAAGACTGTTCCCGCGCCTCTGTGTGAACCAGCGTGCGGCTGTCAGTCAGAGCCGTAACCAGGCGTACAGCATTAATTCACTCTGTCGGTGGAGGAATGACCATACTGCTCCGCTCCATTACTCTCTGTGACCCTGGGCCGGAGGAGGATTAAAGTCTGTCACAGTGTAGTGTCACCTCCCCTTCATTCAGCACACTCAGCAACTCCTGGCTCATAGTCATAAAGCTGCTTTTTCAAATCATGTTGACATTTTTTCAGACTTCAGGCCCACCTCTTGTGCAAAATTACCACACACTCCCTATAATAATATCATTATTTGGCTGGTGCATTTAATTATCAATTCATGCATTCACCGATAATCAAACCCATGATCTTGGCATTGCTAACACCATGATATACTGCTTAAGGTGCTAATAAATAATTACATTTACATACATAGAGTAACCCTATAGTCTGACTTTTGACTTTTGAACCACCTGTTTAGACACAAGTTTAAAGACACAGTTTGTTTGTGCTGTTGACACTGTAAAAAAGTGTTTTAGTCAACTTTTTAAAAACTTTAAAATTGTAAGTTCCGTCAACTTGAAGTGTGAAGTTGTGACAGCTTGAATATTTGAGTTATTGGAACGCGTTAAATCCTGGAAAGTCATTTTAAAGCAGATGTTTAAGCTGTAATAGCTAACTGCAACAATAATTTGTTAGGGTTAATTGTACTTGCCTGACTGCTTTCTTGCTTGCTTCTTTATTGGAAAATCGTGGCAAAGCCAATAGCAATTTTGTGTTTCATTTTTGCTATTTGAAATTTTCCTGTCAAAAAGTGATTATTTCATAAGACATCAAAAAGCAAAGTGGTGCTTTAGACGTCTTTGGATGATCGATCTAACCCACCACATGTTTATATGCAAATTTGGACATTCTCAAAATCGACATGCAGTCATTTTATAGTCATATGTTAAAGTCCACCTTTTAAACAAATTATAATTAATATTTATGAACAAAATTAACACATTGTACTAGTAATTTACTTTAGCTTATACTTATTTACGTATAGCATAAAATTTATGATTTTGACACTGGCTTACTTCTGTACATAGTATGCTCTGCCATCTAGTGTATACTCTGTTTCATTACTACTACTGTAGATGCTTGCATTTTTCCTCATTGTGACTCACATGATGACTCTTATTCTGTCATGTCTTGTCATGTCTTTTAATCCTTATACAATAGAGGACGTCTTTGCCTTGCTTACTAGAATCAGTAATTCAAGCAACTGTTTATTCCTGGTGATCTTTGTCAAGCAGAGCACTTTATTCGACATATTGTTGCCTAATAGGTCAGGTTAACCCAAAGACTGTTTCTCATATTCTCTTTTCCTCCTCTTTATTTAGGCCCTATATTATTTCTTGCTGTTAAAGGTGAATGAACACAGAAATATTATTAACACTAACAGACTTTATTCAAAGTTGAATATTGCTAGTTGCACAAAGAAAGCTGTGTGCAAGTCTTGAAAAAGGTAAGCTGTTATCTATCCATCACAGATCACCGTGTTCCTCGTGCCCACTCTTAAGCAGGATCTTGGCTTTCATCATGTTCTCTGCCACTGCGCACAAAGAAAGATATAGGCAGGGGTAATTATTAATGCACGCTTAAGTAATGACTGGTAAATCAAATATTAACTATCAACAGCACATTCCATAGCATTAAGTAGCAGAGAATGTGTCACGATGGATGAGCGTAAATAAACAAATGAGAGAGCTTCAGAGAGTCTCTGAAGAGCTCCTGTCTCTCAGTGGAGCTCATTAGACAGCAGAAACACACTCACAGAAGTCCATGTCTTCTGACTCGTACGTGTACATTCGGTTGGCGTACTTTCCAGTGATATCAGCTCGCACGGTCAGTGAGGGATCTAGGTGGAGGAGAAGAGACAACTTAACCTAAACACCCCAAAATCTAATCCTTTTAGATAGACAATGAAAAGGCAGTGCAACAACTATTACTATGATGTGTATATTAGAAAATAATATAATGTAATAATATAATTACACAATATGTTCCTTCTCACATACTTTGTACCAGAGACTGTGCACTGACTTAATGACACAATATTTGTTGCTTGTCGAAATCCCATTGATGACAGAGTTAAGATTATACAATATTATCAGGTAATCTTAACTGAATAAGTCACTGTTTAATATGAAATGTGTGAAAACTCACCAACAAACATGATCCTGGGGACGTAGAAACCATCAGGGGCCAAGTTTTTATCGGTGGTCTCATGCTGAAAATCACAATCACTAGGTCAAGAACATTCATACTGTTTTAAATGCATATATACTCCAGTTGAATATTTCACAATATTTGTACTGTACCACTAAATTGAGCATGATGAAATCTGATTTGGCCAGCCTTTGAATAGTTGGATGTTCAGAAAATGCCTTTTTCAGAACTAAAAGTGAATAGAGTGGAAGAAGAGATTAATAAATTGGCATGAAATAGCATTTTCTGCATACTGAAAGCAAGGACTTATTACTCTCTGATTATCATTTAAAGCAGAGGTTTTCAACATGGGGTTTCGAAAAAACATGTAAAATAAATAATAAATTAAAGATATAATGTAAATACATAAATGAATAATTTGATAAAAAATATTAAATTAAATAATAATACAAATATTCAAATAATTGTAGTGCTATAGTGCAGAAATAAATGTGATAATGTACCATAATACATTTTTTCCCAATTTTTTCCACATTCATAATGTAAATCTTTTTACATTATAAATTGGCTGTTTATGCGTGAAAATACATAATTAAGAAAAGGTTCTATATAGAAATATTAAGGGTTTCCATTCAGTCAGCCACGTTCGACTTAATGTTGGACTGATGTCATGGGGTCTCGTCTGGGAGCCAAATCACCTCCAAATGGTAACTAATCATCGATCGCTCATTCCATTCACCTTTCAAGAGAAAAACTACATTTCTGAAACAGAAAGAGCAAACAGCAATTTTAATTGTTAACAAGGAGAACTTCTCTAAAAAACAGCAATTTTAACAGCTCTGCATCTGTCATCCTGAGAATCCGGCCCGGATATGTGCCCACCACTCCCTTTAGGAACCAGGCGGTGAACTTTCAAGCGCTGCCCCCTGGAGGAGGCAGACCCGGCCCTTGCGTTGCTATGTCCTGTTCTCACATTGCGTGTTTATGTGGACCGCAGGCAGAGCTTTAGAAGCTCACAGCAGCTCTTTGTCTGCTGGAGGCCAGTAGAAGTCTACTTCTTTGTTTGGCTGTCTCCAAACAGAGGTTGGCCCACTGGATATAGGATGCCATCGCCTTGGGACTGGTACGCCACGTGCCCCCTTGGGGTGAGGGCTCACTCCACTCAGGGTGTCGCTTCCTCCTGGGCGTTGGCGCACGGTGCCTCTCTGGCAGACAGCTGTAGAGCTGCGGGCTGGGCGACACCTAATACATTCGCGAGATTCTACAATCTCTGAGTGGAGCTGGTTTCTTCCCGTGTGTTGGGTACAAACAGGAAATGTTTAAAGGCTGGCTCTGTGCTTGCAGTGCCATTCCCCTCCAACAGGGGGAAACGAGTGCCTAATTGCTCTTCAGGTGAGTTCCCTGCTTAGTGAACCCTGAATCGAGTTCCTCCAGCATTCTTTGGTAGTCAAATGTGGCGGAGGAGTCTGACGCCAGTCCCAGTACTCGTGTGTATGCCCTGCTAGTCAGCCCTTGTACTGGACTAGATGCCCATATTATGTGATTCCCCCTCGGTAATCCCATATGTGTTTTGTCAACAATAAGGCTTTCCTGTAGCTCAAACAGTAGAGCGTTGGCGCTAGCAACGCCAAGGTCATGGGTTCGATTCCCAGGGAAAGCAAGAACTGACAAAATGTAAAATGTGTACCTTGAATGCAATGTAAGTCGCTTTGGATAAAAGCGTCTGCCAAATGCATAAATGTAAATGTAAGGTTTCCCTGTAGGTAAACCCTTGTCTTTCCCTGGGCAGTTCTGCTCTGCCCCATCTCTGCATCGAAAGTAGATCCTCCCTGGTTAGGTAGGATCTACCGCAGAGATCTTCCATATGTAGCACTACCCTGTGAGTCATTCCATATGTGTAGCAACCACACGTTACCTCCCCTGTGGGCAGGGTGTGGTCTCCATAGCGTACCTCTCCATTAGACTGGCCACGCTAACCCAGCATTAACAACACTGAAAAACAATGGGAATTGAGATCCGAAGCAATCTTCTAAATGTCACATTAAAGGAACGGCAGCTACTATATCCCCAGAGTAAGTCCTGTCCCTTCCATCCCGTTTGGTATGGAGACTACCCCGCAGGCTTTCTTGGGGTGTTGGGTAGGTTACGACATTGTGAGAGCAGTTGCCAAAAGAGCACGCTGTGGCTTGCCTTGCAGCATCTGCATCTCCAACACTCGTAACACAGTTCAGTGGCTATGGTACTTTCCATAGGGACCCCATGACCTCAGTCTGACGTATCGTCGATCGTGACTGACTGAATGGGAACGTCTAGATTACTGATGTAACCCCCGTTTCCTGAAGGAGGGAACATAGACGTTACGTCCCTCCTGCCACAGCCCTGAACCTCCGCTGAATGGCCTGGATCCTGTCTCGACTCCTCAGCAAACACGAATGAAGTGAGTAATGCCGGTCCTATTTATCTGGGTATAAACATAGACATATACGGGTATGTCTGGGTGGGTGTGACTCCGCATACAAATCTCACTGGCCAATGTTCATTGGCTCGTTTAGTTACCACGTGGAGGTGATTGGGCTTCCAGGCATGACGTAATGTCTCGGGGAGAGGGGTTACATTAGTAACCTAGACGTTCTTTCAGGCACTTCATATATAGAACCTTTAAGGGTTAATTGGGATAATTTTATGATTTAGTTTTAATTATTATTGTAATTAATTTTTTTATTTTTTATTAAATTGTATTAATTAAACAGCTCGTAAACATACTTTATCACTAGATGAAACTGAAATAAGCAAATAACCCATTAAACATGAAAGTATTATGTAATCATTTAAGACATTTCTCCTTATATATAACCTTTTTGGCATAAAGGGTTCTTTGAATTCGAGTCAGTTTCCTCTGAACCTTTCTAAGAGTATATAGCAGCCTTTTAAGTTTTGCATAGGGGTCCAATCGCACAAGCATGATGATATTTGGATGGTTCATGGCAACTAAAAAAATAAAACCCCTGATTTAAAGGAACAGTGCACATTACTTTACTGTAAGAGTTTGGATTTTTAATTTTTGGGTGAAATATTCCTTTAAGCACACTTACATGCATCTACGGCACAGGGAAATAATCTATATGTTTTTATTGCATTACAGATAATGTAGACCGTTTGAAAAAAGATGCAAATATGCAAACCTTTACTGTACTGACAATCCTCCAAATGATGAATGATCATCAGTGGCTTCTCACTACGGTAAAACAGATGCATTGTGCATTTAAAATCTGATTATTCATAACATACAGGTGAGAGTGGAGTTTAATGTGATCGCATAATCTTTAGGTACCTCGTATGCGCTTTATTTAGTCCCTCCTCATACGTCTGAACCCAGGTGATGTCATCGCCCCAGCCTGAAAGAAACGAAACACTTTGAATTGGATGTTATGATCGATTTGCCAAATTTGAAGAACAAATTTGACTTATTTGGTTCTGTTTTGTGAATATGTAATTAATTGAATTACCTCTTGAAAGAGTTTGAACTGTCTTTTTTTTCCTTTGAGTAGAGACGTCACAGAACACAAAGAATAAAAATAAGACACAGAACATCCAGTGCTTCATGATTATGGTATGTACTGGTGCGCTGAGAGAGAGAAAAGAGAGAAGAAAAAGGAAGTCAAAGGTGACTAATGCTCTGAATATTAGTTCGTTTTTAAGGTTGGGCCCACCTACTGACATTGCATGGCATACTGTCAAATAAGCCGTTGAACTGGACAAACGTGCTTCTGAAACTTTGTTCTAATGAGTGATAAATGTTTACTTGAAAAATAATACAGCATTTTCATTTGAGAAACTTTTTTTGAAAAAAAAGTTTTTTATTTATCTTGACAATATTTATGAGAACTAATTATTTTAAGCTACAAATTTGCCCTGTATAAAATGCTATTACGAATTGAAAGTAAAAAAAATTCCCATAAAGATTTCCCTTGAAATTCGAATTGCAACTGCAGTTTTGTATTCTCTAAAACAACATTGTTTTAATGCATTCAATTTTGGAGTGAAATACAAAAGAAACCCAAGCATTTCAAATGAGAATAATGTGAAACTAATAAGGTAGATAGCAGTGCTCCAACAAACAACCCAGCCTTTATATATGTGGATAATACATTTAGATTCAGATTAATTCTGTCTCATAGCACGCAATAAATAATTTCAAGAAATTAAGAAAATAGTATTTGCAAGTAAAAGAGAACCTACCGGGAGTGAAACAGGTGAACCAGAGCTACTGTCCCTTTCTCTAAGCATGTTGTATGTCAGGGATTTTATAGTCTCAGTCTATGCAACCTCCCAAACAAGTTTCGCAAACAGGAAATACAGGATTCCTCTCATGTTTATTTAGCCAATCACAGAAACTCAATATACATCTTTATATTGTGTAGTATGCAAACAGATCTTTTTCATCCAAAGATCTCTGTGCTTTCTTGTCAATTCATTAGAGAAGATATTCTTTCCCTCATTTGTACGTGTTCTACTATTCCAGGTGTGAGGTTTGAATGCAACAAACTCAGAAACCTGTCAGTTTTAGGTGGAGCCTATGTGCTTAATTATTACCCTGTATTTGTGTTGTCATTATTTGAGGCCTTAAAACTTTTAAAAGTAGTTTTGATCTTTCTATCTAAAGATTACCCAGCTGAAAAACACAGCTTAAGATGGTTTCTGGTCCAGTTTGGTCATTTGCTGGTTGATTTTCAAAAACACCACATTCCAAAACACAGCCACCAACTTAAGCTGGATTTTCCAATTCACACTGCCCCAACAAATGCCAAAAAACAGTAACACCCAATGGTTGGTCATTTGAACCCTTTCACGCATAGAGGCCAAACAGTGGACAGCTATTCAAAAAGCATTTTCTTGTGAATGCATGGGTTTTGATGGCATTGCACATCAACCTCTATAGTGGACTCTATAGTGCATTGTCCTATACATTGCCACCAAGTGGCAAGCCATTATATTTGGGATTCCCCCCCCCCAAACCAAGACCAATCAGAAATGCCAAGTTGCTCCGGAATATCAATCCATTCCTTCTATCCCAGGAGACTCTTGCAGGTAAAAAAAATAAATAAATGTTGTAGCATCAAGTAACAACTAAGGAGTCATATCATTGTTCATTTTCCATATTGATTTAATATTGGGAAGGGAAAAACATGGGAAAAAATCTTGACTGTGTTTATTATCATTATTCATGCATGAAAGGGTTAAATACCAGCACACATAGCAAGTCAGAAAAGTGTTTATTTTTCAAATAATGTTTTTGTTTTTAAATTATTATCATTATTATTCATAAATAATTTATTTGTATTTAAGTTATTTAATTATTATTATTGTATTTATTTTTGTTTTGGTAATTTTTCTATTTTTTACTTTAGATTTACTAAACATTAATCTTTTTACAGGTTATAATGAATTTTTTTAATCTAAAGTATTTATAAATAATACATTAGTTAAAAATAACAACATCATCTGTATTCTGCAATCTGTATCTGTGTTTATTTTAATTTATAATTAATTATCAGGTATTTATTTATTTTCCATCTGGTTTGTGACACTTAACCATGCACTTAACACTGATATTTGTTTCAGTTTTGGACTGGAGCAAGAAGAGAGACTTGACAAAAAAAAAAAAAATATATATAATATAATATAATATAATATATAATATAATATAATATAATATAATATAATATAATCAAAAATAACACAATAACAGCGACAACTAGATGCGAAAGTTCGTCGAGACAAACTTTAAGTTGGCTTGGAAAAGTTTTGACGAGAAGTTTAAAGTAGTTTGAAGTATTACATTATTACTTGATTTTGTCTTTCTCGATCCTTTTATAACAATTACAAATATTTTGTTGCCGTCAAATTATCAAATAATTGTTCTGGGTGGTTGCCATTGTGTTATGGGTGGTTGTTATGAAATAGATAGATTAGAAATATTAGATAGAATGGAAAATGAGTCTGGATGGATTAGAAATAGTACATAGAATGGCAGCTGATGGAGTCTAATGAGCCTCTCCAACTGTCAACATTTGTATTTAGTTTGGAGTTAGAAAGAAAGAAAGAAAGAAAGAAAGATAGATAGATAGATAGATAGATAGATAGATAGATAGATAGATAGATAGATAGATAGATAGATAGATAGAAAGAAAGATAGGCAAGAAAGAAAGAAAGAGAGAGAAAGAAAGAAAGAAAGAAAGAAAGAAAGAAAGAAAGAAAGAAAGAAAGAAAGAAAGAAAAGAGAGAAAGAAAAAGAGAGCGAGAAAGAAAGAAAGAAATATAAGATAGATAGATAGATAGATAGATAGATAGATAGATAGATAGGCTAGAAAGAAAGATAGGCTAAAAAGAAAGAAAGAAAGAGAAAGAAAGAAAGAAAGAAAGAGAAAAAGAAAGAAAGAGAAAGAAAGAGAAAGAAAGAAAGAAAGAAAGGAGAGAAAGAAAAAGAGAGCGAGAAAGAAAGAAAGAAATATAAGATAGATAGATAGATTAGAAAGAAAGAAAGAAAACAAAGAAAACAAAGAAAGAAAGAAAGAAAGAGCGAGAAAGAAAGAAATATAAGATAGATAGATAGATAGATAGATAGATAGATAGATTAGGAAGAAAGAAAGAAAGATTATAAGCGACAATTATTTGTTACTGTTACAACAGTAGACAGCTACTGTTGTTTGTTGTTGTCATGGACACCTGTAGCCTTTGACGACCGCCTACGTTCCGCGCAAGCGCAGAAGCAGCACAGTGGAGGATTGTGGGATAGAAAGCTATCGCCACGGCAACAGCAGAGTTAAGCGAGCGGAAATCTGCTGCTAGCAGAACAGTAACGGCGATTAATTACTAAAGAAACATCTTTCACACAAAAAATACTGGTTTAGTTTGTTGCCATGAACGAATCAGTAGCCAAAAAGACCCAGGAGGCTCTGGGAAAAGTGATCAAAAAGCCTCCTCTGACAGAAAAACTGCTCAGCAAACCGCCGTTTCGATACCTGCACGATATCTTCAGTGAGGTGAGTTGCTAAAAACATCATTATTATTATGACATAAGTGCTGTTTTAGTTCCCTCACTATCTACATATTCACATTTACACGGTCCAAATCCTGCTTATAGATCTCAACGTGCTAGCCTGCTAATGTAGCCTGCGCATAGTCTTCAGAATATCTCAGATAAATCATAGTAACGTTAGATCAGTCCGAGATCTCATTAGCTTTCATATTTGAACGCCCAGAGCTTTGCATTAGTTTCAGCGTTAAGTTTATGTTTGTGTTTTGATGGTGGTGAGCAAGCTAATAGATTATTAACAACAATAACTGTTTAAAACAATGTCAGCAATATCATCTTTCTTTTAAAATCAGTTTTGCTTTACTGTTATTACATACTCAGCTCTGGTTGAGCTGATTATCTTGTTACTAGGCATTGCTCTGTCCACATGGTTATGCAAACAAAACTCAAGGGTCCACACAACATCATGAATGCAGATGATCTTGACATATTATTCATGAGATATCAGAACACAGAGATATCAACACTTCTAAATCTTATGGCAGAATATCTGGAACCAAATTGTGGTGATGATTTTGTAATTAGGAGTGTAATATAGATACCACATTTAGTTAATGAAATTATATGCCCCCAATAAATGGCAGCAATTGCCAACAAACACCATCATCCAACGGTTGTTGATTTGGAGTAACGTTAAGTATAAGTGCCCTGTAACATGCCATGCACACTGAATTAAAATAGCAAATCAGAAATATGTGTATTTTAAAAATAATTAAATTGTATTTAGAAGTTATTTAATTGTCATGTCATTTTATTTATTTTTGTTTGGTTTTGTTTTATTTAATACATGTACTATTAAATTAATATTTTTTAATATCTTTTTATAATATATAGATGTCACATTTAGTTGATAAAATTATATAAGCTACTTTACCTGTGAGTATAATTGTTGTATTGATGTACCGACGGTGGTGTAATAGAGGGTATGCGTGTGACGTCACTGTCGGCCGGAGTGACTGTGGTTACGCCCACTGAGTGGCAAAAAGACTGAGCGGCAGCATTGGTTTTCAGCGTGAATGATGCGAAAAACACACAAAACACATCTAAAACGGGAAAGAGTTTTGAGATTTACTGGAAAAATAGATTTGACAAGAAATCGGAGGTATATTTTTACAGACTGCCGAAAGTTACATAACAGAGAAGCAAATGGATCACTGCAATTCATAGAAACAATTGGACAACAGGCAGCAAAACGTGGATTTGCACTTATCATTTTGTGTCAGTATGCTGAATTGGGTAAAATCATACCCTATTTATTGTATTGTTGTTGTCTCGACAACTCTCATCAATTAAATATTTACCATCGTATATTCTGCAATGCATAATTGGATGTTTTTAAATAAACATTGACAAGGCAAGGCAGGGCAAGTTTTTTTTTATATAGCACATTTCATACACTATGGCAATTCAAAGTGCTTTACAGAAAATAATTAAAATAATCACAAAATAAAAGCTATACAAGTTTTATGGCTGGATGTCATGCAGTATATACCATTGATATAAGTGATCACTCGGATTTACACCTACCTTTATTGTATTTGTAAAGTGTTCTCAAAAAAAATTTGCTTTATGTATTTCCCCGGCGTCGAAATCAGCCAGGCATATATAAATGTCAGGAAACACGATTCCTGGCTGGATGTCAATATCCATACAAGTTGTAAGGAACACTATATCGAGTCCAACCTTTAGTTTAAACTGATTATCATTCGTTTTACTCACGTTTTCGCAGTTTTCACTATTAAATCCATTTTATTTTATTAAATCATGCAGGAGCTCTTTTGCCACTCAGTCCGGCTGAGGCGGTGTGTTTCGGCGGGAAAGTGAAGTCAGTACAATCCCTCTTTAGTATCGCTGGGTGCTGTTCTGTAGAGACACACTAAATTGGTCAAATAAAATGTTGGTCAATCTCTACTGACACACCTACTTATTTTTAATACAGCTGTTTTTCAATTTTTAGAACGATAGTAAAGTTGTAAACTATAAAATAACATATTACATTATTACCAAAATATGGTAAACAAATCAATCTATCTTATATTTGATCTTCAGATCTACACACTCTGTTTATTCTATCAAGTAACTTCATGAGGGGAATTCTAGGGCCCTGTTTTCACATGGTATTAAGATGCGTTTTGGTTGATCGGATCACAAGTAGATGCGGGAGACGCGTACCCGTTTACACCTGGTGTTTTAAACCGTCTCTTTTGTCCACTTTCAACCACTTCTGTCCTGATTTCTTCGAGGGGAGGGTCTATGTACGGGCTTTTCAGATCTTTCGATCTAATGGACAAAATAAGCTCACGCAATTTACATATGAACACGACCAGAGAAAACATTAGTTTCTGCTCTGACAGCCTTAAGACCATTGCAAACACGGTGAGGGAGTGTTAGAAACCAGGAATGATGAGAGAACATTGTACTTGGTAGGTTTTTTGTCTTCAAATCAAACTTGGGTCTCCAGCCAATAAAGTTTAAATCCCGTCTGGCTATTGTGCTTTATGCATTAGGTCAGTAGGTGTCGAGTAGGCAGTGTGTTGCGGCTGTTCAAACACATTTGGTCACATGAGCGTCTACACTACTAAAGCAATTTGGTCGAAAGCGTTTTTTGACTACCTCTGGAAGTGGACAAGCTCAAAAAGTTTTAGACCCTATTTACACCTGTTTCTAGACGGTGTTAGGTAAAGAAAGAGGACAGTTAAGGATAAAGTGGGTGTATTTGTATCCAGAGATAGGCCTGTGGGTTGTAAGCTCAGCTAAAATTAGCTAGACAGATAGAATCACCCTAAAGGTCACATTATCCGCTACTGTATGCATCAGGGTTGCCAGGTCTGCACAACAAACCCCGCCCAATTGCTAATCAAATCTAGCCCGAACTACAAAACTACCCGTGGCAACAGTGTAAAAGTAGCCCAATTGGTATGCATTCTCTCGTCATATGAGTCATGCCATTGCTTGTCATAATATAATGTAGTATTTAGTAAATCGTTTCTCCGTCATTATGTTTTCATTAATGTGAACAATTTACAAAAGTATTGATAACTTTCTTCCAAAACCTAGTGAGCTGCCTGTGTAGCGCTTTGAGTCAGTCTGTCTACCAAACAATGACTTATGAGGTTCTAATTCAGACAGTAGACAATAAAGCAGCTTACTAGGTTTTGAAACAGAGTGTATGTCTTTAGATTTTTGAATTATGAACCTGGTTTTAATCTTTTGTTTACCCATTTTTTTTTTTTTAGGTAATACGCACCACAGGCTTCATGAAAGGACTTTATGGAGAAGCAGAGATGAAGTCAGACAATGTGAAGGTAAAACACCAATAAGAATGTGTCCATTTTTAAAGGAATGTTTAGGTGCACTGTTTTCGTAAGTTATATTTGGTTGGATCGTCTTTGTCCCAGTGGTGTTGTGTTTGACTACCATTAAAAAATTTGGGCTGATTTTGTTTTTTGAAAGAAATGAATGCTTTTATTCAGCAAGGATGCATTACATTGATCAAAAGTGACTTTTATACAAGACATAATGTTACAGAAGACACAATGTCACAGTTTCCACAAAAATATTAAGGTGCACAACTGTTTTAAACATTGATAATAATAAGATTCTTTTCTTGAGCATCATATAGGCATATACTATAAAAACAATATAGGCATACATTATAATGATTTCTAAAGGTGACACTGAAGACTGGAGTAATGGCTTTTTAAAATTCAGTTTTGTCATCACAAGATTAAATAACATTTATAATGTGTTAAAATATGTGTTAAATTGGAATAATATTTTACAATATAGTTTCTGTATTTTTTATCAAATAAATGCAGCCTTGGTGAGCATAAAATACTCTTACCAAAAATCTTACCAACTCCCAACTTTTTAACAGTAACTTGAATCATATTTGTCAAATCCTAATGTTAAATCCAGCACCTTTAAAAGCCAATTCACACCGCATCAACAGACGGCGACAGACTGTCCTCACTTCTCAGACATTCCACGACCCGACACACAGGGATTGAACATGTTCATTCCGCGAAAACGAGCTTGACAAAAAAACTCCAACAGATGTCGACACACTGATCTGACAAAACCCGAGAGTGTCCATTGCTGTCTGTCGGTGCGGTGTGAATTGGCCTTAAGAGGAATTTTAGGCTTTATATTTGTGCATATGTATATGTGCAAACCAGACACTTAATCTTGCTCATTCCAGTACTACTTTAAATCATATGACAATTATATGTTCCTTGCAGTCGCCAATTAATCCACTTACTCAGCAGTGTTTCTTCAACTGACCTGTCTATCTCTATCAGTCTGATCTCCTGCCTCATTAAGTGTTCTTGGATTCTCTAGCCGCAGTATCTCAGACTGTGTTTTCTTGCTGTTCAGGTGTTAACATTGATCATATAACTGAGTGTAACTCAAGACTCTCCATTTAATTAGCGTGCCAAAGTTCCATGTCGTGGTGATCCATGAGGTGTGATAAACCTACCTGTTAAAAGCTTGGTGCCTTTAACTAGCTTTACTTGGATCAGTATCACTGTGACCCTGTTAGAGAGGCAGGTGAGCTTACCACATCACTCTGTGTGCAAAGTGAGGAGTTCACGTCTGATCCTTCTCCAAATGCCGGTCAGTCTAAAAGAGCTGTGGCCTTTGATGTCCCAGCATGCATAATAAATGATCTCCCCACACCCGTGTGAAGCAGTCCAGCCCCACGGTATACCATTACATTATAATGTTTTGATAGCGCCACAGTTTTAACACTTTTCAGGGGAATCTACTGACAGATAGCGACTTCTAGCTGTCTATTAACTGGGATAGAAGAAAGTATTTTAACACGGAAAAACATTACACAGAAAATAAAACTATTTAGAATTTTTAACAGGGACTGAAAACATTGCAATTATATATATATATATATATATATATATATATATATATATATCATTGTATAATGTTAATGAGAAGCAAATAGGTCTCACCATTGAGAATAATGGGAATTCTCAAAATATTCAGTATCTGAACCAAACGAAAATATGTCATAATGCACAAAATCTTAATGGTCCTTAAACGGGCCTTTTTTATGCAAAATATATTTCTTTATTTTGTCTTGAAATGTAAAAAACATTTTGATCGCATGGATATTGTGTAGCCAGTAGTTGGATATTAAATGCTGCTGAATGTGTAAAATCATAACAGATTAAATCAGCATACAGGTTGTTCTGCCGCTGGGGCCTCATTAGGAACTTCATGAAGTATGAAATAATTAAATGGCAATATGGACAGTTGCACTTCATCATAACCAGCAAAGCAGAAATACAGAAAAAGAGGATTTAATGGAGTGGACGGACGCATTATAGAGCTGTCGGTGATGATGTATGTACTTTTTGTTTAAAGCATCAGGATAACTTAGGTTCTTTGTGTACAGTGCAATTAAGTCTAAGGCTAAAGTAACTAAGCTAAAATTTTCATTTCATTGAATTAGAAAAAAAAAAAAAAAAAATTCTTGACATATTTATGCAACATTTAATCAGGGATCCAATACCAATATTCTGTCAGAAAGTGTGGCACGCATGTTTTATGGAGTGTTTAAAGAATGAAAATAAAGTCACAGATCAATTTTTGATTTTCAATCTCAAATCTTTCAAAATGTATAGACTTCTACTAAATGTATAAGATTATTTACATTTATTTGAATAAGTTTATATGATCCAATTAGGATCAGCATTAGAATGTTTATTAATGCTATTAATGAAAGTAAATTATTGTTTTTATATTGAGTGTCCCTGGATTGGCTAGTTATTTGGCTAGGCTATCTAGTTTCTAGATAGGTGACCCTGGGTCTGTAAAGGCTGAAAACCCAAGCCCTAAAGATCGGTCCAGTGTGTATTTTCTGCACCACTGGTTGCCCCAAACAAATTGCAATCTGTTTGTTTAATTGCCCCAACTGTGCTAGCAATGACAACCTTGGCTTGTCCAGTGGAGTGTGTGTTTTGGGACTACATGTTTAAACAATAGAAGACTGGGGCTGTATTTAAATACAGACAAACATTATGCTTGCAGTTCTGTTTCACCTTCTCAGTTTTCTTCATGTACCCTGCAGGACAAAGACTCAAAAATTGCGTTCCTCCAGAAGGCCATCGATGTGGTGATGCTAGTCAGTGGAGAGCCCTTAGCTGCCAAACCTGCTCGGATCGTAGCCGGACACGAACCAGAGAAAACCAACGAGCTGCTGCAGGCCATTGCTAAATGCTGTCTCAACAAGGTCAGTCCTGCGATTAAAGACCACTCAGCGACTGTGCTTCTGTCCTGCAGGATTCGCTCAAAGCCATTTAACTAGTGAATGACTCCAGACTAATATGTCCAAGCAGGGGGTAATTTATACATGTATTCATTTAATTGCACCCTTGAGCTTTTCTGAAGGTTAAGGAGCGATGGAACATTGCCATCAGCATTATCAGGGGAACCCACTGATGCCTGCAGGGCGAAGAGCAGGTGAACGTGAACAATGGGCTAAATGACAGTTCTTCTGCTCTACAGCACACTGGGATATTTTATACATGTCTTTGACCTCATGTTGCTCTAGGATGACTGTAGGTAACTTTGAATGGAAACTTCAGGTGAAATTAGTGATGTTGTTAAGGGGATAGTTAACCCAAAAATGAAAATTGTGTCATCATTTACTAATTTCTTTTTTCTGTGGAACCCCAAAGGATGTATTTTTGGTTAAAAATTCTTTTGCTGCAGTTATTCCATGTAATGACAAGTGGCTGACAAGCCCTTCCAAGAGGGAAAGAAACCCCCATAAAATGATCTTATAGTATTCCATATGTGTAACTGTTTGCTATATTCCAAGCCTATGACAATTATTATAGCTTTCTGTGAGAAACGAACTGAAAGTTATTCTTCACATTCCTTTCCTTTCCTTTCCTTTCCTTTCCTTTCCTTTCCTTTCCTTTCCTTTCCTTTCCTTTCCTTTCCTTTCCTTTCCTTTCCTTTCCTTTCCTTCCTTTTTTTTTTTTTACCCTTAAATGTAGGTATCAAACTTCACTGTGTAACTCATGCCACATTCTTTGTGCTATGTATGGACATAAACGATACTCAAACTGTGCGGTTTGTTGAGAAGATCTGCTGTTCATTTTCAATTACACAGTTTTTCAGCAGGTGGATAATAAAATTAAATAAATTGTGCGAAAAAAATAATCCCATAGACTTGCGTTGAAGAAGCGACAGTTGAAATGTACAACACTTTGATCACCCACAATACTAGTTTTGTATTAAGCATCATGCACATGTTTCTTAAGAATTGTTTGTCAATTACTCACCCTCATGTTGTTCCATATATGGATGAGTTTCTTTCTTCTGTTGAACACAAAATAAGTTATTTTAAAGAATGTTGGTAATCAAACAGTTGCCGGTAGCCATTGACTTTGTTGTATTTTTATACCTCTGTAACCAATAAATAATTCTCAGACATATCCATAATCTACTGCAATTAAATATTGCCCTTACCTGTTAGATTAAGGAAGTAGGATGTCGATTCAGGGTCCTCGGCGGTGCCTCTAACCAGTTCAATCATGAATTCGAATGCACTGGGCGTTTGCCAGTATTAATGTAATGAAATATTTATAGGGAAAAATTACTCTGAGACTTGTTTAACAAGTTTTACAAATCACCACAACATGATTTCGTTTTATTTAAAAAGATTCAGAATAATACAAAGACAAAAATTTCAACGACAAAAATAACGTAAACACGTAAAAGTCTTCATCCGAGATGCGGCCCCGAAAAACCCCCTTCAAGGCTTTTTATACTACCCTTTTTTTGGGGCCGCATTCTAATTATGCGTCATTATAGTACAGCTAATTCCTTTATAAGGTAATACCTGGGACTTATCCTAGTCCCTCTATTTAGCATAAGCTTGCAAAAGCACATGTTCAAGTTATCTATTATTTTTTTCACACTTATTCTATGCAGCACGTACATCAAAAGCTTTATATGGTAAGTTCCTCTATCATAGCCCTTTTGACCTTTCTCTAACTTCACACATTTTCTATGTCTGAAGTAAAAGATGTTCAAAGTTCCCTTTAACAGTACATGTGTTTTTAACACCCCTAAACATGTCCCTATAGCTACACACATACATTACACTTCTAACAATGACCCTTAAGTTTGCAGGCCAAGCTCGAACTAGGCTTGCCCAGCAACTTCAACACATTTGAACATTTTATTTCATTTTCAACCATAAAACTGTTTGCGATGTGTATTATCTTCCTATTTAATCGCTCGGCTTGTCTGTTTTTATTAACTGTTGTGCACGATGAATCAGTTCGTCTCGAGGGAGTTGAGCTTTAGTGGAAGTTGGCTTCGCCAGCGCCTTTCTCTCCTTCTTCTCCATCTTGCGAGCTCTTTTTGCGTTGTCCCTCTGGAGGTGTTCAACTATAAGATCGTCCATAAAAATCTCAACTTCGTCTGTGACATAAACATTTCATATTTCTGTCTCATCTTCATCCGTTACATTCAATGCATTCATGCAACAATCTCTGGGGAGTTTTCATAATCGATTGTTGTACAATATTTATTACAACGTCCATAGTAGGAAAAAAATACTGTGGAAGTCAATGGCTACCGAGTGTTGCTTGGGACTTGTGTTCATAATGTTAAATTGTTGTTAAACAGCGTATCCTGTCCTTGTTCTAGCTCTCCAGTGACGAGGCTGTTAAGCGGGTGTTAGCAGGAGACAAGCTGGATCAGAAGGGGAAGCCCAGCACCTCCAGATCCCAGGACAAGGAGAACAGAGAGGGCAGGGAGCGCCACCGAGACCGAGAGGTTAGACCCGCTTGACGCTTTGACCCAGTGACATTTTCAGCCAAACCAGAATTTTTTGTTGTCTTAAATCACAAATTATTCCTCAACTTGTCCATCTTGGGCATTTCTGTTATGTCTTTTTCTTTTACTCGTTAATTCTGGAATTATAATAACACTTTGCATTTGGGTCCTGATGAAGCTGTAAGGGTTATTTTAGCATTAATGACCAGTTAACTATACATTATCCCTTACTTGTTTTGTTTATTGCTATGAAAGTGAAAATCTGATGTTGTCTCTGGCTCTTGTTCAGGAGAGGAATGGCATTAAGGAGAGCAGCGGAAGCAGAGAGCAGAAAGATCCAGATCAACCGAAAGATCCCGAGAGCAAGAGGGACGACAAGGACCGCCGAAAAGATGCAGAGAGGTCTGACAAGGGGCGCGAAAGAGACCGGACAAAAGACAGAGACAAGGACAAGAGCCGGGATCGGGAGAAAGACAAGACCAGAGAGAAGGAACGTGAGCGAGAGAAGGAGAAGGACCGCAACAAGGACAAGGACAAGGAGAAGGAGCGAGATAAAGAAAGGGATAAGAAAAGAGAACGGGAATCTCACAAAGACAGAGATAGAGAACGAGACAAGGAGAGAGATCGCGAGCGTGAGAAACGAAGGGAGAGAGAAAAAGAGAAAGAGGAGAAGCTGAAGGACAGAGGCGATAGAAAGGTTTGCTCACCAGATTTTAAGACTTTAAGGCTTTTTTGCACACCAGCCACAGTGGCAGACGAATGTCCAATTTTACCAGCCTTTTTTTGGTCTAATTCAGATATATAAAGTAACTCTTGTTCTTAAAATCCCATTTAAACCTAGAAATACAGTTTTAGGATTGTGAAAATTTTAACAAAGAAAAGTGATGAAATATTTAAATGTATATTATAAATGTTTTATTGTATTATATATATATATATTATATATTATTACATTTAAATATTTCTAGACCTCAAAGCAAATTTCTGTGCTTTTACACTTATGAATAAGTCTTTCTCTGCTCTTAATACACTTTAACAATTTGACTTTTTCCATAGATCAAGGCAGCAGAGATCAGCAAGTCAAAGCCTAACCCAGAGATCACAAGTAAAACACATGAAGCTGAAGCAGAAGAGGTAAGATTGATCACTGGCTCACAATCCTGTGCTTTATTCTGCTTACGCCCTTTACGTTTGTTCTGTAGGAATGGGTCGTCAATGAGGCTTGTTGACGTAATGTTCCTCATAGTTCTTTATTCTTTTCTTTGTTCCTCTGAATTGGAGGCTGAGGGCGGTGAACTGGAGGTACGAGTCTGTTGTGATGTCAGTGCCTGCTTTGCTTCGTGGCGGAATAATAGGTGTTTTGCATAGTTAGAATTGCACAAATACAGTCTTGGTGGAGCAAGGATTGTCTTATCAGGCCTCGACAATTAGGATTTTTTTCTGCTGCCCAGGTTGAGCCATTAGTTAAGAATTTTCTCTGGTCCTGAGGCAAAAGTTTGGGGTTGGTAAGATTTTTTAAATGTTTTTGAAAGAAGTCTCTCATACTCACCAAGGCTGCATTTATTTGATCAAAAATGCAGTACAAACAGTAATACTGTGAAATATCATTACAATTTAAAACTGATTTCAATTGATATTGATTTTCTATTGAAACTGATTTTTATTTTTATTTTTTTAATCTAATTTATTCCTGTGATCAAAGCTGAATTTTCAGCATCATTACTCCAGTCTTCAGTGTCACATGATCCTTTAGAAATCATTCTAATATGCTCATTTGGTGCTCAAGAAACATTTATATTAATATTTTTGTAATACATTTTCTTTTAACAGTCACAAGTCACTTTTGATCAATTTAATGCATTCTTGTTGAATAAAAGTATTGATTTTGTTTGAAAAAATATCTTACTGATCACAGACTTTTAAATGGTAGTGTATATGAAAAGCAAGTATATATATAATAAAACTATATAAATATATATATATATATTTTAAAAAAAGAACGTTTCTTTTGAAGATTTTTTTTGTGGCAAAATGCTAAATAAATACAAGTATATTTGTATTTACACATAAATTGCTGGAAATAACAAAAATAAACAATGCATCACATGCTTTAAGTTTGTTTTTAAAGGGATAGATCACCCAAAAAGGAAAATTTGCTGTTATTTTACTCACCCTTAGGCCATCCAAGATGTAGGTGTCATTTTTTTTTTTTTTTTTTTTTAAGTTGAAAAGTAAAGAAGATATTTAGCTGAACCCATAGTACTTGTTGATTCATATAATGCAAGTCGATGGCTTCTGTCACTTTGAGGGTAAATTAAAACAAACATATTACAGGCAAAACAAAATGAATATCTGTAGCTCCTGGTGATACATTGAGGTCTTAGAAAGTGAAACGATCGGTTTGTGCAAGAAACTGAACATTATTTACAACATGTAATAATGTAATCAACACGTAATAATGTAATCAACAGCCTGGGTAAACGGCCCTGTCCACATTCATGGAAGTCTGGAGCACAAGCTTCCTCTCGCATTATGACGTAGAGCACTGACGCTGTTTGTATACAACAGAGTCAAGTCAAGTCAAGTCACCTTTATTTATATAGCGCTTTTTACAATACAGATTGTATCAAAGCAGCTTCACATTGATAACATGAAAATAATACAACAAAGTTTGTTTCTAGAAGAAAATTGTATCATCGTCCACCCATAATAAGGCAGATCAATAATATTGTTGAATATTAAATGTCCCCAACTAAGTAAGCCAAAAGCCAAGGCACAGTGGCAAGGAACCAAAACTCCATCAGGTGACAGAATGGAGAAAAAAACCTTGGGAGAACCCAGGCTCAACAGAGAGGGAGGACACATGTGCTTATCCTGGATGCTGAAACCTATATAAAAGTTTTTTTTATAAAATTAAGATTACGT
Organism: Leuciscus leuciscus; assembly: GCF_965113295.1. Taxonomy (NCBI): domain Eukaryota; kingdom Metazoa; phylum Chordata; class Actinopteri; order Cypriniformes; family Leuciscidae; genus Leuciscus; species Leuciscus leuciscus. The sequence continues at coordinate 39,559,590 of NC_138731.1, forward strand.
TTGCTTGCGCAATCTCGATTGGGAAAATTGATTTTTCCAGATACCCAACGTTTGAGTTCACGCGCATACGTCATTATGCGACAGGAAGCTCGCGCTTGCATTACCAAGGACCACGCTTTCAACTAAAAATCCAAAATTGCCTGAGGGATGAGTAAATTAACCTCAGATTTTCCGCCATGTTGCTCCACGTCTATGTGTCTTTGCAGCTTCTGTAGCTTCTCATTTGGAGTAGTGAGCTTTTATTGTTTTGGCTAGTGGTGCAGCTGTTTAAAGCAAGTGTACTTTAAACATAAATGTGAAGTCTTAAGGATCTCTGTTGCGTTTTTTGTCTTCATTCAGCCTACAGATTTATCTGAAATCCAGGTAATTTCTCTTCGTCCCAAGTGAATCTGTTTCCGCCTATGATAATGTTTCATGTCTGCAACAACAGCCCAGAAGAATTTTGTCTTAGAGGGTTTGTAAAGAAAGAAGGCTCAGGTGATCTTGAGTGATATCTGTCTTTCCTCATTCCTTTCAGCCTGAGAGTCCCTCCCGGATTCCAAGGCCCTCATCGGCTAAAGGACAGAGGCGGTGGCCCAAAACAAAAGGTCAAGGTACTAAACATGTCTTCCTTAACAGACCCTATTAATTATTGATGTGCAGTGCATTGACGTTTTGATGCATATCCAACTTGATCTGTTTAGTTGTTTCGAGTCTGAACGCATGAAATCAAATATTTACAAACCCAGTCTAAACAAACTTATTAATGTAGGATTATTAAAACTGTCACAGCCTTAGAATTTTTAACAACATTATGAAAATCACAGCAGCACATCAGGGGCCCTATTTTAACGATCTGAAACGCAAGTGTCAAAGCGCAAAGCGCAAGTAACTTTGTGGGCGGGTCTCGGCGCTGTTGCTATTTTCCCGGCGGGATAAATGACTCTTGCGCCAGGCGCAAATCTAAAATGGGTTGGTCTGAAGTAGCTTCATTATTCATAGGTGTGGTTTGGGCGTAACGTGAAATAAACCAATCAGAGCGTCATCTCACATTCCCTTTGAGCAGATGCGCTTTTTCCATAGCGGATTGCTATTGTAACGGCGGATTTGCCAGGCGCGCGCCAGGAGCGGTTCACAGCCAAGGAGAGCAACGCTCTCGTCACGGCCGTAAAAGAGAGAAGTCACATTGAAATGGAGAAACCCACCCAAATTAACTTCGGTTAAACAGGCGTATGATAATTTGGGTAAATGTGTAAGCTAGATGTATGCTTTTATAATAAATTGTCTATCTATCTATCTATCTATCTATCTATCTATCTATCTATCTATCTATCTATCTATCTATCTATCTATCGTAATAATGTATGATTTGCAAAAATGAAAACTGCTGCTTCTGTGTAGATGAGAGAATCAAAGTGTATGCGCGTTGTGCACACGCTACATTGATTATGGCCAAGCATGCGCCCTTAAAATAGCATATGAATAACATGCGCAACGCGCCATTGACTTTAAACTATTTTTTCCTGGTTAGTGGCGCAATTGTTTTCTAAACCTGCAAAATAGCATGAAGGAACGTTTGCGCCGGAACACGCCTCCTCTTTGCGCTGAACCGCCCCCGGGAGCGCAAGTCTATTTCTTAGTTAACCGACGTGCTTCTGTGGAGGGAAAAGTCCGCTTTGCGCGGGTGCAAAATAGGAATGATACATGCGTCGGTGTACAAAGTCACTTGCGCTGGGTGCAAGATAGGGCCCCAGATGTTTTATGTGATTCGCCTTTTCTCGACAATTCTGAGGAAATTTACTTTTTTAAGTATAAACTCGCAATTTTGAGTTATAAAGTCTGAATTATGAGATATATATAAGAAATTCTGAGTTGTGAGATGAAAGGTCAAATAAGCTTCCAGTCTTAAGTGTCACATGGTCCTTCAGAAGTCATTTTAATATACTGATCTGGTGCTCAAGAAACATCTCTTTTTACTATCAAGGTTTAAAACATATTCATCATAAATTGTGTATCTCTGTTACAGATGAGACTGACAGCGAAGGAGGTGAGTTTTGTTTTATTTTGTGAATACCTGTTACCAAGGTTCAAAACTAACCTTTTGCCATACCCAATAATAGAAATAATACGTTTCATTTATATAGCGCTTTTCCCGAGCTCAAAGAGCTTTACAATAAAAACAAAAATACATCATAAACAAGGCCAAATACAAGAAACTATACAGTACTTCTCATTCAAATATTTGTATATTTTCCACTCCGGACTATGCATTTAATGTGCATAGATTAAAAATGAAGTAACCAGATTAGTCCCTCATGGAGTGAGTACACCAAGCAACCCACGTCAAACTGCATCTCGAATGCAACAGAGCCCAAACGACGCACGCCACAATCACAAAAAACAATCACGAGAGTTCATTAGGTTGAAGTCCATTTTGAACGTGTGAAACATTGAGAAACATACTTTTTAAACAAGACAAATCCAAAACAAACATACGGTGTGAAGCTGCAGCCAAACTCGTACAGCATACTCACACTGTAAGTCTAAAAAATAAAAAACTACACTATCTGCCAATGACCAGTGCTTCAGAAAAGTACTGGCCAGCAAATTATTGTTATTATTGTTTTTATTATTACAGTATTATAAAACTTATATAAAAAATTTGAGAAGATGGTTGCTGCATGTTGCGTTTTGAAAAACACATTATAAGCTACTCAAATGCAAAACTTCTGCAGAGATGAGTTCGTGGGGAGCAGCTTTCACTGCAAACCGAGCTGCTCCGAGTCATAGAAAACACCAGATCATAAACTGCTCATGTGTCAAATATATTTATATAGTCATAGAAAGGAAATAAAACAGCTAAATACTTATTGTTAATTCAAATTCAGAATTTTGACTAGTGCTGTCAAATCGATTAATCTCATCTAACAAAGTTTGTGTTCATAAAATATATATGTGCATATATATATATATATATATATATATATATATATATAAATAATTGTATTAATGTGTGTGTGTGTGTATGTGTGTGTGTGTTTACACACATATATAAACACAAACTTTTATGTTAGATGCAATTAATCTCAATTAATCGTTTTGACAGCCCTAATTTTGACCCTATCTGTAAATTTCCACAAAAAAATTCTTCCAGAAGTGGACATCACTTCACCAGAGAACCCAGTCCCCATTGAGAATGGAGAAGCAACGGATTCTGTGCCACCTCAGACAACACACAGGTTTGTTCTTTCTTTCTTTCTTTCTTTCTTTCTTTCTTTCTTTCTTTCTTTCTTTCTTTCTTTCTTTCTTTCTTTCTTTCTTTCTTTCTTTCTTTCTTTTTTTCTTTCTTTCTTTCTTTCTTTCTTAATAAGTGCTAATGATCACATAAGTGTATTGATTTAAAAGGAAAAGAAAAGGCTAAATTTCCATCCAGTGATAACAAAGTAACCCAGTGTGATAATGTGCTGAGGGGATTGTGGGTGAATGGAGTGTATCATGTATGTTCCCGTGAGAGATTGTCTGGCAGTGGAAGTCACTGATGCAAATCCCCTACTTTCACTGCACTGTACCGCAAGATCAAACCACAAGATAGGTATCACTCTCATCCAGATCATTACTCTTGTTCTCAGGACTATTTCTGTAAGCATTTAGCCATATAGGAACTTGCCGTTTACTTAAACTCCCCACGCATAAAGTCGCATGCGTACCTTACAAAAAGAGCTTGTGTATTTAATGTGAACATATTCATTCTTCTTTTGTTTGCAATGTTTATGTGAGTAGAAGATTACCACGGCCCAGCAGCGCTCGACCGGCTGCCCCCCGCGTCAAGCGACAGGAGAGCTACGCTGATGTGACCCCAGCAGAGAGGTGAGAGATCTCGCTCATCAGGCTCTCAGTTTCACACTTCAAGTTAAAGGGTTAGTTCACCCAAAAATGAAAATTCTGTCAGTAATTACTCACCCTCATGTTGTTCCAACCCTGTAAGACTTTTGTTCATCTTCGGAACACAAATGAAGATATTTTTGATGAAATCTGAGAGCTGTCTCACTCCTTCATAGGCTGCTAGGTAATCGATATCTGCCGGCCCAGAAAAGTTAGTAAAGACATCCTTAAAATAGTCCAAGTGACTACAGTGGCTCAACCTTAAGTTTATCATGCGACGAGAATACTTTTTGTGCGCAAAAAAACACAAAAATAACGACTTTATTCAACTATTCATGTTCTTCTGTGTGGGCCTCTGAGTGAGTTCACGAGAGCAACACGACGCATGCGCGAGAACTTAATATGTGTTCCTTACGGGGTTGGAACAACATGAAGGTGAGTGATTACTGACAGAATTTTCATTTTTGGGTGAACTAACCCTTTAAAGAAGTAAGCCACAAGTGATGCATACACTGATACATACACTGATTTTACCACGGGTAGGGGGTTCTTACCTGAAATACCCTCTTAATATTTTGTGATAGGGTTATATGCTACCTTTTAAAAGTTTTGAGGTGATTTTTTTTTTTTTTTATAAGTTTTTATTTATTTCAGCCACAGAATAAAAGAGAACATTTTTTATTGCGAGTGTATATCTCACAATTCTGACTTGTTTTCTCGCAATTCTGAGTTTCTCACAATTCTGAGGAAATTTACTTTTTTTAGGTATAAACTCGCAATTGTGAGTTATAAAGTCTGAATTATGATATATAAGAAATTCTGAGTTGTGTGATGAAAGGTCATTATTTTTTATTCTGAGGAGAAAATAAGCTTCAGGTTTTCAGTGTCACTTGGTCCTTCAGAAGTTATTTTAATATGATGATCTGGTGCTCAAGAAACATCTCTTTTTACTATCAAGGTTGAAAACATTTGTCTTGCTCAATGTTTTTGCTGAAACTGATAACATTTTTATTTAAGGATTCTTTGATGAACGAAGTTTGAAAGAACAGCATTTATTTGAAAAAGAAATAGAGAAAATCTTTTGTTACATTGTAAATGAGTTTACGTTCACTTTGCTGCATCCTTACAAAATAAAATGATAAAAAAAACTGATCCCAAACCTTTGAACAGTAGTGTTTGATAAAAAGACATCAGTGTTTATAAAAAATAAAATAAAAAGAAGTTGAATTTAAGCATGACTGGGTTTTCTCAGGCTGAGCAGTGGCAAGACCCCCGCAACGGTCATTTTGGATGACAAGAAGCTCTCTGAAGATGAGGATGAGGAAGATGGGCATTTTGTAGTGGAGGCAGTTCCGCCTCCCCCTGACATACCGGAAATGGAGGTAGTGAAGGCAGACTCTCTATATGCATGTAGTATTTCAGTAAAAAATCAGCATGATTCAGACTTAATTTACTTTTTTACTTTTTTTATTACAGCGTAATTCACTTGAACTGCAAGGGGATGACAAACATGGTAAGCCATGTCCAATAATACAAATAAAAATTCAAAAATGATGATTGTTGTGAATTAACCCTTTAAAGACACACTTGAGAAACAAATATATATGCGAAAATCATAAACGATTGAATGGTTTTTATTTGTTCATAGGTGGGCTTGTGAAAAAAATCCTGGAGACAAAAAAAGACTATGAATCATCTCCATCCACAAAGTCAAAAGAACAGGTATGACATTGTTTTAAGCTCCTGGTTGTTCCCGTTAGTACCACTAGGTGGCGGTGCTATTCCATCTTACACTGTCCATGTTTTGTTGTTTTTTTTACAACAAAATTCCAGTAACATGAGTAAATGCATTTCAAAATCTCTTCATCAAGGGAATAAGCATTTTTTTGTGCTCTAAACAATACTTCAGGGATGTGTCTGTCTCTCTTTTTATTTCCAAAGCCTGACCCAGTGCACTGTCAGTTTACTAAAGAAAGCAACTTTGCAAATGGAGTGGAGAAATGTAATTGCAGTCCCTCAGAGGCACTGAAGTGTTATTCTGTTCCACCGAGCTTAAATAATTAGAGTAAAATAAGCATGATGGCTCCGTACTTGCTGTTTAGATATTTTTGTGGTTAACATTGTTAACAATTGTGGCCTGTTTGTTTGTGAATTTTGTTGGGTTTGGTTACTCCATTACAGATTGAGAACCAACCAGGCTGTGCTGGTGACTTTTTATAAGCTTGCTTGTGATTTGTTTTAAGGTTAAAACTGTTTGTTCTAGCCATAAAATTTGTGGAAAGATTTTTCAGGACAAGTAAAAAAATTCATTGCCAATCTAAAGTGGTTCTTCATCAATGTCTTTCCAAATGTTTAGCTTGCTTTGGGCTAGGGGTGGTTGATATTGCAAAAATAACATACCACGATTTTTTTTCATGTTGTATTTTAAGACTATTTGTAAGACACTGAGCAGTGCAGCCAAAATGTTTTGTCTTATACAAATAAATAATAATGAAATTATTAAAAATAAGAACAAAGGTGAAAATTACAAATAATAGGACAAATACAGTATGAGATTACTTATTAGGCTACCATAAGACCACTTTAAGAACTAATGCACAGATCTAATAAACTACTGACACGCATTTACTTAAGATATAAATGACTGTATTTATGTAAACCTTTAGTGAATTTGAGTTTAAAGTCCCCCTTTGGTGAAAATCAAGTTTTTAATGTTCAAATGTCTATGTGGTGTATTTAATATGCTTTAAGACAAACCATGTGCAAATTCATAAGTCAACACCATTGCTGAGTATTTTCTCCTTAAAACTGCAGTGAACCAAAGACAGGCTCAAAAATGCAGTTTGAAATCGCTGGTGTTTCTGACGACACAAACTGCCTTGTAACCAATCACGTCAACGTGTGATCCTCTGAGCTGGTGTGAGTGGAGGCGGAGCTAATTTGCATAGTCATAGAACCGTGTTTACTAAATGAGGCAAGGGGGTAGTTACATTCAAGCAATTTTAAGGCATGAAGAAAAACAATTTCAGGGGAAAAAAAGCATTTAAATGTGTAATTTTGGTGATCAAATATGAGTTTTAAGGGATAAAATTATTGACTACAGGGGGACTTTAAGCGCAGTAAGATGCGGAAGAACGCTTCAGTATTCGCGCGCTGTGTGACAGGCTTTTAGTGTGTGTGCGCTTCGAGTGTGCGAATAAAAAGTTTAACTGGCAAGGCTTTAAAAGGCATGCAAATAATAAACTTTCATGATGGTGAAGAACTGCAATGCCCTTCCACTGCCTTACTAAACGTGATGTGAATTTACGTCGCGTTGTACAGTTTGTTGGGACGGTGATGCCAGAACTGCATCTGATTGAATGTGCTTGAATGTGATCTCTCTTCAAAGGCAGATCGTGGAGACATTAATCGTTCACAATCTAAAATCGTGATATCGCACACCCCTTCTTTGGGCGGTTTGTGAGCCAGGGAAGATGGGAACAATGTGAATTGAGTGTTGAAGTCATCCTGTCCGTGCCCTGGTGGAAAGGGTGGTCTGTCCTGGGTGGTCCACACTTGCCGGAATGTACGCTCCGGTCTATCTGTCCGTCACTGGCTGTAGGCCCTGATGGATGCAACGTTTGGTGATGGCCTTCATGCAGAACCCTCACCCCTTCACCCTGACTTCCCACCTTAGTCACATGTGAGTTGGCAGTAGGGACAAATAGAGATGTTGGGAATTGTAAGGAATTTTGGCTCTGTTTCAGATTTCATACAACAGTTCTGGTTCTTTAATAATTCTTTAATTCTGGTTCTTTAATTGGATGATTCTTTTCGAGGACGAAAGAATACAAACTTTTGCTATAATAAAACCTTTTTTTTATTTCTTTTTCAGCTTACATTCATTGTCATTCAAAAGTTTGCCTAGTTATTTTTTCTCTAAAAGAAATGTGAACACTTCTATTCAGCAATGGTGCATAAAATCGATTAAAAGGGACAGTAAAGATATTTATAATGTTACAAAAGATTTCTATTTCAAATAAACGCTGTTCTTTTGAACTTTCTATTCACTTTAAATTCAGTTTTTGTTTCCACAAAAATAAGCAGCACAACTGTTTTCAACATTGATATCTTGTTTCTGCTGAAAAATTCAGCTCTGCCATCAATGGAACACATAACATTATATATATATATATATATATAATTTTTTTATATAATTTGTTTGAAATTGTAATAATATTTCACAATATGACTATTTTTACTGTATTTTTTATACAGTGAGCATAAGATGTTCCTTTCAGAAACATTATAAATTCTTACTGACCCCACACTTTTGAACAGTAGTGTATACGCTGTTTTTATAACCTCATATTAATTCAAAAGCTACATTGAAATTCGTATATTTAAAAATGATTTTGGTTTTTCTTCTCCATGTTATGAAAGTAAATTAAGACTTTGATGTCAAACCTGAACTGGAGTTCCCATTACCTTTCCTTGCATGAAAAAGAGTGGTCAATACATTCTTCAACTTTTACAGATTTGGAAAGACATGAGGGTAAGTAAATTATCACAAAAGTTTCATTTAATTCATTTGGTTCCAGTCCTCAATGAACAGACGTGAGCTCTGTGTGCTTTGCCGCCGGCGAGATCTGGTTTGGTGTTCAAACTCAACCGCACACAGTAAGCTGCTCCCAGCTGGCCCTTACAGCGAGCGCTTCTCCCTCCTGTGTTCTTGATTTCAAAACAATCAGACTGGATTTCCTTTCAATCCCAAATAATTAAATTAGATTTCCCCCCATCAGACGCAGGCCAACTCCGGGCTGGAACCTGAGCGCTGCATGGCGCGCTCCCCCTAATTGACTTAATTTAGCCTCATCAGCTTTCTAAATTCTTTGTCTTAATTGCGGGGCATGAAATGGGCGTGCGTTTTTGAGGTAGTACATGTTAAACTGGCACTCCGCACCTCTCCTTGTCTAGTCAGCTGTATGAAAAAGAAACCTGTAATGACTTCCTTCCTGACTTGAAAGGGGGCTGAAGGTCAACGCAATAAAGCGGCTGCTCTCCTGTAATCACGGTGTAGCATCCAGGGTTAAAAATGTAAATATTGAGCTTCCTTATCCTCCTCAACAGGTTTGAAGTTACAGCGCTCATAAATCACTTCACAAATATGAGCTTTCGCTCTCAGATCTCTCCATGATTTTGAGTTTACGGTGATCCCCACATCAAGTACGGATGACTTAATGTCTTCGGAATGACCTTAGAATTTAGAGTTTTGACTATTAGTAATTCCGAAGGTGAAACAGAGCCAATGACTCATTCCGTGGCTTTATTAGCTTGAGCTTTCCGTTCCGCTTCGTAAGTGGAGATTTACCTCGCCGGGGTCGACAGAACTTCATTTATCAAGATCTGCTAGACGTAATATTTTTAATTTGACTGAAGCAACAGGCCGGATGCAATATTATGATGGGCCATTTCCTATCACGGTGCGTTTTGCTGAAGAATTTGCCGTACATTTTGCAGCTGACCTCTGTTGTGACCTTCCAGATCACGTGTATATTATTGTAAGATACTTCTTGTAGGGCGTCTTTTTTGTTTTGAGAGTATTGGCCCCTGACAGCAGCTGCGTTTTCATAAGCATTTTTTTTTCCCTCTTCCCTTTCCCCTCTTTTGCGCAATCAAATTAGCCTGATGAAGGTTTGCAATGTATAAATAAACCCCATGGCACACAAATGGATGGCTGTTGAGTGAACACCACACCAGCTTGTGCTCTGCCGAACGGGCAAGAAAATAAATAGTCATCCCTTCAAGCCTGTGTCTTTGTAAACATCTGCCTTTTTTGTTGGATATGTAAAGTAAATGACTCTTGTGGCGTTCCTCAACGTTTTGCCCTCATCGAGAGACGATTGACATCCCCGTGGAATGATCCAAAGGTTACGTTGAAATACCACGATTCAAGTCTCTGACGTCTGATTGCATAATTGGTTGCATTTTAGCCTATCATTTCAGTCTTTCCACTCTCTGGTTCTCATAAGTCGAACTGTCATACACTGTGGTTCTGTGGTGTTCTGCTTAGCACGCAAGTGCAGGATGGTGATCTCAGCGGTGACCCCCACGGGGACGAACTGACCCTTCCATCCTGTGTATACCACTCCGCCTCTCTGCACTTCACTTCATCCCAGCTATTTTTATGATGTTGCTGGACGGGGCCCATGTTTTCCCCAAGGAGGAAACCCCTAAACATTGCTAAACAATTAATCTTTCCCCTTTGAGTCCTTGTTGGACCCACCATGGAGCAATATACCAGTAGCAAGCTGTCTAAAAAGGACTTTACCATTGAAGCCACTGTCCATGTTAAACTCTTTCACTGTGTAGTTTAAATAAAATCCTCTGTAAAGAATAATGCATTTTGGTCATTTTAACTGCTTATGCATACTCAAAAGAAATGCAACAGCATCTCATTGTTTTTTAGCATCCCAAGAGACATTTTTTAAGAAAGCAAATTAAAGAAGTTCTGATCTATAAGTGAAATATGTTAAAGTGTACAGCCAATACATTGACTTTTGCCAATCAGAATGCAACGTACAACCCAAAATGCTATTGTAACCAATCAAAAAGTAGAAATTTTTTGGATCGATCATTCCTGATCATACCTCCCCTCCTGAAAACTAATCTGAAAACTTTCTTAAAGCTACACTGTGTGATATTTTCCCCCATCTAGCGGTGAAATTGTATATGACTACCCAGTGAATATTAGTTTCTGTTCCTTTCAATTTCGAGGGCGTTTTAACTCCTACGGTGGCCGTATTATTCCAAGATTAACATGGCTTCCAGTTCGACTTCGTCCAATTGCGCCTTTAAAACTATCACCTGTGATCCGTCGCAGCACAGATTTATGTTACAAGGTAAACAATACTTTTTCACCATTGACGTGAGGAAAAGTAACGCAAGTTATACTAGAGGTCGTTCTGGCGTTATGCACAACCATGCTATGGTTAGACAAGCAACTATAAAACTTCGAATTTACACAAATAGGCTGAATTACCTGCCGAGAAGAAAGCAGGCAACTTCGGTGTCCGTTTTAAAATCTTTGCTCCTCATGAGCTCTTTCCATCTGGGAAAAGTTACTCCAGTATTGACTTTGGTCTTGCTGATTTGCCTGTCGCGTTGACGTTTTAATTCTCTCTTTCGCTTCCTTGGCGACTCTGCTACATGTCCTCGAAAATAGGCGTGATCCTCCATCAGCAATCTTTCAAATCTGCCGGCAGTCGCGAGTAATCTCCCCCTCGCATTCGTCTCTGTGTCACTGAGTGTAAAGCGCGAAAGGCAAAGCTTGAATTTACAGGTATGTCCCTCTTTGGCTAATGTAGTTTCAAGATGGAGGGGCAACATGGCGACCGGCATTCGAACCCCTCACCCGTATGTACTTTCAATGGCAGATTATAAACTTACGAGAATACTTTATTACTTGAAAGAAGTAAATATACATTAATGAGCACACATATTTTTGAAAGAACTAAGTGTTTTTTGCTAAGAATCAACAAAAAAAATTACACAGTGTAGCTTTAATGCAAACTAGGGGTGAGCGTTATACAGGGTAAAACGAGAAACTGGTAGAAATATGTTAACCGGTATACATATTTTGTGTATCGTTTCTATTGCAGTTATGTCAGTGTTTGCTGCAATGAGGGTTCGGCACCAGTATAAAAAAAATCATGTTTACCAGATTAGTGAATGCCATTTTGCATTCTGAATACGTAGTGATAAAGACTGTGCACGTCCTTCTATTAAGTTGTCCTGTCCTCACGAGCTGCACACAAAAACAAACAAAATGCCAGTGTAGTCCGATTCACTAACAAATGACTTTTTTTAATGATTGTTTTCACTCAAGTTACTGTTTTGAATCAGTCTGACAAATAACTCACTGAATTCATCAGAGCATTTACGCAAACATCTGACTCTCACCGAACTGCTAGTTATCCTTACTTTCACTGATGTCCGTTTCAAAATGAAGCAATTTTTGTGTACTTGTGAAAATGTTCTTAATTTGTGACTGGTTGTGTGGAACTGATCCTCCACTAAGTTTGGCTGTCATGTTTACATGCCTACCTGTCTGTGCCTGTTCTGTCTTTAAGTACTTTAACTGAAGAAAATGCTCCTCACACTAAACTCATAACTTATAAAAAAATATTTAAAAAAATCTAAATCGATTTTTTTTTTTGAACGGTTTAAGAAAAATGTGCGTATTTGTTAATTATAAATGTTTGCTTATATCGCCCACCCCAATGCAAATGTTCACATCTTGAAGATAAAGTTTTTGACACTAGAAGTAGCAAAATAAACTGCAGTTTTGGGGACGGAACTGCATGTCTGTCCAAACAGTGATAGACGAGGGGAGTGTTTGTCATTGTTTCCCCCCATTTCTGTTTGATGCTGCTAGTGGCGAATAAATTACTCGCTTCATTTTTAAAGTTTGTCATACTTGTCCTAACAGAAAAAAAAACTGTTCTCATTTGCAAGCCCAGTTTATCTCATGAATCGCGTTTGAACTCAAAGTTTCAGATCCACAGAACCGTGACGCAGCAAAGTGAATGCTTCTCAAGTTCATCATTCTCAGGAGGATTGCAATTCTGTGATTTTCTTTGCCAGAGCTCTCATTTGAAGAGTGCTGCTCTGCTTTATTTTGTAGTTTTTCATTAGCACTCTATTAATCATGCATTTTGCATGCATTGCTTCATTAAGCAAATTGGGCTTGCAGCTGAAGGCTTAGATCCACATAGCGGGGTAATGAGGCATCCCAAAGCAAGAGGCTTCGGCCCAATGCATCAGCGTCTCTGGAAGCCACCTGACCCAGGCACACCGACTCCACGTCCCGCTTGTGTCACTGTTCGAGATAATGGGAAAACCTGTCCTCAGCTGCCTCGCGCAAAACAAATATTTTTCTTGGGTCCGACTGAAGAGAGGGGAAAACGAGAGCCCCTATAAACGATTGATTTATGTCCTCTGAGACAGAAAGCCTGAGTTTTTCTTTTCTTTTCGACTGAGGGGTGAGGTGCAGGAGGACGGCAAACAGAGCGAATCTGGCCTGGCCTTCGCGCTCCACGAACAGTGAGCCGAATGTGCTCGCCGGTGTTTGTGTAGAGGGGGTGTTTAAGGGCCAGAGAAACCACCCACATTGCAGACAACTATTAGACATTTCAATCTGAACGCACTTGTAAACCACAGAGAGAGAGAGAGAGGGGGGGGGAAATGAATTTAGTCTTTCTTCTCAGACGTTTGTTACGAGTCCTAGAGAAAAGAAACATAGTTAACCTTTGAAGTGTTTGCAATATAGTTACCGGACTCTGTTAAGTTTTAACAATAAACTTTTGGTTTCAAAACTTGGATGATTAGAGACCGGCTCTTTATGAAAATATTTTCAGATTTCAAATCTTAATAGCGTTTGACCCACTGTTTATCTATCTAGTACTATCTGATAATTTTATTTATATTACATTGGTCTATTTGAATTATTTGAAATTTATACAATAATATGAATAATTTTAAACCAAATTATGTGTGTGTGTGTGTGTGTGTGTGTGTGTGTGTGTGTGTGTGTGTGTGTGTGTGTGTGTGTGTGTGTGTGTGTGTGTGTGTGTGTGAGAGAGAGAAAACATAGATTATATATTGATTATAGGGTTATGAATTGATCCATTGAATTGCATAAGACTTACCACACTAACACCATTTTGGCTTCTGAAGTTTAAGTCACAGATGTTATTAAACCACCTGTCTTAACACTCTCATACTCACAAATCGAGAGAGAGAGAGAGAGAGAGAGGGATTGTGAAACTGGTGTAATGACGCTTAATTGCCAGATAAAAAGTTAGTTAAAATCAGCAAGATATTTACAATATTGCTTAGTTATATATTGCCAGAAAAATCATTGCAAATATATATCTATCTCACCTTTTGAAGAGTTCATGTAATGCTCTTGTCTATTTTGATAAGGAATTTTCTGGTAATTGTATTGTCATGAAGCTCAGGTTTGACATGTTCTGCCTTAGAAAGGAAGATGTTAGTGTTTGTGGCCATAATGGCATGAATTGCTTGAGCAGTTCAGCTTGAAACAAGGTAAATGTGAAGTAGTTGTTACCAAATACTGTTGTAAAATAACTTCGCTGCCATTGCCTGTTACTAAAATAAACAAAGTCATGCCTTGCATGAGGGTGTGTGTGTGTCTGAGTGGGACGGAGGCAGTAAGAGTAAAGCCTGTTTGGCCTAGTGCCACACACAGCCTGTGGCCCCAGCTGAGTAAATAGACACGGGCCCCGTGTGCCAGGGGGGCCTTCTTGTGCTTGGCTGAAGGGTGACTGGGGCACACCAGGACCCCCCAACCACACCGCATACAGAGGAGGCCTTCAGTAACCACTCACTCACATTATGGATCCCATGTCTCTTTCGTTTTGATCTTTATATACATTGCAAGGTTTGTATAATTCCTGCCTTGAAATTCTAAACATTTGTAGCCTTGACATTGAAAACCCACTAAATGCAGACTTCTCCCTGGTGCTTTTCCCCCCCAAAAGTATATTGTTGGTAGGTATAGATTTCCTCTAACCTCATTCATCTACAGCATACATCTGAAGTGCTCCCTCGTGGGAGTGACTTCCCACTAGTCATTTTTCAGCTGTAAGCTTAATTTACACAGTCGCTTGAGAATCAGAGGAAGCGAGTGGCCATTAACAGCCCAGACGACTCAACTCTTAAAGGGACAGTTCACCCACAAATGCACATTTCGTCATCATTCATTCACCCTCATGTCATTCCAAACCTGTATTTCATTTGTGGAGCATAAAATTATTTTGTGAAGAACATTTCGACTGTTTGTGTCCATACAATGAAGGTCAATGGGGTTCAAAACATCGGAAACCAAGTTACTTTCATTGTATGAACAGAAAGCACAGAGACATTTTAAAAAATATCTTCTTTTGAGTTCTATAGAAGAAAAAAGGTCATACAGGTTTGGAATGACATGAGGGCAAGTATATGACGCTCATCCAAATGCAAAGCCATTTATACAAAAGTTAATTGTCGTCTTGTGTTATATGTCGTCCTACACATCACTATGGTGATGTGCATGTTGACAACGGATTAAAGTGAAATGCATGTCATTGAGATTTCAGTAGAAAGTCAGGAGGTGTGACATTGTTTTGAGACGGCTATTGTTGATCTGTTTCCTGTGGTTCCGTCTCTCTCTCAGCAGGATCGGACGCTGGTGTCGGAGGTGTCTCGTAAGAAAGAACGAGAACTGGTGGCGAAGGAGATTGAGCGCTTGCGTTCGTCCATACAGACGGTGTGCCGTAGCGCTCTGCCCCTGGGCAAAATCATGGACTACATTCAGGAGGATATGGACTCCATGCAGAATGAATTGCAGACTTGGCGCAAAGAGAACAAGGAGAACGCACAGGCTCTGTTACAGGAACAAAGGTGCACATTCATATTAGCTCAGTGAACTGCCTTGTTGTCTACGTTAGCAGCATCCTAACTAAAGTGATTGATTTGGAACGCTCTGCATAAGCAGAATCTCAGTTGTCATTCAAATAAATGCTCCTCATGCACAGGAGTGGACTTAAAATTTATTTCATGTTGAGCTAAAAGCCAATGCAGTCCATTTTGACTTTGATTATATTTATTAAACAATTTTGTTCAATAAATGTTTTGTTTTTTTTACTTTACAATTTACTTTACAATTTTAGCATATTTTGTATTTATTTTATTTTATTTTTTTAAATATTTTTTTTGAGTGGCTATTAATATATATATATATATATATATATATATATATATATATATATATATATATATACACACTCACCTAAAGGATTATTAGGAACACCTGTTCAATTTCTCATTAATGCAATTATCTAATCAACCAATCACATGGCAGTTGCTTCAATGCATTTAGGGGTGTGGTCCTGGTCAAGACAATCTCCTGAACTCCAAACTGAATGTCAGAATGGGAAAGAAAGGTGATTTAAGCAATTTTGAGCGTGGCATGGTTGTTGGTGCCAGACGGGCTGGTCTGAGTATTTCACAATCTGCTCAGTTACTGGGATTTTCACGCACAACCATTTCTAGGGTTTACAAAGAATGGTGTGAAAAGGGAAAAACATCCAGTATGCGGCAGTCCTGTGGGCGAAAATGCCTTGTTGATGCTAGAGGTCAGAGGAGAATGGGCCGACTGATTCAAGCTGATAGAAGAGCAACTTTGACTGAAATAACCACTCGTTACAACCGAGGTATGCAGCAAAGCATTTGTGAAGCCACAACACGCATAACCTTGAGGCGGATGGGCTACAACAGCAGAAGACCCCACCGGGTACCACTCATCTCCACTACAAATTGGAAAAAGAGGCTACAATTTGCACGAGCTCACCAAAATTGGACAGTTGAAGACTGGATAAATGTTGCCTGGTCTGATGAGTCTCGATTTCTGTTGAGACATTCAGATGGTAGAGTCAGAATTTGGCGTAAACAGAATGAGAACATGGATCCATCATGCCTTGTTACCACTGTGCAGGCTGGTGGTGGTGGTGTAATGGTGTGGGGGATGTTTTCTTGGCACACTTTAGGCCCTTTAGTGCCAGTTGGGCATCGTTTAAATGCCACGGCCTACCTGAGCATTGTTTCTGACCATGTCCATCCCTTTATGACCACCATGTACCCATCCTCTGATGGCTACTTCCAGCAGGATAATGCACCATGTCACAAAGCTTGAATCATTTCAAATTGGTTTCTTGAACATGACAATGAGTTCACTGTCCTAAAATGGCCCCCACAGTCACCAGATCTCAACCCAATAGAGCATCTTTGGGATGTGGTGGAACGGGAGCTTCGTGCCCTGGATGTGCATCCCACAAATCTCCATCAACTGCAAGGTGCTATCCTATCAATTTGGGCCAACATTTCTAAAGAATGCTTTCAGCGCCTTGTTGAATCAATGCCACGTAGAATTAAGGCAGTTCTGAAGGCGAAAGGGGGTCAAACACAGTATTAGTATGGTGTTCCTAATAATCCTTTAGGTGAGTGTGTATATACATATATATACAATATATATATATACTTTTTTTAATGGCCACTCGCTTCCTCTGATTCTCTCTCTCTCTCTCTCTCTCTCTCTCTATATATATATATATATATATATATATATATATATATATATAATTTATTTATTTATTTATTTTTAATAAATGTTAACAATCACATTATTATTATTTGTTTGTTTGTTTCAAAATTGGCCACCCTATTGGTTACCGGCCATTACGTACAAATAATTATCGTCAGGATCAGCTATAATAACTCTCAATCACTGCATCTCAATCTTTATCATGATTGAGATATCCAAACCCTTTGATAGTCTCGTTCTTCTGTGTTAAACCGTTTCTCTGTCTATGTCTCAGAATCACGGACACCGTTGTGGAACCTCTGAAGTCCGAGCTCGCTGAACTGGAGCAGTTAATCAAAGACCAGCAGGACAAGATCTGCGCAGTCAAGTCCAACATCCTGAAGAACGAGGAGAAGATCCAGAAGATGGTATCCAGCATCAGCTTCTCCTCACAAACATGAATATCAACACATCCCAAATGATAGCTGAAGCACTGAGCAGTGGTGAGAGCTCCTGTTAATAGACCTGATGTCTTTGAGCCGGCACTGGAGAGACTTCAGAAGGTCAGGAATCGCCCTCCTCAAACCCCCTTCAAGTAAGGTGCCTTCTGTAAGACCCAGGATCTGTTTGCGGTGGTCCACACTCGCACGTCTGCAGTAGATTTGCACTTGTCACTTACTTGAGAGATAAATGTGTGGTCACCATAGTGATGTGTCCTGTATTTTTTTTAAATGATCTCCATATTCTCTTGGGAAAGCAGACTGACTCGATAATTGTATTTTTATTTTTATTTTCCATTCAGACTGACAGGCTTTTGTCTCACAAGAGAACCTTGGCAATGATGATATATTATTATAATTGGCAATGATATATGATTATATATTTGTATGTATACCGTATGTGTGCATAGACACAGTTCACACACACATATATAATTTAGTAAGCAATAAAGATGACCTTTAGAATTGCCAAAAATTAGAGACACACTACACACGCACCTCTGCACTTTGACCAATCAGACCGTCATACAGCACATCATTTACCTGTACACATTAAACACCTCTCAAGTAGCTTAATGTAAGTTTTAAGAAATGAGATGAGATGGCATGAATGTGTTTTAAGTCAATTCATCGTGTAAGTCAAGAAATGTACCCTGATCAAATGTACTTGTGTAATTTCAAATTCATATAAATAATGGAAAATGTTCAACTGATATGTCATTTAAAAAAACTTAAAAACTTGCTGAAACACTTTTTAGAGGGCTTTTGAGAGTTTTCTACTGCAATCTGAGATCCATGAAGCAATTATTGCATTGAAAATTTCTATTTTGATATAGAAGTGTGTGCAAAACTGTGTTAGATGAAGCAATAACAGGTCGGATCTGTCGAAGTTGATCAGCTGGTCGAGCACAACATGTCACACTTTATGGATACTGTGGTGACCATGCAACGGCAAACTTTAATATACAGATTATACACTACGTCAGTATTATCAGCTGAACACTATGTCACAAAATACTGTTTGCTATTTATTAAAATCAACTTAAACGTCAATAAATTATCAATTACTTTGTAAAAGAGCCGACCATATACACTGTAAACGATTTTTACCACATCCATACTTTTTGCTGTACATTTTGTGTATATGTTGTTTGTATCATAGTTCACAAATGAATATTAATTTTGTAGTGAAGTCTAATAAACAGTTACATTTCTGTTAAAAGTGTGAATTGTGACAGATTTACAGTGCATACAGTTTGGAAAATGTCATGTTTGTGCTTTGTTGGTGCCAAACAGGAATGCAAGTTGTTTAAGAGGACACAGCATGGGAAAGGAATACAGCACAGCATGTTATGTTAAACAGAACACACTATGCAATGAGAAAGTTTCAAATATCATGAGATTGCATGTTTTTATTCAGAATAAAAGCAGATATTTTGCATTTAAATCCAATTTTATATACATATCACAATTTCAAAAGTTTTCACGATTTAAAATGTGATTAAAAGTCCATTATGCTACTTTAATTTAAGTAGTTTTATAAGTTTAATAATTTTTTTATTGAAAAAGTATTACAATTTCAAATAGCTATTTTCTATTTGAATATATTTTAAAATTTAATTTATTCCTGTGATGCAAAGCTGAATTTTCATCATCATTATTACACCAGTCTTCAGTGTCACATGATCCTTTAGAAATCATTCTAATATGATGATTTGATGCTCAAGAAAAAATTCTTGAAAACAATTCTGCTTCATATTTTTATGGGAACTGTAATGCATTTGTTTCAGGGTTCTTTGATGAACAACATTTTGGAACATTACAAATGTATTTTATGTCAGTTTTGATCAATTTAATTGATTAAAATTGCTGAATAAATTGTATTCATCACATTGTAAAAAGGTCACTCAAACGCATTGCATTGTGGGAAGCAATGCCTCGCAGTATACGTCGATGTTCTGCAATTATAGTAGTGTTCTATTCTGAACAATCATTATTTTTCCAATTCTTTCTGTTTGATGGTGCCAGTGACACAAGAATTACACACGTCATCTTTAAGTAAACATTGCAACATTTTAATGACCGTTTTCAATTGCATTTCAGAGCTGCGATAAACATGCCAAGTGAATGTTTTTGACGAGTTCACAAAAAGGCCTGGACGTGTTTAACGTGTCACACACCACGCTTTGGAAAGCTGACCCGGTGGGACATAGCGAAAACACTGAATAACATTTTAAAAGCCTGTATCAGCACATCAGTTTTGATTTTTACTCTGGCGGAGCTTGAAACAGCTGCACCGCAGGCTCACACGCACATACAGCGGGAGCACTCGATCGTCTGTTGAGTAACAGTTGGCTGGGGCATTTAAGATCAGGATTTGGAGGCCCTTGAAAACCTGGGCACCTGCCTGAGATCACTGAGCAAACGTTTGGATTAGGTCAGAGTGAACAGGCCACGTGCTCTTTTGTCCGAGTGTTCTCCTGCTGTGGGCCCTGGAGAAAACACCAGCCGGAGGGTCCTTGGGACTGTCAGAAATGATTGTGCCGCTTCAGCAAGAAGACCGGTGAACAGGTGGAACTTGTGTTCTTCGGTTTCCTCCATTAAATGCTCTATAGAAATAATTCCTTTTTTATTTTACTTTTGGTCAAAAGTTACTAAATGCACCGTAACCAGCAAAGAAAATGCTTTAGTGTATGACCTCCAGGAAGAGCCAGTCTGTCATTAAAATGCTATTATCAAAGATAAAAAAAATTTTTCTGAAAAGTAAACCTCAATACATTATTACGATTGCTCATATTTAGTGTTAGGGATTCAAACAAAACCACAAACCATAAATATTAAACTTCAGCATGTAACTCGTCCTGCACAGTTTATGCTACAGAGTGACATGATTCCTCACATTGTGCGCTGTGTTAAGAAGAGGTGATGTTACTTTTCTAAGTGATTACTCAAATGTTTTGACTTGGCGGACCATAAAACAGATAAAAAACTGAGCCTGATCTAAAAACCACCCAGAAAATTTTAACAATGGCCATGTGTAACGAAGGTCAGCTAGTAAGAACTGTGCATGTAAATCTCACTCCCCTGGCCTCAAGAGGTGCGCTAGCAACTGATGCTAGAGACTGTGGTCTTTAGCATCCTTGTGCTGCTTCGAATCCCGCTCAGAGCGGTGCAAGTAGAACCGGAGGGGTTACATTGGTGCCGTGACCCGGATGGGAGTGAGTTTAGGGGGATGAGTGTAACAGAAGCCAGCTAGTGAGAGCTGTGCAGGTAACCCTCACTCCCCTGGCCTCAAGAGGCACACTAGCGACTGATGCTAGAGACTGCGGCCTTGTTAGCATGTCCGTCTTCCATGCTGGGAAACGTTGGTTTTGAATCCTGCTCGGAGCAGTGCAAGTAGAACTGGAGGTTTTACACAAGCAACCACATTTCAATCCTAAAAAACACTAAGAACACCTTAGCCACATAGCTACATGCTGAAAATCACCCAAAAACCCTAGCAATGGCAAAGCAACAAGCTAAAACCACCCAGAACACATTGGCAACTTCATAGCAATCCAATGGCTACAGTTATTGTGTAAGCAAATTTTGCACAGGCAAGGCTCAGATTTTCTAAAAAATAAAATAAAATAAAAATGTGGCAAAACTATTGTATTAATGGGCATATTTCAGCCCAAATCTGTTGTATAATTATGAGATTTCAACAGTGTCAGCTGAATGACTTGCTGAATGAGACCGCTCTCTGACTGATGTCTCCTATTTTCCTGCACAGAGTAGCTTGTGTTTAGAAAGTTGTGCGTTGTAGCTCCTTACAGTCCAGTTCTCTTCAGAGACACATGGGGCCATCAGGCTCTCTGTTTATTTTTAAAGCCCGCAGGCCAGCGTACATGCTTCATCTGTCGTCAGGCAGCAATACGGCATGCGTCTGCGGCTCTTCAGTATAAACTTCCAACAATGACCGGCTCAAGTCACCTACCACAGTTACAGAGATTCAAGCTTTGGTCCACACCGCACTGGACTGAACTCTCCCCGGGTCTCCGAGTCAACGAGCAGAAGGTCAGTGAGTATGTGTGTGAATCTCTGTCAAAAACATGCTCAGGTTCAGCTCTCCCCTCAGAAAGCTAGATTATTGTAGATGTTCATTATTGACATGGTATATGTGGTACTGCCTTTAATAAAAAATAAAAAATAAATTGTATTGTGTAGCAGTACACGGGGGAAGACTACAGTAATGACAATCCCCATATAAAATAATGGGAATTGCAAATATCCTCAATATAAAATATATGGCTATATTACAGTAAAGACATCTTGGTGGAAAAATAATGAATAAAATAATTAATTAAATACTCTTAGACCTCTGTTACTAGCATCTTATGGGAATTGTATTCATGGATTTCATCAGGTCCCTTTCCACAGGTGTATTAATCAAGCACAATGCAGTCTGCATTCATAATCTAGGTGCTTGATTTTATACACCTGTGGAAAGGGACCTGATGAAACCCATGAATAGTGTTTCTATTCTTTCATAACTGCAATTTTATAATGCTTGTAATTCATATTTTTGGTAGCATACTTACGTATTTTGGTGTCTCTGGCATAATAAATTGCTTTTGGTTGTCTAATGATCAATTTTAAGTCACTTTGTATTAAAGCATTAGATAGGTAGGCTATGCAAGAACTTGCAGCAGTCCACCTTAAGACCAGATGAGCATGAGCCAGACAACTGCAAGTCAGCCAATCAGAGAAGCTCTTACAGTGATGTAGTTATGAGTCCATGCTGGCTGCTGCTAAAAACAACATCAAGAGAAAGGCACAGACGCTTACGATAGTTTTAGTCATTGGTTGTGGTTTATGACATTATTTTGAAGTAGACTGACAGGACATGATGGCTGATAGAGAGAATGTTGAGCGCCCAAACACAGCTGGTATGTGATTGTACCTCTGATCCGAATGTCTGACTTATTCTAAACATTTATACAAGAATGAACATACGTTTTTCAGCTGTTTAATACGGAATTATGTTCAACGCAGATCTATTATGGACATAATTGTTGAAAAGCCTCTTTCACACACCCAAGTGAAAGATATGCACGTAGCTATATTACTGAGACTACCCATTTGAAGCTGAACCTGTCTTACAAATGCAACGTCAGAGCTCGTCAACGTCAAAAGTTCATTTTCTCTGGAAACGCAATAGTATTTAAATATGTTTAAATAACAGGCTTGTTTAGCCTATAACTTTCTCCTTGCACATAAAGGCATTGTAGCAGCACATAACCATGGGAAAACGTTTCTTGTTTAATTCAAAAGTGCTGTTTACTTCATGTGCGATAATGCAAACATCGCGAGAGGCGTGGCTGATGTCGACCTCGTGACCAGTCGATTCTATATTAGTCCAGTCATTTTAAGCCAAAATGGGGGTCAACCTTGAACAAATTGCAACAGAAGCAAACTCAACTGATTTTGTATCCTCAATATAGTAAGGGAAAAAAAAGTCCCGAAGAATCCCATTAGGGGAAGTTTCGAAAAAGACCCAAATATAGCCTGAATAGGGTAAAATTTTTAACCTTTAGATATCACCATGAAAATTACTGAGTTGATTACTTACATCAAGACAAACAAAACATGTATTACAAGTTTTTTTGAGTTAAGGTAGGTATACAAGTCATGTAAGAATTTACTTTTAGTAATTTATGTCCATAGAGTGAGCTTTAAATATCTTAATAGTGTTTCTAAAAGCTTTTCAACAACTACACATACGCCTATCATACAGATCTATCTTCATCTATTGATCTTGTCTCTGTTAGGTCGTAACCTGAGGGAATGGCTCCAGGAGCAATTCGGCGACAGGCCTCTGGAAACGAGTGAGGACATACGTCTACACAACGCTGCCCATTTGGGAGATCTAGACACTCTCAGGACCCTACTACAAGAAGACAGCTTCAAACAGTGAAGTTTCCTTCTTCATTCATTCATTCAGTCATGACGAAACAGCGAAATTGGAAGTAGTATCATATTTTCTTCTGTAAAAAGAAAACCTACACAATGGTTTGCTTTAGGGCCCACATACAGTGGCGACTTAACTCTCTATGAAAACTGTGTGGCATACAAAAATAAACTAATTTGGAAAGAAATCAAACATTAAAATGTATTCTGAATTTATTATATTTATTGAGAGATAATTTACGCACGAAAAAATATTTAGCGATATTTCTTATTGTTGCAGCAAAAAAAATTTACAAAAATGTTTGGGGGCATTTAACAAACAAAATAAAAAATAAGAGGCATTCTGTCACTTCTAACATTCTCTCTGTTCTCTCTCTATTATCATTTTACATGTAACAGCTTTATTTGCCTATATTAATAAACTGTATGTGAGCATATTAGAGAGTAAGAGAGAAGGGAACAAATGTAAAATGCTGACATTACGCAGAATGCAAATACTAAGTGATGACGTTTTAGATCAATGTAATGAATATGCCAATTAGCACGTCTAGCGACATTTAACGACTTTTCTAGCAGGCGTTAACTGCTTTCCATTAAGGGTAGTTGGCAGCACTGCTCACAAACCATCGCTTTCGATTAAAGCTTCTGCCAAATGCATTCATGTAAATGTTCTTGTCCAATTCAAATGGGGATCTGGGTTGCTTAATTATGTTAACACAGAATATTAGATTGTGTTAGCTGAAATGTGTAACACTGAATTCTTTTTTAGGCGAATCAACGAGAAGTTGATTTGGTCATGTGGTTTGTTGCCCTGCACGCCCCTGCGTATTGCTGCCATGATGGGTCACAGCACATGCGTGGAGTTCCTGATCTCTCAGGGAGCTGGAGTGGACCTGGTGGATGTGAAGGGTCAGACTGCTTTGTTCATGGCTGTGTATAATGGACACCTGGACTGTGTGAAGATCCTTCTGAAAGCTGGTGCGGATCCGAACGGCAGCCGGCATCACCGAAGCACACCTATATACAACGCTGCACAATTGGGGCGAGTGGACATCCTAAGAGAGCTGATCAGGTAGGATCGCTTAACAAATGATATATCTTGGAAACTCTGCCATTACTGAGTGAATTTGAGTGTGCAGTCTTGGCGTAATGGCTAGAGAGTCAGACTGGTAACCCAAAGGTTGCGGGTTCGATTCTCAAAACTGGCAGGAAATGACTGAGGTGCCCATTAGAATATATTTGGGTTATATTTGAATGTATTTGGCAATTTTGGGGGCTTTTAACAAACAAACAAAACAATCAAAGTGCCTCTGACATTCTCTCGTTATCATTTTAATTGTAAATATGGCTGAAATCACAGCACAGATTGTCTTTAACTTGCAGTCTGTGTATGGTGATTTTGCCAGACGACGTTGCAATTATAAATCAAAATATTAACAGAACAAATATGTAAATGAGAACAGCTTTATTGAGAGTTTAGTTCTGACTGAATGTAGTTCATTAGCCTGTATGTGGCCTGTAATACACACAGGTTCAATGCTGATGTTGATATTGACCACCGGCTGGAACAGAGGGCTATGTACGGCACCGGCACTTTGGCAACTCTGGCAATCTGTCCACTTTTCATCAGCGCTGTTTACCACCACTTCCCCTGCTTCCAGATGCTTCTGAATGCCGGGGCCAACCCAAACTACAACTACAATGGCCCCGTGAACAGGGAAGCGCTGGTCAGGGGCCGGACCTCCTGTATGCTGGATGCAGTTCTGAAACTCGGATGCGAACCACCCTTTGTCCGCTTGCTGTTGGACCATGGCGCTAACCCGTATCTGGTCCCCTGGTACAAGCTCGATCCTGACAGCAAGGTTCGCTTAAAGGTCAACGCTGAAGCCCTTCAAATCTTCCAGGAGGCCAAAAGTAAGTTGTGTTATAGATGATGTCATGTTATCAGATGTAAAAAGAAAAGTAACTAATTAAAATACATTTTATTGATTACAAAAACTGCCTACCGAGGCTTTGCTTTTTAGTGTTTTTAGTGTGACCCATTCACACTAAAAACACTAAAAAGCAAAGCCTCGTTAGGCAGTTTTTGTAATCAATAAAATTTATTTTAATTAGTTACTTTTCTTTTTATAATATGCAAAAATTTAAAGGCACATAATACTTCATCATTAAAGGGGTGGTATAACGCCCTTTTTATAAGATGTAAAATAAGTCTCTGGTGTCCCCAGAGTGTGTATGTGAAGTTTTAGCTCAAAATACCCCACAGATATTTTTATATAGCATGTTAAAGTTGTCACTTTTTGAGGGTGAGCAAAAATGCACCGTTTTGTGTCTGTTCCTTTAAATGCAAATGAACTGCTGCTCCTGGCACAGGGGGCGGAGCTTCAACAGCTAGTGTCATTTTACCTCACACAGACATGCACTGAAAATTAAAAAAAACTTTTAGCCTTTTATGTTCAAACCGGATTCAGACAATGATGGAGAGACTCAAGAAGAAGTGACAACATGTAGAAGCAACAGGACATTTCTGAATGGTTAGTTGATGAATTTATGTAGCTTATGTGTAGTTATCTTCTAGTCATTGATTAGCATATTCTGTCATGATAGTCTATAAATCACGTTCCCGGGGGCGGGTTTTATGTAAATTTTAGGGTTGGTGATGTCACTAACCCGGGAGGAAGCTTGTGTAGTCCCTACCAGTCGTTTGTTGTAGTCCTTAAAAAGCTATTTCTTTAAAATCTTTTTTTTTTTTTTAATCTTCCTTTGCTTTGAACTTTGAGCATTGTAACTTTGCAGATGTTGTTTATGCTCAAACAGCAACATTACACACTAACTAAAGTTAAAAAAGTGAAATCATAATCAACCACCCCTTTAAAGTATAAAGTACAATAATCCTACTTTGAATCAAAGGTGTAGTCAGCTCTGGGCTTCTTGTCCTCAGCTCTGGGCTTCTAGGCGTCAGTACTGACGTATCAGTATCCCAAGAGGCGATCAACTCTTCAGTCTTTTATACTCCTGTTGTTTGCCACTGAAGTTAGGTGCTAATCTTCTTGATTGACGTAAGTTGTAAGTTTCCCAAAGTTTCCAAGAACCTTCTCAAGGCCTTGCAGGTGCAAACCGTCCTCATGTTCACATCCTTGAACTCCAGGAAACTCAACCAAGATGGCTGATTTCCTTTTAAGGTTCTAGGAGAAGAACCACAGTAGAACCACAGTCTTTTGTGTCCTTGAGCACACACATAAACACACACTTCTGCTCCTCCCTCTCATGGGTAGGCACACACACACACACACACACATTCATAACTAACAATTATTGTTGACTCTACCAATACAGTATAAGGCATTTCTTAGAAAGAAAAATCAATAACATGGTAAGCGATGCATTATTTTCAATACATTGGATAAATATGTGTAACAAAAAGGCATCTACAATAAACAAATAGGCAGGGTAATTATATTTCCTTGATATTATACAACAAGCTTTATAGTTAAACTGCATTGAGCACTGCTATTACCTGTGCTCACTAATATTGCTTTCTAACACAGGAAACCCGAGGAGATTGATGGACCTGTGCCGCATTAGAATCCGGAAGATCATGGGCAAGGAGCGTCTGCAATGCATCTCTTTACTTCAGCTGCCAGAAATCATCAAAAGGTTTCTGTTTCACAAGGATTGATGTGACTCTGCTTCTCCATGTAGATGGTCGATTAATTTGCACTCGCTCCCCAACATTACTTACACTGGAAACCAATGTCTTCCAAGGTAATGGCATTTTGTGTTGGTAATCTGTGTTGGTTCTGGGGGAAAATCTGTGGAAAAAAGCTGAGAATACTACAATCTTATTGTGAGTATAATGCATAAACATATTAGCGAAAATATTTAATAAACACGCTGTTGCTGCCATTTCAGAGAGTTTTAGATACTCAGCTTGCCAAAGAAAAATCACTGAAGTACCAGTAGTAAAATCACTGTAACATTAAAGTAATGACTCTGGTGCTTTTTGATGTTTTTATAACATCAACATGTGAATATAATGCTGAAAATGTTTTCTTACATAGTCCCTGTATTTTTGCATTTACAGTAGTGTGAAGTACTGACGTGTACATCTGTACTTTACTGAAGTAGCTTCTACTTTCCTTGAATATTTTGATTTGTTGCAACTTTTGTTTACCTCACTTTTTTTTTTCAATCCAGATAAATATTTTTACTCTGATACATTCTTATTGTCTTGTTATTCATTACCCTGATTAAAATGTAGGAAGCGCATAGAAAAGTCTTAACATCCTGCCCAATAAGCGTTTTTGTCGTTATTTACAGAATATACAGTAGTGTCAACAACAGCACTTGAAAACTTACCAAGGCTGCATTTATTTGATCAAAACAGTAATATTAGGATATATTATTATAATTTAAAATTAACTGATTTATATTTTGGTATATTTTTAAAATGTAATGTATTCATATGAATTTTCATCAGTCATTACTCATGTCTTCAGTGTAACATGAGCCTTCAGAAATCATTTCTGCAGAAAAAAATTCATGACTTTTTTATGGTTGCTGTAGTAATGCACACGATGAAAAGAGTAGAAAACAAATATGGTATTTATTAAATCCACAACGGAAAACTTAGGAAGATCATAGGAGTAAACACAACCACTTTTAATACCCGGTACACATTGTACAATGTTGGGCTGTCCTAGACGAAAGATGACCAATCGAGGTGATTTCTGTGGTCGTGGCTCCTAAACAGTGGTCCTACGTCATACAGTGAGAGAGGATCAAAGATGGCCGTTGTCACGGTCTTGTGACCAAAGATAACCTGTGATCATTTTCTAAGAGTGACAGTGAAATTCAGCATGATCATCTCATAGTGTGTTTGCTGCTACAACCTATGTCTACTGACTAGCCAAGTAAGTGCCACATGAAATGGCGTATTGATCAACGCGACATGGTGCTAAAATTACTACTTACCTCAAGCTCCATTTGCAAAATTGGCATGCCAAGTTGGCCTCTCTTCTCTAGCCATGACCACGTCCATATTTGTTTCCTTCGCTTACTACTCTTTTTTAATTTTTATTTTTTTAGCACCCATAAAAATCACATTTGTCAAAGTGCGATTCATCTTCCTCTATTTGTTTACCACTAGCGCATGCTGATGACGTCTTATTCTTCTACACGAACTTGTGTAGTAGACTATGATCCAATAGATGTCATCATCGTACAGTCTACATACATGTCGTACTCTAATGTATTATATCCATGTCAAATACCACGATAACAAAACAGAACATACTATTATCAAGAAACATTTCTTATTATAATAATGTATCTGTCTAAATAGTGAAACTTTTTTTCAGAATTATTTGATAAATAGAATGTTCAAAAGAACCGCATTTTCTAATAGAATTCCTCTGTAACATTTTAAATGTCTTTACTGTCACTTTTGATCAATTGAATGCATCCTAGCTGAATAAAAGCACATTTTAATTTCCATTAAAATAGCACTTTTTGATGTGGTATCTGTACTTTTACTTAGTTATGAAACTTGAGTATCACTGTTCATTTCAATACTGATATGAAAAAGCTATTGCACACAGCTCCATGCTCCCATCAGCTTTGTTTTCTTCATGTGTGTGTGTGTGTGTGTGTGTGTGTGTGTGTGTGTGTTTAATCCAAGGGGTCATTATTGTTTTTCTCTCTCAGCATGTAAATTATTTCTAAATCTCATGATTGAAAAACATAATTACCATTCAGCACAGGAAGTAATTTATACTTCCTGTACGATGGATCCTTACAGAGGCCCTGCCCACAAGTTTCTCAGGGGTCTTAGCAGATATCATACTGAGCTATCATATCTCACTATCATATAATGGTCTCTGATGTGCACTGATTCCACTAAGGTTTTCAACCATATCGCAGATTTCCCAGGCTTCATCCATCAGGATCACTCTCTGGGTACAACTGCCTTTTCTCCTTGTCAGACTATCACTTTAGTGTGCTGTGACATTAAAACCACATCTTGCTGAAAACCACAAACAGTGGAAAGCAAAGCCTGGGAAAGCCTGGACTCTGCCAACGAATCACCAGTGGACTCATAGAGCTGCAGTCGCTTTATCTTCGTCTGCCCAATGGGGGAAAGGTGGGTTCACACACTACTAAGTGCACTCTCGTTCATGAGTACCCTGTAATAATCTTCCCTCGGTGCATTTTTGCTGTTATGCTGCCATCCAACACTTGATTTCGAACACTTTTCAAAGCTCCCTGTTTAATGTCAATATGTCAGCAGCAGATCTTGAGTGACTGTCATCTTTTTCCGATTGTTTTCAACAGCAGATCTGGAAAGAGGCCGCTTAGAAACCCCAAAACTCTAAGAGCAGGATGCATGTTCAGATGGGGGGGCCCTGAATCCCTAAAGCCATCCCAAAATTCTCATCTGTGATTGGCCATTTCCCAAGTCGGGATAGGATGTTCAATAAAATCTCCTTGATTTGAACTGGGACGGGAAGCATGTGTTAAAAAAATACACTTTGGCCATCCAAAATAAATATGTAAGTACACTTTATAATATAACCTAATAAATGTTGGCCTTAAAGACACCCTGTGGTGAAAATCAAGCTTTTAATGTTGTTTATGTCTATGTGGTGTTTTTAATATGCTTTAAGACAAACCATGTGTAAATGATTGTGTATTAAGTATTTTCTCCTTAAAACTGCAGTTTACCAAAGACACGCGGTTTGAAATCGCCAGTGTTTCTTACGTCACAAACTACCATGTAACCAATCACGTCAATGTGCAGGCGAGCTTTAGCCAACCAGATCTCATGAAAGTGCGTATCTATAGCACGAATTCTATTTCTCGTATACCATTTATACGCCAAAAATAGTTTTTGCGTGCATATGATACGCAGTTTATGCGTAATCCAAGGGGTTTGCAGTGCGTATCATGCATTTTTGGCGTATGAATGGCATGAGAAATAAAATGAGTGCTATAGATACGCACTTTCATGTGATTGTGTTGTATGCTGTGAAGCTGGGGAGTCTCAAGAGAAGCCAGGTTATCTTTTACTGTTGATATGAAAAATCGGGTACATTTAGCATCATAAATATGATGTATTTTACAATGTTATGATGAACTATATGCCTTTCTCCACTGACGTTCTGTGATGCTCAACGTTTCTAAGGATACTGATTGTTAGAAGGTAGCAGTCTGACTCTGAGTTGGCGAACGGGAACGTGGTTTTTGTAACATTAGCAAGTGACAACACTTTAAGTGGCAACATAGTCATAGGCCCTGTTATACGACAAAGGTAAGGAGTGGTGGGGGGGGATTTTATTTTTGGCAAAAATGGTTTGGCTAAAACTCATTTTGCACATTTGTGTTTGTTTCAGGATTTAGTGGGAAAGGCATGTGGTTATTTAATAACACATTCAGAGGTATATACATGACAACCAAGTCACTCATGTACGGAGCCCCTAAGGGGACACGGTGAAGAAAAAAAGAAAGAGATTTTTTGTAAATGCTTTTGTGTTCTCTCACAAATGTTTTGTGTTCCCGCAAGAACCTTTGCCTTCGCTTGCAAAGAACACAAAAGTTTTGTGAAAAGTTTCTCATTTGCGAGAGAAAGCAAAAGCATTGATTATTTTTCCTCCCATCTCATTTTTTTTTTTTTTTTACACCATGTCCCTTTAAGGGCTCCGTACTCATGGCCTTACAAGTGACCTTTATCCACCTTATTTTGCAATGCCGTTTTGGTCAAGTGGCATCTCTTTTACGCAATAAAACAAAGTACTATCTATTATAAAGAATCTGTGTATTACTATATGGTGTAGTGTGACCCTTTATTATTCAGTCAAGACTATATTGCTCTGTATGATGATGGTTTGTGCATTTAACTTTGTCCAAGACATGATCTCTGCTCTTTGTTATGGCTGTAGTAGTTTCAGTTTAATGGGTGTATATTGACTCAGAGCTCTAGATGGCACTATCTTCATGTGAAGCCTCACCATGCCTTCTTTCTCTCCACAGGGACCAAACATTATTTATAACAAGCATTTTCTCTTGGGCATTGTTATGTATGCATGCATGTATGTACAGTATGTAAATATGTATTTAACCATATATTTTGGCATTTTATGGGTCATCAGGGTTTCCTTTTTGTCTTTATCAATACCTCTGCACTCTTCTGCATTCAACATTTCAAAATGTAGGTTTCGTTTCTGATATAGCAAACATTTATGTTTTTGATTCAGATTCCCAGAAGAGTGATTCTGATTCTGTCTGATATTTTGACTATTGTTGAAAGATAAAGCAACATTTCATAAATTGTTCCTATGTTATTTTTTATTGTTTTTCCATAAATCAGCTGTATCAGTTGTAGTTGTAGTTTATCAATTGTTTTATGATGCCACTAACTGCATTCTTGTCTTATAAATGTATTAGAAAAACACATCCTAAGTTTTTAATGAAACAGACAATTTCCTCATGCATTTAATTTTGGTTTTAACGGAAATGCAATTAACTGCGTCTTAAGATTTTATATAGGCTTATAAAAGTGCATGTGTGCTTGTGTTGGTAAAAAATAACTTTTTTTTCTATTTGTTACAATTGAGGAACAGCTGCATGTTGTTTAGTTCATTTTCATCTCGTATCTCACCTTCTATCAGAGTAATTTGCACTTGCGCTCTTATTTTATTTTCCTTCTTTAATTGCAGCACATTTTTTTGGAACAGTGATCTCATACCTTTGACTAGCTGGATCTTTTTGTTGTTCAGTTTTTCCCCCTCCTCATCCTGCTGCATAGTTCACATAAAAAAAAAAAAGAAAGCTTTTTTTTTTTTTTTTGCATGTGATTTAGATCGGGTATTATTAAAGATGTGTTGTTCCTGCCAAAAAAAAAAAGACAAAAAAAAGGCTAGAATTCTAGAAATTAAACACTATTGATATGCAGTCCAAGTAAAACATGGACTGCATAAAAAGTTTTGCTTGTTTTGTGTCAGGTCAATATAACAGGAAGGGTAGCGATTAAATAAATATTGGTAATTTTTCATTTCTGTGTCATACACATGCAAAATCAATTACAATAGTATTTCCGGCGCAGTTCTCCTCTCAAACAGCCGTTTGCGTGTCAGATCTCAGACAGTAAAGGAAGGCGACGCTTAAATCTGTGGCTTGGTTTAAGACAGGAAATATTGAATGGAGAAAATTTACCTATAAATCTGTGTTAATTAGGAAACCAAAATTGCTTAATGCCTCTTAATTTGACTTATTTCCAGCAGAACCGGCAGTTGTGAATTGCGGCATACAGCGGAATGAATGTTCCAGACTCTCAGCTCCTGCCTCCTGAAAAGTGTACAGATCTGAAACTAATAAAAAAAAGCAAACTAAACAAACCAGTAACATCTTTGAGACCTTGCAATAGCATTTGCCAACAACTCATATTGCAGGTCAACAGCCTTTTAGCATTGGGTTTGTGTTCATTAACCTAGTTTGATTTAGAGATCATGCACATTAGCTGTAGATTGTTGTTTTATTACTAAACATTAATCTTAAGCCACTCAAAACTGCTAAAAATAATCTCGCAGAATGTTTTACGTTTTCCCTCATGCGAAATACCACACAGTCCCAGAGTTTTTCCAGCTCTTTAAGTACAGAGGCTTTGTAATTGATAGTATTCATTAAGCCAAACTACCCATGGTTAATTGCTTCTGTGAAGCTTTGGCTCTGGGGAGCAGCTCCACAGCTGAGCTGAACCGTTTGCTCTTGGCCAAGGAACAAAGCTATCAGCAGACATGTTTGAGGGCATTCGGGCTTCCTCTTGAAATTAAGCAGGAATTGTCACTCGGCTAAACAAACCGCCATCAGACAACGGCATCAGCAGGAACCCTGGAAAAGAAGAGGACAATAACAATTCCACAACCACTATGGGAATGCAGTAAAATGTGTTTTCCTGCAGCCTGGAATCCCAGACTTAAACCTGCAGGCACAGAATGGAGTGGAAAGCGGCCTGTGAACGCCATGCATGCCGGTTCACAGGTAGAGTCACGGGATTGCATCATCATGTGTCACGAAACCCCCTACCACCAAATCCAAATCCACCACATAGACTTCAGAATCATGCTATTACGTAACTCTGAGCTCATTCGCAGACTGTGTCGCTTTCTGCGATTTGGATCAAGTGACCCTGAAGTGGAACCGTGAACAGCGTAGAAGGAGGATATGGGGTGTCTCATTTGGATGGAGGCCCTGCAGCGATTCCCTCGACACTTCCTCCTAGTACGACCCTTCTGACAGAGGGTGGGAAAGGATCCAAGCCCACGGCCCAACGCCACATCAAATCAACCATTTCCTCCCCTGATAAGACGGCACAGACGAGCTTCCCAGATCTCCAATAAGAAGGAAAAGAGATGTTTAGAGGATTAGTCCTGGTGGAGGTTGATTTTGGCTGTCTTTGTTCCTTCCCACTAAAGCCTCTCACGTTTTTTCTTCAGCGTCGAGAGATGCTCAACTCAATCTCACATTGTTTTGAATAAAGGTATACTGCATAAATGCTTTAGCCAACTTCATTTCCAGCAGTGGACTTTTGCTTAACCCGGAAATTAGCATCCCCCTGGAAGCCTCGACAAACCCCCCAATATGATTCTTGCATGTTTTGTTCTTAGTCTTAACAAATAAACACTTTAACAAATTGTGAAGCCTAAACATAATCGCCAGAAGTAAAAAGCTAAGCGTAGGCTACAACACGACGGTCGGTCGCATGACTTCAACATCACTATCACTACGCTTCTGAGCGCTTTAAAGTCTTTATTTAAAAACATTTTCCCTGAATGTTTGAGTTCGAATAGTTTCAAGAGCGTGATTCTAAACACAAGGCTGCAAATGCGGACTAGTGAGTAAATGAGTTTACTAGGGGTGCGTTTCCCGAAAGCATCGTTAGCCAACTATGGTCGCAAGTTCCGTCGTTATCAGCATAGTTCAACGATTTGGTGTTTCCCGGAACCATCGTTCCAACGAACGTTCGCAAACAGCATTGCAAACTTGTGTAGTTGGAACGACAGCTCTCGAGCTGTGGTTAGAAGCATAGTTTCCAGTTTACATGAGATGTAGACTGAATACATCCTTATCTTTAGCAAAATAAGCAAGCTGACATTCAGTACAACCCGTGTTATTTATTTAGAATACATACAAATGTAATTTACGTCTTTTAGTTTGTCAAGAGATTTTAAGCACCGTTTTTGAAGAGTGCGCATGTGCGAACGTGCTCTAACGTTACTGTGTAAGAACGAGCCAAATATTGAGTCTGGTAATAAAGCAAAATAACTGAGAAAAATTAGAAATGGTCTTCAGATGCCATGTCTGTAAGTTATATGACAAAATCTAGCGTTAATTCGATCTCAAACAGATTAATTAAAATAAGTTATTAGTCCACCACGTGCGAGACGTCATAACCAACGTGGTTGAACGATACTTTGCGACACGGTTTCGGGAAACAGTCGTGACTAGCTAGTTGATTTCTCCAACGATGCATCGTACTATGGTAGTTAAGTTGTACGGGAAACGCACCCCTGTTCGGCGTGATGACATTTAATGTCCTCGACAACCTCTGTAGTCCCATTTAGACACACAAGACAAGTAAAATACAAGGAGTTATTACTCATGTACTTTATATCCTAGAATAATAATGTCAAAAGATCTTGAGCTTGTGTTCAACACAGACCTTATTTCAGGCATTTAACCAAACAGTCATTCAAAAAAACACAATGACTTCAGGACGATGGAACCCGGAAGTGCTAAAATGCAACTCGTTCCTGGGTTTAAATTGCCTATAAAAATTGCTATCATCATTCTCTATTGCACAGCATTTAATGCAGATTGCAAATACAAATTCTTAAAAAACATTATTTCTTTTGCTTTATGATTTAACAGTAGCGGTCAAAAGAAATCATGTCAATTTGAATGTGCATCTGGATTAAAAGCATTACAAAACCTAATGTATGTCATGCTTGCTTGCTTGCTTGCCTTTTCAGCCAATGCACTCGCCTTGCGCTCTTTGCAAAGATGCAAATGGATTCATCCTGAGACCCGGGAGCCTGTGTAAGGAAGCCCAGGTGGATTGGATCGATGGCCGTGACGAGGCTATAATGTGAAGAGTCAGCACATGAATAGGAAGGTACACACAACTCGACTTAGCTGACCCATGTGGCAGAACCTGATACTCCTCGAGCGGAGCGGAGGCCCGGTTAGCTGTCCGCAGCTTGATCTCTAAAGGGCTCTGACTGCCTCTACCTCTTTAGGTTACTGTCAGGAACATGCATTTCCTGTCTACTTGGTTTTTTTTCTGACATTAAGTTGGAGAGACAGGTGTGTTCTTGATGCTACCTTTGCCCGACACCCAAATAGTATGTACATTTTTTTGGCTAACTGCGTCCAGTTTAATCAAGAGATACCTGACATTCCTGTTTTGAAACAGTGCAGGGTATATTTATCTTGGGTGGTTGTGCTAAAATACGAAGTGCAGAGCCTGTGATGATTGCAATGTAATAGTTGCATGAATTTCCACATGGAATGTTTATTTGGAGCAATGATTGCTGGGTACTCTGAGGTGTGTTAAGAAAGCTCGCAATCTCTCGCTGGATCTCGTCAGCATTGCGTGACAGTGGAGTGAGGATCCGGTCCTTGGTGAATTCCATCATGAAGTATATTGCTCTTGTGGTTTCAGACGGTTTCTGAAGTCACGGCGAGGCTTGTTGATTTATAATCTCAGATGTCATCCTTCACAATGACTCTCCTCTGAGACAGACCCTGCGTTCCAAGCTCATTCGACATGAATGCTTCCTGTAGAAATGGGCGCATTCAGTCTTCAACCAAAGCTTTGGGTTGGCTTTAGTTCGGCACGTGCTGTTCTGCCTAACTTTCCTCAAGTTAATCACTGGACTGTAAATGTACTCTTAAAATCACAGCAGACTTTTGACAAGCATGCTTGGCTCTTTAGAAGAGCCCTAAGTGGCGAGGGAAACTCCGTAACGTATAATTAATGAAGAGCCGACTCACCCTGATTGGTTGTGTATCACGTCGTATGCCCTAGGCAATTGCACATGGAGACACAAGTAACCTTTTTTTTTTTTATGACTCGGTTGCTCCAAACCTCCGATGTTTCATCCCTGATACACGCCTCCCTCTCGTCAAAAACTCATACGCTCATTAGTATCCACATTCTCTGTAATTTACTCATCAAGAGGGCAGCATCCTCAGTTTACTGAGCTGATTTTGCTTGTCTTCTTCTGGCCCATATTTAGTTGGCAATGAGCATGAACTCCATGAACCTTCAGCAAAAAAAAAAAAAAAAAGCTGTCAGGTGTCAAGATGGCCCGAAAATGACCTCTGACTCATTCACATTCATTGGAGTGATTCAATTCAAACATTCAAAGTGGATTTTGAATGCAACTTCCAAAAACTATTTTTGTCCTTCATATTTGCAATAAGTTGTATCATTATGGCCAGTTCAGCTGAGTTGTGCCTTCTGCAAATCATTTACTTAACTGAAACTTAACTGAAAATTCTGTCATCATCTAACCACTATCGTGAATCTTAAAACCAGCATTCCTTTATTTTCTTTGAATCCAAAATATGCTATTTTTTATATGAATTGTATAATTAAAATTTGATAATAAAAATGTGTGACCCTGGACCACAAAACCAGTCATAAGTCGCACGGGTATATTTGTGGCAATAGCCAACATTGTATGGGTCAAAATTTTGATTTTTTTTTATGCCGAAAATCATTGTTCCATGAAGAATGTTCCATTTTTGTGAGTTAATGCTAGCCTGGTTAAAACCAGACCATTCTCAGTAGTAACTGAGTTATGGTCTGGCAAAGCTTCATTAATAACTCATTTCCAAAGGGGCGTCACCAACGGACGTCGCTCAAATGCCTCTGGGCGCAATTGGATAGACCTAAAACCAATCAGAGCGATCGTCATCGTGTAAAGCCATATGCTGCGTCCCAATTCGCCTAAGTTACACTACGCCATAAAAGTATGTACTCTTTTTGTGAAGAAAAGGTATTTACTTTTGAATGTGTAGCAGAAAAGTAGGCAAGCTTTGGGACATACTACTTCGTCATCTTTATCGGACGGATCTCTCGCGTGCAGCCTGTCACTTAAACTCCCCTGTCAATCATCTTGTCACAGATAAAATCCACTATTAAATAGTCTGATTTAATTTCCTACCGTTTCGGAGAGAAATGTAGTAGCACGTTCATCTGCCAGTGGGTGTTTCGTGGAGACTGTCCTCATGTGTTTGCAATTTTAATATGCATTTAAAAGTTGCTGCGCTTCACCAACGGACATCGCTCAAATGCCTCTGGGCGCAATTGGATAGACCTAAAACCAATCAGAGCGATCGTCATCGTGTAAAGCCCGCCCCAACGTTTCTGATTGGTGCCGCGATTTCGAGGGATTAGAAATGGGCTTGAATGAGCTCTTTGCCAGACTACTTGCAGAGCAAATCTAAATTTGCTGGAAGTTGTCTGGGTTTTCCCAGGCTAAGTTAATGCAGCAACATCGAGGACTTCATTTGGACCACTTTAAAGGCGATTTTCTCAATATTTAGATTTGTTTGCACCCTCAGATTCCAGATTTTCATCTCTTGTCTATGGCAGCAAGTACAAAATAATTGTACCTGACATTACTGAAAATAGTGCTCAAAAGTAATTGTTTTAGACCATGAATTTCTCCCTGAAAGTCTTAAGGGCTGAGAGATGGCCTGAGTGTCGGGAGGATGTCGGCAGCGCACAGCGAATGACAGAACTTCCTCTGATTACCCCTCAAGAGGATGTGATATTAGATGTGTTTGTTTGCTTGCTTTTAACTCAGCCTTGCTAAAGCTGTGTAGCGTCTGCTCGCTGCATTACAGGCTGCAGCAGGAAGCGGAGGACAGATCTTCAGGAACTGGAGAAACAGCTGGTCACTGGCCTGGACTGTGCGTGTTCCCCAGGCCTGTGATCTCATTCGCACGATGGACGTCCCTTGACGTGGCGAAACAGCATCTGACTTTTCGCTCATCACTAAATCAAGCTGATGATCAGGAGCAAGTCCAAAAAGCTCACATCATGCAGACATTTTATAAAGTTGTATCCACTCAAGCTTGACTTTATGTGTTTTTGTGTATTTGCAGAACTGTTTTATGGGGTATAATGAGAGCGGAGAGTCATTCAGTGGACAGACCAACATTAACTCATATACAGAAGAGAATATATACTGAGGTACTGTGTCCCAAAATGGGCTCTGCAAGGGTCTCCGGAAAAGAAAATGTAAAAATTGACATATTTTATAATATTATGGTTTCATTCTGCTCTATACGGATGGGTCGAACATCATAGATTAATCACAAAACATTTTCCTTCTATTGACAATTTATTTTTATTTTTATACATATAAACAGTATTCAAATGGTCCTCCATAATTATAGTTAACTGAAACTAAAACTATTGAAAAAATATTTTGAAATAAAATAAACGTTAACTGAAAAAAAACACACAAAATAACATACCTATTTTATTTCTGCCAATGAATAATTTCTCATTTTAACTTGATATCCTAAAATTACTACAACTGAAATAATAATTTATAAAAGCTATACAGACATTTTTTTTAAATAAAATTGAAAATGATCAAACACAACAAAATTACTGAACTAACTAAAATGAAAATGGAAAATTTAAAATAAAAACTAAGTGAAAATATTAATAAAAACTATATTAGTATCTCAATATCAAATAACACTGGTGGGGAAGGAAAAAAGATACAATGGCAACTTAATAGAGGTATATCTTGCAAATGTTTATAATATTTACTTTTCATAACTATTATTATTATTATTGTTAATTTGTTTGATTTAGATTTATTTATATATAAAAATGTATTTATAGATGAAAATATATAGCTGCGTTTATATTTTAGGGAGGGGTCACTCAGAAGGGGTCACTCATCATATTTAGGGGGTCCCTAGCATCAAAAAGTTTAAAAAAACCTTCTGTATCCCACAATGCAGTGTGCCTGACCTGACCATCCATTTCTAGTCAGATGAATGAATATTGGTCATTTGATCACTGCCAAGAATAAATGAACAAAATTGGATGAAAAATGCATTTCTGAGATAATAACTAGATGTCGAATGAATCATGCAGCGTGATGAGGACGTTATGGGGACAAAAGATGGCAATGTCCCAAATCCTTGTCCTTGTTGGGGACATTTTTTTGGTCCCCATGATGAAAACATCTTATAAATCATACTAAGTAATGTTTGTTGAAAATGTAAAAATGCAGTTTTCTATGATGGCTAGGTTTAGGGTTAAGGGATAGAATATACAGTTTTGGAAAGTCCCCATAAAACATGAAAACCGAGCATGTGTGTGTGTATTTTTTTTTTATTTCTTTTTTGACAGTATGGTGAAGCGTTAGCTATGGATTGGCCCAGTTAAACTAGCCAAACTCTGTGCATAAACATTTCAACCCCTGATGCTGTTTTATTTATCGCAGCGCACTTCCACATCCTCCGCGAACGGGCGGCATGTTGCTTTGATAAAAGCGAGTCGGCGAGGAAGAGGGCCGGGGTGTAGGTGGGGTGTGCTTTGCATGCAACAGGCCACTCCACACTGTTATTCTTCTCTCGGTGTTTGATGGATGGGAGGTTTGCCAGAGAGCTCGTGTGTGTGTTTATAGTGTCAAATGCATACCACATGTAGGCTCAGGTTCTGGTTCTGCACCGTCTCTCTCTCTCTCTCTCTCGGAGAGCATCCTGATGGCAGACAGGAGTAATCATCCCGTCTTACTCCTCCTCGGCATGCGCTGCACCTGCTTAGTGGTGCTCAAGTACTTTTACAGACCATTTCCAACCGGCTTTCATTCATTAGTTCAGTATGGATTTATTCTCATATACAAAGGCTAAATGGACAGCTCTGTGCCAGAGAGCTAATGGATTAGGGTGGATCCCAGTGTGATTTATACAGATATTATTTAATATTATTTACAAAAGTTAATTTAGTCAATCGGCCAAAATGTTTATTATAACTATATAAGAATAATTTGTGAAGTATACTATTTTTATTTTTTATGTAATTTAATTTAATTTATTTTTTAAAATATATTTACATTCATTTATCAGCGACTTGAATGCAGAAGTGATTCATCCTAAAGAGACGTTTTAATGTTTTAAAAATTCCCCAGATGATTTTAATGTACTGTTCAAAAGTCAGTAAGATATATTTTAAAGAAATTAATAATTTTATTCAACAAGGATGCATTAAATAAAAAAAATAAAAATAAAAAAGTGACAGTCAAGGCATTTATAATGTTTAAAAAAAAAAAATTATATTACAAAAAAATGCTGTTCTCTTGAACTTTTTATTCATCAAAGATTCCTGAAAAATATCAAGTTTTCCACCAAAAATATTAAGTGGCCCAACTGAAGAAGAAATGTTTATTTGGATCATGTGACACTGAAGACTGGAGTAATGATGCTGAAAATTCAGCTTTGCATCACAGGAATAAGATACTTTTTAAAATATATTAAAATAAAATGTAAATAATATATCAGTTTTACTGCATGTTTGATCAAATAAATGTAGCTTTGGTGAGCTTAAGAGACTTCTTTCAAAAACAATAAATAATCTTATCAACAGTAGTGAATTTTATGGTGATGATAGTATCTCATTTTAGGGTTTTGAAGCCACGAATAGGCTGCTCTGGTCTGAAGTTGACTAGAAGTTTGAAATGATCTCAGAATTTACACAGACATTCTAATTGAAGAGTTTGTCATTTGACCTCAATGCAACAGTTGCTGCTGCGGGATGTGGATGGTTAAGGTTATAGTTGACTTATTTACAGTTACCTGGTGAAATGATCAGGAAGAAATAAAAATGCATTTCATTTAGATACATGGTATTGTAAAATTCAATGATACAATCTGACCTTGCCATACTTTGGCTTTATTGAACTGACGTCGCTGCTTATGTACCTCTGAGCGTAGAACCGCAATGTCTGTGCCACTCGGGATAATAGTTCCTACTTAAGCTTTTATTTACGCCCTGCCGAAAAGCACTGAAGTGCTTTACCTCCAGCAGAACAGCAGTTTTAAAACTCTTCCATTTTAGTCATTGGAGAATGTGACATACTGACAGTGTCATAAAGCACAGCTTCATCAAAGTCTGGAAGCTCAGCAGGCCAAGATAAAAGCATCATCTCATGGCATTTTGTCTTTTTCTGACTTCATAGCTCTCCTGATGGAAACCGAAGACGAGCGATCGAGGCTTTGGCTCCCTCCCAGACGCAACATGCTCACATTTACCCTTCTCCAACAGTCTGGACGCCAGCCGGAGACAAAGGGCAGATGTTGTGATGCGGTGCGTTTCTTCTACAAGGTTTATTTTCTCGGTCTGTGTATACATGCAATTTGTTTATTTACTTCTTTAGTCTGTACAGTATCCACCAGAGGCTCACTTCCGCTGAGAAATGATTTTGTTTACAGGGCAATTTTCACATATGCACAGGCATACACGCTGCTCTCTGTGATGGCAAACCACTTCCTAAGATGAGACCGATCACAAACAGGCCTGACACGTTTCAAACAGGGGCATGAACTGAACAAGCTAGAGTTTCCCAACCTTTTGCTCTTATGTACGCCCACAGATCTAGCGGTGTGGCTCAAGTGCTCCTTCACTCACAACAAACCTGAAACATGTTCCTTATTAACTTTCCTTAAAAAGGAACAGTGTTAAAAAAATTAATTGCAAACAATTTATGTTTTTATTTCTATTTTATGTGGTTTAATAAACCAAAATCTGAATTTTTCCTAGTATGTCCTGGCGTGTGCATACTGTTTTATTGAACAGAGTACAGATCCATGATCACCAAACACTGTAAATCAAATGAATAATGAAGCTATTATCGGTTTAGACATACTGTAGTACTGTACACCATGTACACTCTTACAAATAAAGGTTCCAAAAGTGGGTTTTCACAGTGATGCTATAGAAGAACCATTTTTGGTTCCCCTGTTTCAGTGAACAGTTTTTAAAATAACAAAAAAAAATTATATATAGGTGAGAATAACATTTTTAATAATCTGAAGAACCTTTTTCCACTATGAAGTATCTTTAGTATAATGAAATATATATACATACATACATACATACATGCTTCTATTGTTCTCATTTGTAAGTCGCTTTGGTTAAAAGTGTCTGCTAAATGAATAAATGTAAATGTAAACATGAAGAAACAGAAAAAAACTGAGACAGACCAAATCCAGAAGAACTGTGGCAACGTCTCCAAGACGCTTGAAGAAACCTTCCTGCAAAGCTACAGTACATTGAAAAGTTTTAGGCAGTTGTGTAAAAATGCTGTTAAGTGAGGATGCTTTGGAAAAAAAAGTCATAAATAGATTTTATTGATCAATTACCTTCTATTAACTAAATCAAATCAATATTTGGTGTGACCACCCTTTGCGTTTAAAACAGCTTTTGTCCTAGGTACACATATACCAGCTTTGCAGGAGGGTTTCTTCAAGCA
The DNA here is from genome assembly GCF_965113295.1 of Leuciscus leuciscus. Taxonomy (NCBI): domain Eukaryota; kingdom Metazoa; phylum Chordata; class Actinopteri; order Cypriniformes; family Leuciscidae; genus Leuciscus; species Leuciscus leuciscus. The sequence goes on from NC_138731.1 coordinate 39,602,588, forward strand.
TATCGTAGACGTTACCGTAGTTCTTCTGGATATAGTCTTATACTCTTTCTTCATCTAATCCCAGACAGACTCGATGATGGTGAGATCAGATCTCCATGTGGATCACAGCAGCTGTTGTCAGACTCACTGGATTATTACATTTAATGGCAAAATGAGTTTGGAAATGTAAACTAATATATCCTACTGACACACTACAGCAAAATATATAAATAAAAATATAACGTGCCTAAGACTTTTGCACAGAACTGTATATAGGTGAAAGTGACACGTGAGGTTGCCCATACTCGGAAATTGTTATCTGAATTTAACCCATCCAAGTTAATGCACACACATAGTGAGTAGTGAACACACACACACATTGCAAACCGTGAACACACACACACCTGAAGCGGTGGGCAGCCATTTTTGCTGTAGTGCCCGGGTTAGGTGCCTTGCTCACCTCAGTCATTTCCTACCGGTGTTGAGACTCGAACCCACAACTTTCGGCTTACCAGTCTCACTCTCTAACCATTAGGCCACGATTGCCCTCATAGATATGGTTTACCAGTGTAGCGTGGTGATCAGTTGCACCCCGGCCCACCACATTGCCTCCTGCGGCGGAGTGAGAATCCTGCACGCCCTGCTTCCCCCAACTCCTAATTCAAAGCACATTTCACCAAGTGCGGCTTAGAGAGGGGATGTGGCTAAAACAAATAAAAGAATCATAAAGGAGGGATCAAAGCAGGCCTGCAAATCCATTCCTTCTGGGTAAAGAGCCTTTCATAAAAAAAAGAAAAAAAAAAATGAAAAGAAATCCCACATCCCGACTACATATCTCATGGAACGGATCACTGGCAAACGCGTGCCTGCGCCGGATTGATGGAGCGGACACTGTTGGCAGGGCTCGACTCGCGCCTCCACTCTCCTCCCTTCAGAGTAGTGCGCATGGGGCCGTTTTCATAACTCGCTGTTATCAAGCCTTTGGGGAAATACGTATGTGTGTGTTTATGTATGCATAGATGGGGGTCTCGAAGACAGATGTTGGCATGGACGTATAAACGATTATAAAGTGCAGGCCACCAGGAAGTCGGTAATGCTCTCAAGGCGTCGCTGCCTGGGCAGGAACATTTGGTGACCATTGTGAAGATATCCCTCAACACAGCTGCAAGAGAGCGCGAGGGACTGACATAACCTGCTTCATTTAGCCTCACAGCTGAGTAGACAGGCATTATCCTACTGAAGGGTGAGGTCTTTTCCATCACACAGACATCCGCCGCGCGCAGTTAGAGGATTCTGGGTAAATGTGGACCGGAGCTACACTTCGCACGCAGTGCATACTTGCAGAGTGATGCGTCTGTGCTCGTAATTTGCAAACGCTGTCGTTTCACACTCGATTGACAGAGTTTCGCAACAGATCGTTTTTTAAAGGAAGAAAAATAATGTTGTAAGTGAAAATCCACAGCTAGTTTTAGATTTATTTTACACAGGATCAAAGACATTGAGTTTTTTTTTCACAAACCGCACAATGTCTGACTTTCCCCAAGCAAGACAATGAATCTTCGAACCCTCTGAAAAAACCCAACAAAAACACATTAACGTAATGGGCAATACATATTCCAGAGTTGTCGTATTGTAAACTCGGTAGATTGTTTGACGTCGTACAAGCTTAGAATTGACACAAGTTTATTTTCCAAGCTCTCGATTCCTGCCCTAAACACAAAAGAGTCACTGTGCGACAGTTTCCACACACAAAGTCTTTGTAATTACCACAAAGGACATACCCGTGGGGTAAGTCAATAACTCATCCGGCAAACAAACTCTGATGTCGGTAAATGATCCAAAGACTTATGATTTGGTGCAAAAAATAAAACTTATGTTTGGTTTGTGGTTTGTCCCTGAGCACAACAGCGCTATATGCTGTTCCTCTGACCTGTTGTGAGAGTCGCTTACTGAAAGAAGCCTTGTGCATCAAAGTGGATGAGAAAAGCCAAGTTTCATTGTAAGAATGGGCTGGTAATGAAGATGGTCCATTGTCATTGTGGTGTGGTTGATGCTAATATATTCTGATCACTGCCACCACAATGTGAAGGATCCTCTACTGACCCAACAGACAGAGTGCAGGGGTTTAGAAAGTTTTTTTTTACACTACTTTCATGTAGATTGTACACTATATACTGTATACTGCTGTTTTAAATGGTGTAACAATAGGCATTTAAAAGTGGAACAATATGCATTTAATTATGCTAGTTAGCTGTATGCTACATTGTTGTCACATGACCTCACTATGACTTGACCACATTGAATGTAAGTGGCATCCATTTGGAAATAATTTATTTGGAATTAAATTGCATTATTTTGCATTTTTACTCAATTTTGTTAAATTATTCATTTGAATCTGCTTGAATAATGTGTGTCTTTATATACTGTGTGTGTGTGTGTGTGTGTGTGTGTGTGTGTGTGTGTGTGTGTGTGTGTGTGTGTGTGTGTGTGTGTGTGTGTGTTTGCGTGCGTGCGAGCGTGTGTGTGTGTGTGTGTAAAAGAAGAATGCAGGAAATCTGTTGTAATTTGTCAAGAATACCGTAAATATCACAGGATATGACATCACCAGCCCATTTAACGCCATGGCAAGGTTAGTTCTAATTTTTCAAATGTTAAATAATCCAAAGAAACTGCACTGATATATATATATATATATATATATATATATATATATATATATATATATATATATATATATATATATATATATATATATATTCTGTTTTTAAATTTTTTGAAACAAGACATAAATGCATGCAAAGATTACAATAAAAGTTGAGGTGTTTTATACTACATTTTTATAAAATGATTTCTCCTTTTCGTCATTTCTGACATGCTTATTTATCACTGACCGCCATATGGAGCGCTGGAAGAAGACGATGTAATGAACAACAGCAGTACGATCAAGGGGGAAAAGCTGATCTTCCCTGGCCATCGCAGTGGTATAAAGCGTCAACCAGATTTCCTGCTGACTGGTGTCGTTACATAATAAAAGATAGAGTGACCCCTGCTAACTTTGCCGTGCCGGGCCCCCTTGTCGGCCGTATGGAGTTAACGTTGCAGCCTTGAAACGAAATAGTTCTCAGCTATTAAAATACCTCTGAAAATGGGATGCTTATCAAATAATATGAACCAGATTGCCCTATTTTCCTTCTAGCCTGGCAAGGACTGTAGTTGAGAAGATATCTACACCTTTCATGTCGCTTTTGAAGTCCATGACATTATACGGGCTTTGAGCGTCTGGGAATGTTGCGTAGATATACAGGTTCTGAGCAAGAGCATTGGTTTGTAGGGTCTGGGTCTTGCACCAAACCTCGTACTCGGTACGGAAAGATCATTGTGTATTTCCACAATCAGCGAGGACAATCTGCTGTCCTATTTTCTTTGAAAAACAACTGCAAAGTTGCTGTGGGTCTGTGGGTTTTGCCAAAGTCATGCTCTGGTGAAACGCCACTGTCCATCTAGTGAGCACGGATGAGTCTTTTATAAAATACTATGGAATATCTTTCTGTGATTTTCCGGTATTAAAGAGTCCGCCTGATTTAACTGCAGGCAAACTCGGAGACTCTACCAGGCATTCGAATCTGCTCTGTCAAAGCCACTTAGCATCACAGACATGTCTGCTACTTCAGACAGACGTATTTCCATACAAGATCATTTAGGTTAGAAATACGGCCCTCAAACGCAGCCTAGGACATGAGAGAGAAGCGTTTGGGGAAGGTTTAGGAGAACAGAGGGCAGGCAGAGGTCAATGCTTTTAATATTCTTCTGTATGTGGGTGAGGGCAGCCAAGCTCCCAGAAGACTCTCAAATGACAATTTCAGGTGGAGTGTGTGTGTATGTTTGTCATAAATGTGTGCTTTCTTTCCCCCTGACTGGCTGATTGCAGCTGAGCCATCAAAAACTTTTAGTCTTGACAAGATACAAAGACTTTGATCCAACTCTGACTTAATAACGGCAGATGACATTATTGTAACGTAATGCTCCGACACAGAGATTGAGAACCCAAGTGCAGTGGTTTAAATTACAAAACAATTGCTGAACAAGAGGATAATATATCATAATGCACAAGACCCCAGGATCAAAACCAAGATACTATTAACATAGAAATTAAAGTTAACCGGTAACGGTCACATTTAAGACCAGACAAAGAATAAAGACGCTATAACAAAAGCATATGTGTGGAAGCTTTTCCTAGAAGTTGCACGTGATAAGCTTATTTCAGCCAAATTTAAAAGTTTTAATTTTGCAAAGTTTTTATTTCACAATTCAGACTTTTTTCTCCCAAGATATTACCTTGCAGTTGTGAAAAAAAATTGCAATTACCTTTTTTATTGTTTATTCCGTGGTCTAAACCAGTGTCCAAAACTTTAATTGTATTGAAAAAAATGATAATAATTACATAAAGTACATTTTACAAAATATATTCTTTTGTGTTCTACAGGAGAAGAAAGGTCATTTGGAACAACATGAGGTTAAGTATTATTTATATTTAATATATACAGTATATTAAAAACTATATATTTTTTTATTATTATTTTGGGGTGGACTAGCCCTTTAAGACTGCAAATTGATTGGACAGGCCTCTCTCTCCTACTTGTGTAATGATTAAACTGATCGTTGTATTTGTTTAGAAATTATACAAATTTTGAGAGGTCCAAAGAAAGTAAGATGTCTGATAAAAAAAATAAAAAAATAATAACAACATGTTTGCTGTAATGAACCTAAATATTTGTACACATTCAAAATTCAACCAAAGGCAGTCCAGGACAATCCAGACAAGAATATTAGACCAAAAACAATGGTAAAACACAAGACACCTTAAAATAAGAGTACACACATAGCTAGACCACAATATTTTTCGGGTTATATATGTATATATGGTATATTTCCTATTTGTTTTTATATATTTCCTGTGTTTCAGGCTGAGAGACAGTGAGATGCACTGACTGGCTCAGGCTGGTGCACAGGAATTCTTCATATGGTTATCAAGGTTGAGTAAACATTTCATGGCATGCATGTGCAGTATAGCCGTCTGTCTTTGACATTTAAGTCTGGCGGTCACAGTCATGCGCGCATTCTTTCGGCATGGCTCATATTCTTCGTGTCCAGTCCAAGAAGTCTTCCCTCGTGCTGCTTTTTCAGGAGGAAATTATTTTTCATTGCCCCCGAAAGAGCAGTGCCTTGCCAAGCGGTGTTGCTCCACGTTCTGCCGGTGTGATGCCAAGTCCTTTCCCTTTGGCTCCCTCAGGAGCGTCAAAGACTTCCTTTAACCCTGCCGAGACACAATAGAACTGAGTAGTTGTGAATACTTCTTTTGTCACATAATGCATTTTCGGACGCATCCCGTGTTTTTTTGTTTGTTTGTTTGTTTGTTTGTTTGTTTGTTTTTCAACGAATCGGTTGAATTAATGAGTTAATTCCTACTCCCTCATAAAGATAGTCTATTGATTTATTTTGAACGAATCAGTTGAATGAATGAATGAATGAATGAATGAATGAATGAATGAATGATTGACCTCCTGGCGTACATATCGATGCAATCTGCAGAAAGAGTAACTGAAAAATCATGCACAGACAAAAAAATAACATAATACAGAATAAAACTATATACTGGAGAAATCGTGAGAATAGAAAGTTATTCCAATTCTTTTTGTTGCTTGCTGGCGGTGTAAATATGACACACTTCAGCTTCAGGTGTTATTTTGAACGCAATCCCTCCCTGAAATAAAGCAGAGCAAATAGCAAATCATTTTTGATTTCGTGTCTCAGAGAGACATTTTTTTAAGGTTGTAAAGTGCAATATTATCCCTTTGTTGTTGGTTTTCTTTCTATTGTGTCCACGTAAGCTGTCACTTCTGACATAATGTGACTGCAAATAATTCTAAAGTGACATTTCGGCAGCATTCTTTGCTCTTGCGGTTTCTTTTGAAGAGTTTGTTTTCCTTCCATTTTCTTGAAATTGAATTATTATAGACTTCACATAAATGTCACCATTAAAGTAGGTTACCCACATACATTCCCCTTTGACCAGTCAGCAGAGCTTGTTGTGCAGTGGAAAAACACACTGTTGCCATGAGACCGATGAGTTAACAGCCAGCAGAGGATTAGCATTTTATTACAATATCTCATGTCGACACACAGGCTCACCTCCACTTACTGTACGGCCTTCTCTGAAATTCATGCAGGTTTTTGGCGAAACGTAAACTCTTAGGCCTGCTGCCACGCAAAATCACCCACAGATGTACAGAAAGTACTTGGATTCACTGTTGAGTTTAACCTGTGCCCTTCAGGCAAATGCAAATGGGTGAAAGATGATGGTCGGTTCAATGTTTTCTGTATCAAAAACCAACACTGCTTTGCAATTATTTGAAGATTTTGAGATGTTCCACGTAGGTCTGTTATTGTGCTATCAACTATTTCTGATTAAACCACCTCTAAACAGAACATTATATGGTTGGTTGCTTTATATGTCAATCAGACCTGATTAAGAAGGCGGTTCTTGGCCAGAATAAGCTGCAATGTGGACCAGTCATGTGAAACATCATGTCAAATGACTCATTCTTTTTGATGCATGTTTACCTTTAGCAATCTGTTTCTCATAATCTATTGCTTTCTGTTCTTTCTTCCTTTTTAATTGAACTTTTTGTGTGGTAGGATTACAGCCCGACAGTGTTGGCTACGATTGAAACAGAGAAACACCTTCAGCACAGATTGTGAGTCTCGGAGCAGAAGGCCTGATCATGTGTGAAGGTCTGTGTAGTACATGGACAGAAAACCATAAACCCTGTAATAAGTTTGTGATGTTTTCACCACTGACAGTCTGCTTATGATTTAAATGGGGGAAAAAAATTCCTATGTCATCTAACACTGGGTGTGATTTTCTGTCTTTTACAACTGTTACTTGTCAAAATGTTCAATATGGCCCCAATGAGATACTGAGTATCAGCCAAGTCAGATTGTGCAACATTAACTTCTATATCAGACTGTATGATATCGGGCGTTCATGATTGACAGCACCGACTGGGCTTTCTGACATCCTCACTTTGACATGCAAAATTTTAAAAATACAGCACAAACTCATGCTGGAAATATTACAGTGTCTGGAGTCTATCATGGCTTGGTAAAAAATATGAATTCTACATTCTTTAGAGAAAACATGGAGGTAAATTTGTTAGTACAATGTAAAAGTCCCACTAGAATTGCTATAATTATATAAGCAGTTAGTATCAACATTTTAAAGCAAACATTCTTCCTGTCTATTTCTTTTCCACACATACACTGTAAAAAAAAAGTTGCTGCCTTAATTTTTTAAGTACAATCAACTTGTATGCTTAAGTCATTTCAACTTAAATTACATTAAACTGACTTAAAAATTTGTTGAATCTCGTGTAACATAAAAAAGTTCAAAATTGCTTAACTCAGTTTGATGATTTAAAGCAATGTAAAAACATATGTTGTTAGAACTATCATTTTTACTGTGTGTGTGTCAATAATAGCTGTGCTTCTGTTGGTTGTTTAACAGATGGCTGTTGTACCAAAAGTTATCCTGCAAGACAATGCCCCAAAACACTGGCATAACTCAGTTGGAGGCTATAATTCATCGTAGAGACAATTAATCAGTGAGCATGTCAAAAATATCTTTTACAACCTTAAATTTGTCTCAGATGGCAAAGTTGTGGCCAAAACGTGGCCTTGATGTGCTTGCTTCTGTGTAATGACTTGCTCGTCCACTCTTGATTTCTCCTGCAGCGATCTTATGCTGCACAAAACAGCAGCTCATTTTGTCATGCTTGTAGTTTGTCTTATTCAACTCCTTCTCACCAAGTTAACTGAAAGTGTTACCACAATAGACGTGACCTTTTCCCAGGCCTTGAGGGTTGTGGTCATGAGCAATTATGGTCGTTTGGCTTCTGTAGAGGATGCTTCTTTGTGTTGGTCTTGCAGAAAAAGTCTGTGGAGACTGCCACATATTTAAAACAAAATTAACATGGATGCAAACTATGTGAGTATGTTGTTGTCTGGCTTAACACTGAGGGCAGCAGGGAATTTGAAATGAGCATATGATGATGATTATTTTTTCTTTTTCATGTGTAGGGGAGTGCGGGATTCCCACAGGTCACAGTTATGAAAAACACGGAAATATATGAGCATTTCAAAACATTGGGATATTTTTATAGTTTTTAATAATATTTTGAAACAGTTTTTAATTTTTTTTATTTTCGTTTTCATTTATTTATATTTCATATAATTTTACATTTTAGTACATCAAGTTATACTAAATCAACTAAATTTGCTGAAAAAAAATAAAAATAAAACTCCATTCTTTTTCTCTATAGGGAAATTGATTTTTAATTATAACTTATAAACCTTCATTTTTTTATTATAATTTTTGTGTGTGTGTGTGTGTGTGTGTTGAAGCCATCAGCCCACATTATATCAACTTATTTTTAAAATTACTGTGTTTAACAGTGGAATTTGTGATGAAAAACTATATTACCCATGATGCTGTACAGAAAACTTCACCAATCAGAGAGTCGAAACAAGCAAACCATGCCAAAAGAGCTCTTTAGCTCCGCCCACTCCTCTGAACCACTGCGAATGACGTAATCAAGTCGGTCTGGAAATCGAATGGAAAAAATACTTCCGGAACCAACACAGCTGAAAAAGTGGGCGGGCACTGTCACTCTATTAAAGGTGAACTAAGTAACTTTTTTACCTTAACTAACAGCTTCGGAGTCATTGGAATGGTTATATTACTTATTTCAGGTTGAATGGTGGTCGTTTCACCCCCCCCCCCCCCCCCCCCCCCCGGTGCCTGTGAGCAGAAAATCCGCACTTGCAACTTTGAGCCGGCGGGCCGGCGGCCGCTGCGTCAGGAAGTCTCGCGTGATATCAGGTCTCACGATGTAAACAATTGCTTTACGGCCAAAATAAATCTGCTAAAATGCTGTCATTATTGCGCTCCCTCACGCTGTTCGAACCCGAATGAAGAAGACGTTTTAAAGAATGTCCCATCTGCTTTGATGTCGTTGATCTACTAGCCTCTGGTGTCTGAGAATCACCAACGAGTTTTTACAACAGTGTTGTCAAATATCTATTCCGAAGCTGTGGGGGGAGCTCTAGAGAGAAACCTGCGAGCAAAAAGCGAGAATACAGCGAAGAAATCCAGAAACTGCATAGCCCTGCTTTAAGAGATGGCAACCCCTGAACTTCTTCCCCGGACTCAGAATTATGCTTTTCTATGGCAACACGATCAACCCAAAATGAAACTGCAGCAGTCAGGTGGTACAAGTCAGAGTTGGTGGTAAAGTTGTTTACGTTCATTATTATTGTAATGTTATATGCTTTGAGGCATCAAAGGCATCAAGTAGCCTAATTTAAGTTAACACCGTCTCTCATGACATTTTGCAGACTCTGATGTGTTTTGGAGGAGGCGTGGCTTTAGAGAGAAGGTAAAGGAGGGTGGGATCTTATGCTTTCAAAGCTAGCTTGCTATTGCTAGCCTCTCCGAAAATTGCCTACCCTAAAAATAATTGCACAACTTACCTCACTCTCTGTTACATTATGCCTGGTTTGATGATTTGGTGCAGAGCTGCAGGTATTCCGTTACCACAATGTTTGGCTTTTTTATGCTTTACTGCATCTGTGCCTTGCATGCAAATGCCTCGTCATACAGTGTTTTAGGGATGCAAGTGCAAACAAGCTGGCACAGAGCCCCGGTGGGCTCTAGAGACCCCACTCTGAGACCTGCCACTTACTTCCGCCAACTTATCCTCTCCACTGAAACCATGCAGACCTCCTAATTGTTCTCAGATGTCAGCCTGGTGTATATAAAAAGTGTGTTTTGTCATCTGGGATGAATTATTTATTAGAATTCATTAAAATGCTTGAAAAATCTTCTTCAAATATAGATTTAATATGCAGAGGTTGCATCATTTTTAATGATCATAAGGCTCACTATACCGGTTGATCCTGCTTAAAAGTCTTATTATGCATTTGTTTGTTTCCTGAATGTAAATTTAAATCAGCTTTAGACATTTTTATTTCATTAACATGCATGTTTAGTTAAGTTTCCTAAACATACATAATTAACTTTTATTTATTTGACAGTGGAATGAATACAACTGATTTCCAGAATGCTTTAATTTACTCAAATCTTCAAGGATCCAAACAAAAATGGTAATTTATTGATTATAAAATGTCCTAAACTATTGTATAAGATTATAATGTGGTGGACACATTAAACTAAAGTGTAATAGTTTGACCTCATATAATAAGCTAGCTAAAGAAATATTTAATATTTTGCAATGCAATAGCTGGCGTCCGAGTACTGGAAAGCATTGTGAAGGGAAGCTATAAAGAGCAGTCAGACTCATTACTCTTTTAGATGAGATGTGTCCACCTCCTCTTTCAGCTTTAGAGCTCAGCCAAAACTGCTGATTTCTTTTCAAAATATGTCAATAATATCTCCTAAATGCCAGCTGATATGCACATTACTCTTAACTTAGAGTTTGTTTACCTCATGAGTTTAATGACATTTTCATTGATACTTATTGCATTATTGTTTATGTTACGTACAACTACCATATTTTTTCCATTTTACCCCTAAATGAACTTTTAATACAAAAATAAAATTAACCAAATAAATAGTTGAAATATAGCACTGTCTAAATAAATGGCCCTCATATGTTTTAAAGTGTACTCTTTATCCATTATTTCGAAACAGCATTTTTAGTGCCCCATCTATTATCAGGCAAAACTGTCTGATAATGAGCCAATAATAAAACTCTTTTGTTGGTCATGTTTGGATGCTTCACCTGAAACACATTACCAATACTAATAATAGCCTCCTCCAAGCCATGATTTACCAAACGTAGTTGCACTGACTCATGAGGGCTTCACTTATTCATTCAATGATTATTCATGAGAAAGACATTTTAAACACTGACATGAGTCATTTAATCAATGTTTTGGGGATGAAATAAGCAGTTTACCATGAGTCATTTTATTAATGTTTCTGCTAGTGAACCAGTCTCTAAGGCTCTGGGAACATGGCACAATGGTTTTGCTGTCATCATCTGTGGTTTGCACTGACCTACCAAATGTCATTTATCACTCTAGGGAGGTTTCTAAAGAGTTTTATGTTCTCCAGCTCCAAGTTACGGACATGTGACCTTCACATTTTTGTGGCAAACTGATTTTGCAACTTTCAGTATAAAATAAAGTAAAGTTTTCATCAATTGTTGATAAAGTTTTCCTGGGGAATAAAAATAAATATTTTTTTTTAAACAAGTCTTTTAAATTGTATATAAATCCAAAAGAGTATTATATGTGTGTATGTGTATGTATATATATATATATATATATATATATATATATATATATATATATATATATATATATATATATATACATACATACATATATTTATATATATTTATTTATTTATTTATATATATATACATACATATATAATTGAGTTTGGTGCGTAGTTAAATATTGTCTGTGTGTGTAATATGATGTTTATTTTCCATGTATTCATTTTTTTTTATTATTAAATGCTGGGTTGTTTCAACCCACATTTGGGTCAAATATGGATAAACCCAACCATAGCATTTAAAAAATATTTTAAAACATATTTGAATATATTTAAACAATATATACATTTTTCAATTGTAGTCTTTTAAAAAAGACATCTGAAATAATAAACTAAGTGCAATGTAGTATTGTCAAAAATATCAATTTTTCGAGAACTATCGATACTGAAATATATGGCTGTTTCCGCCACAGAAAAAAAAAAAAAAAAAAAAAATTGCGACTTTTTATCTCACAATTCTGACTTTTTTTCTCAGAATTGCGAGATATTAAGTCAGAATTGTGAGATATAAAGTCGCAATTCTGAGAAATAAAGTCACAATTGCAAGATATAAAGTCAGAATTCTGAGAAAAAAAGTCAGAATTGCGTGATATAAAGTCAGAATTCTGACTTTTTTTCTCGCAATTGCGACTTTATATCACGCAATTCTGACTTTATAAAACATAATTGCGAGATATAAAGTCAAAATTGCGTGTTATAAAGTCAGAATTGCGAGATATAAAGTCAGAATTGTGTGTTATAAAGTCAGAATTGCGTGAAATAAAGTCGCAATTGCGTGTTATAAAGTCAGAATTGCGAGATATATAAAGTCAGAATTCTGACTTTTTTACTCGCAATTGCGACTTTATATCACGCAATTCTGACTTTATATCTCGCAATTGGGAGATATAAAGTCAGAATTGCGTGTTATAAAGTCAGAATTGTGAGATATAAACTATTCTGAGGTAAAAAAAAAAAAACTCCGTCTTTTTTCTGACTTTATAACACGCAATTGCGACTTTATATCTCACAATTCTGACTTTATATCACGCAATTCTGACTTTTTTTCTCAGAATTCTGACTTTATATCTCGCAATTGCGACTTTATTTCTCAGAATTGCGACTTTATATCTCACAATTCTGACTTAATATCTCGCAATTCTGAGAAAAAAAGTCAGAATTGTGAGATAAAAAGTCGCAATTTTTTTTTTTTTTTTTTTTCAGTGGCGGAAACAAGCTTCCATAGAAATATCTGAAACGCTTCCAATTCTCATTTTCCTCAGAATAGATTTTTCTCACTCTCTCATCTCTCCGACACACAAACCCGTCTCCCCTCACTCACTCATTTCATTTGCTCCGGATGAATATTGTTGGTGTTGTAGGGCTTAAATTTCAGCGTGGGATTGTGCGTATTGCGCATAATTTGTCTCATTCTTGCAGATTTTTTGCTCGCACCCAAAGTGCGCGCACATAAAGCCGCCTCTCAGTACTAAATTCAGTTATTTTCCACTGCTTATTGCACTTAAACAGTCAGATATACACAAAATAATGTCAAAATTCCAGTCTTGGCGAGTATTCACTTAAACACAGTCTATGTTTTAAACTAATGTAAACAGTTGAGAAAGAAAACGCTTGTGTAACAGTTAATGGGTCTGTGTGTCAGGTCTTAAAGTGACAGCAGCCTAATATACCTGCTGCCAAATTATGAGATAATATTAAAAATATATTAATGACAGCTTTTCCCCATGGAACTGATGTCAAAATTGTGGCCAGTGAAAATGCTGAGTCGCTAGTAACTTGCAAAACCACTAACCACAGTCGCTAGTGAGCAAAAAGGTTAATGTCAAGCCCTGTATGAGGATATATCCCCATGTCTATTCTTTTGCCATTACTTATTTTGTCCAGGGCACCAAGTGAGTGTGTGATGATGACCCTGCCTTACAAAACCTTTCTGCGCAGGTTCTTCATGTAGCTTGTTCTTCTTAAAATAGGAAACAACATAATGCAGTGATTATGTGTTCCTCTTATTCTTAATCTGGTGACCCCTGAGGACTGCTCAAGCTACAAGCAGTGTATTGGCCGCACCTGTGCAGTGGACAAGAGCTCTTTATTCTTTATCCTACTGCGTGAGAATAAATGAGGGCTCTAAGCATTCACATATGACCTGTCAACACCATCATCTATGCAGAAGAGCTCCTCACTCCTTTAGCACGGGACGAAAGAGTTCGGTATCTGGCCAGTCTCTTTCTTCAGCCACACACATACTCAAGAGCCAGAGAGCTTTGACCCCGTGAACCTCAAGGTCGTTCAGCGGCTCAGTTGCAAGAGTTTGAGATCTGCAGGAACAATTAACACCCCCTTCCATAAACTCCCTCTGAGAGGGGGAGAGAGATAAAGAGATTTGTCTTTTAACAGAGAGGGAAGATCTGGAACTGTGGATCTGATCCAAAACATAGTGAGCTGAATCACTGTCTATAAGCTGCTACTGTAAAATCCAATAGCTTTCCTGACTCACATATACTTAGTAAACTTTACTCAGTAACATAAAATACATACTTCTTACTAGGTTTTGTTGAGTTACAGACAATTGCAGGGTGAAAATAACAAGTTACTCAATCGTTTGAGTGACGCTTACTTGAAATAAGCAAGTGGCAACAAAAGGATGCAATGACGTTACTAAACCAGTGAGAGGCAGCAGTGGATTAAAGCATGCCTAATGTGCAGAAAAAACAGAAGAAGAAGCGGCACTTGTGAGAGCATGCGCAATAGATTCAGTGCGTATTTTATTTTCGGCGCCCATTTTGCAGATGTGGAAAGACTTTGACAGACTACCTACATTTTTATCTGGAGCTTCGCTACGTTTTTGGAATAATAATAAGGTGAGTAATCAAGCATGCGACTTTTGTGTGAATGTTTTTTTTTTTTTACTGTCTGTCGCTAATTTTTACTGATTTCCTTAATGTCTAATGTTACCAAATAATTTAGATAATTAGAGCTTGAAGAATATGTTTTTTTTTTTTTTTTTTTCGCATAAAACTATCAGGTACCATAACAGTTCCTGGAATGCCTGAAAAGCGATTTATTTTTTCCAAATGTAAGAATTATGGTTTTCTACTTTACCATTTTCACTGATGCATTCTCCTCTGTTGGCATTGGTTTATACATTATTAAGGTTCCAAATCTGGTGAAATGGTGCACGTCTACAGTTAAAGGTAACCTGCAGCTTATGCAGAGATGAAGTATGTGATGCTTTTTGACAGTATTTGTGATTTCACAACAGCATTAAACTATTATTTTTTAAATTGAGTAAATTCAGATTGTAATGCAAGCACTGTAAAGTGATTTTTATTTTTTATTTTATTTTTTTACTCGAACTCAACTGCTTTATCACTGCATCAAAGATGGACCAGACCTTCTCAATGCGAAGACGTGAAATTGTGGATGCAGATGGAGCAGTGGCCAGCTCTTTTTACAGAGAGACAAGTAAGTACTTATTCATACCCTTTTCCACCATGAGAAACCACATTCTGTTTAGGTTTGGCTTTAGAATTGGCCTGTTGGCCTGACCATGCATTGAAAGATATTTTTTATAAAGATCAGAAAAATCAAAAATAATTGTTCATTGAAAGATTTCCACACTGTCCCATGCCTTTTTTTTTTTTTTTTTTTTTGCCTGTGTTTTAGGTGTTTGCAGAGTTTAACAAGATAGTCCCCACAGATCTGCAGACTGCAGAGTAACTTTTATGGTGCTGTGGATCGCTACACACCACTCTTTGTCACAATCTTCAAGTCTTCAAGAAGCATTGGAGAGAAATTAGATGAGCTTATGCAGCAAATTAATACAGGGGTGAGTTTACTGCAGCCTTAATTTTTTAAATTATTATTCTGAGTTGATCATGGTTTTGCTTACAATCAATCTAGATGTTGTCTAAAGTGTTGTGGGGTTTTGTTGATAAACTCTTTAACTGTGGACTGTAATCTTAAAGGATTAGTTAACTTTCAAAAAAACATTTCCTGATAATTTACTCACCCCCATGTCATCCAAGATGTCCATGTCTTTCTTTCTTCAGTCGAAAAGAAATTAAGGTTTTTGAGGAAAACATTCCAGTATTTTTCTCCATATAATGGACTTCAATGGCTTTCTTATAATTTTCTAACAAAAATTATTTTTACTGTAGTTTTAATTCAATACCTTGCATACTTAAAGGGATAGTTCACCCAAAAGTTAAAATTATCCCATGATTTACCCACCCTCAAGTAATCCTAGGTGTATATAGCATTCTTCTTTCAGACAAATACAATCAGAGTTATATTAGAAAATGTCCTGTCTCATCCAAGCTTTATAATAGCAGTGAATGGCCGTATATTTTTTCAAGTCCATCAAAATGCATCCATCCATGATAAAAGTGCATCTATCCATCATTAAAATATACAGCCATTCACCATAAATCATTTTTAAATTATACAATTTTAATTTATAATTGATAAATCATGCCTTTTCACTTTTCTCTGTTGTAATATTTTTATTGTTTGGTTTCATTCAGGTATGTGATGTTGATGAAGCCTGGGCACAACTATCTGTTGGGGTGCTGACTGTCATTGATGAAGAACAACTTCCCTCTCTAAATAAACTCTACCTTTGCCCAGTGTCTACTGCCATCATTGTTGAGAGAGGTATTGTAATGGATAATCTGCAGAACCTGCCTCAGGCAATTTGCATCTATTTTGGTCTGTCTTATGCTTTAAATTTGGATTACCCAAAAGACATGAAAAATACTTTTAACTTCATTCAGAAATTGATGCTTGCTTTGAGACAGAACAAACTCTCACCAAAACTGCAATCTCTGAACAATCTCCTGTTGATTAATCAAATGTGCAAGATTGATGATGTTTGGCATTAGATTACATTTGTTTATGACAGTGAAATTAGATTAGTTGATAGAAAAATAAAAGGGAAACTAAGCCACTTGTTTAAAATTGTCAGCCCATTAGTTCATGAGCAAGTTAAAGGGTTAGTTCACCCAAAAATGAAAATTCTGTCAGTAATTACTCACCTTCATGTCGTTCAAAACCCGTAAGACCTTCGTTCATCTTCAAAACACAAATAAAGATATTTTTGATGAAATCTGAGAGCTTTCTACCTCCCAATGACCGCATCGTCATTGCAACTTTCAAGGCCCAGAAAAAAACATCGTTACAATAGTCCATGTATACAGTACTTCAACCTTAATATTATGAAGCAACAAGAATACTTTTTGTGCGCAAAAAAACCCCCAAATAACAACATTATTCAACAATCTCTTCTCTTCCACGTCATTCTCCTACGCTGTTGACGTAGTGTAAACATCCCAGTGCTTCTGGGTTCTTTGTCAGAACGTAGGCTTATTATTGGCCAGCATCACACATGACCAGCGTCAGCCAATAATAAGCCTCAATCTGACGTAGAACCCAGAAGCACTGGGCGTTTACACTACGTTAACAGCGTAGGAGAATGGCGTGGAAGAGAAGAGATTGTTGAATAATGTCGTTATTTGGGGCTTTTTTTGCGCACAAAAAGTATTCTTGTTGCTTCATAACATTAAGGTTGAAGTACTGTAGTCACATGGACTATTTTAACTATGTCTTTACTACCTTTCTGGGCCTTGGAAGTTGCAATGACATTGCAGTGTATGGAGGGACAGAAACCTCTCAGATTTCATCAAAAATATCTTCATTTGTGTTCCTAAGATGAACAAAAGTCTTACGGGGTTGGAACAACATGAGGGTGAGTAATTACTGACAGAATTAACATTTTTGGGTGAACTAACCCTTTAAGAATCTGTCAGCGTATTCATTTCTAATGTACATGTGTGTCAGAGACATTGCTTTTTCATCGTTTAGGCTTAAACGATGAAATACTATTCCATTAAATGATGAAATACTATTCCATCGTTAATGAATGTAGCCACTTTTTTTGCACTTCTATATACCAAGTTTGGTCTCCGAAGTGTTATTGATTAAAGTGAGTCATTGTTATGTATTGAATTGTTAAAGCTGTTTGTTGAGAATCTGTTAGAGTCAGGGTATCGTCTCTAATATATTTATTTTTATTCAGATTTTATATACATTTACTAATACGTTATTAAAATCAAAGGTTGTATTTGTTAACATTAGTTAATGCACTGTAAACTAACATGAACAATGAATAGCTGTATTTATATTAACAAAGATTAATAAATACTGTAACAAATGCATTTATCATGGTTAGTTCATGTTAGTTAATACACTACCTAATGTTAACTAATAAACCTTATTATAAAGTGTTAATGTTTTTTGGGTTTTTTCCCCCCAAAAATGTAAAAACCTAAAGTGACTACATAAATTGTATACCCCAATGCAAACTTGTGTGGACCACCCCTGTGTCAGTTGTTTAGAAAACAAATACAATAAATGTACCTTTGAACTGTATCATTGCCTTACATTTATTTGTCCAGTTGTAAATGTTATCTTTGTAAAATTGTGAAAGTATTCTCAATGATATATAATAGATGATTGATAGCACTTAAGTTATTGGAGTAAAGCTTACTTGCTATTTTAAGTGCAATCGGTTTGCATGGTTTTAACAAGTAAACTGGATTGCTTTTGAAGTAAAGTAAACTCAGTAATTCCAAGTTGTATGCAGAAAACATCAGAGTTAACACAACTAGCATAAATGAGTACATCTAAAGTAAATAATCAAGTATACTATACAAATTAGTTTTAAGTTACTGGAACTCTCTTGTAAGTGTACACTACTAGAAATGCACTTGTTAGTACTACATACTATTCCTATTTCACGTTACTTAGTTTTTTAAGTGCAATCGGTTTGCATGCTTTTTTTGAGTAAGCTGAACTAATCGGATTTTACAGTATACCTCCTAAGTCAGCATCATAACTGCATAGTAAATATAAATTTTTTTCTAGTGATGAAAACATGTCTAAAAGATTAAATAGATATAAATAGCTTGTAAGCCATAGAAATGTTCCAATGATGTGTGAATCATTCTTTTGATTAGTTAATTTCTTGTCAATGAAAACAGATTCACTAATTGGTCTTAAAATCTGAGATGTCTAGAAGAAAAATATAATAACATTCAATAGGGAAATTTTTTATATGTAATTACAAATCAACTATTTTATATTTGTGTGTTCTTTGTATTTTTATACTACTGTAAGAGTATTGCGTTGTTAGCTTAGCTGACCGAAATCAGCCTTAACTGATCATTGTTTTATTACTTTTCCAGTCGTTTGTGATTATTGAATTAGGATCAAATCATTCCGATTCAGATCAATGTTTACGGCTAAAAGCAAATGACACTGGAAGCCAGACATATTAAAATTACAAATGGCCACATCCGCTCTTACCTGAAGAATAAGGTAAGAGGTTGTCTGAAAAGCCTATATGTCGACTCTAAAGGCAACGGCTGACGTATTGCCGTCTCTCCTGTGTGTCTCTGCCCAGCCCACGGGAGGACTGTTTATGCAAGAAGATTTTATGAGCCTGATGCCTTTTCCAGACATGGCTGAGTGATGGAAAGAGCCGGAAAAGAGGGGAAAGTGTCCCATAGTTTTAATGAGAGGAAGAGTCTGTGGTGGAGTGCCACAGCTCACAGGCTTCCTCCCGGAGCAGTGGATGTCTCTAGGAACTCTTGCGTCTGCAATGTTGGGGGTAACGCGTGAACTCACGTTATATACTTGGAGGCTTATTTTTCTATTTATTTAATTTACGGATAAACACAATTGAACGGCTCTCCATTCCCCACTCCAAATTTTAGTGCACGAGCATTTCAGGATTCATAATGAGATTGTGATTCTTTTGTAAATACAGTTATATGATTCTTAAAAAGTCAGCAAAGTTTGTGGGGGTTTTTTTTATAATTTTTTTACGTTTTTGAAAGCAGTCTCTTCTACTCACCAAGGCATTTATTTGATCAAAAATACTGTAAAACACTAATATTGTGAAGTATGATTACAATTTGGAATAAGTCGTTTCTAATTAAATATATTTTAAAAATGTAATTTATTCCTGTGATGACAAAGCTGAATCTTCAGCATCATTACTCCAGTCTTCAGTGTCACATGATCCTTCAGAAATCATTCTAATATGATGATTTTCTACTCAAGAAACTTTTCGGTAACACTTTTTTTTTTACTAACACGAACTAACAATGAGCAATACATTTGTTACAATTTTTAATAAATCTTTAGTATTTAAAGGTATAGCGGAGGATTTTCCCGAATTTTAGGAAAGAACCGCCCTCTCCACTTTTTGAAAAAATGCACATGCGCAACACTCTACCTGCTCCCGAGAGGGAACGCCTATTAAACGCTAGCATCGCTAATCATAGCTTACATTAACTTTTACTAGCAGTGATTTTAAATGGATTTCTCCAAATATAGCATGCCAAACTTTACCTGTCGAGTAGAAACTTCGCGACTGAGGCCTCAGTGGGAAGCCCAACCTGTGCTTTTAGCGCAAGCCAGCGTGTGAAATATTCTCCCAAAAACACTGGTCTTGTTTCTTTCTTCAGAGGCCTTTCTCTTGTCATACAATTCGTAGACACTTTTTCTCTTGCGACCCTCAGACATTTTGAAAAAACCCGGTGAGAACGGCGAGCTTCAATGAATGGCTGAAACCGTAGCTCACCACACATATACACCTGAAAGTGCGCATGTGCAGAAAGGACGAGCACGACGGCCTTACGTAAACATATCACCAGAATGATTGACACTTAGGTGGACCAATAGTATAGGCTACCCACCCGGAAAAAGAAAATCCTCCGCTATACCTTTAATGTTAGTTAATAAAAATACAACTGTTCTTTGTTTATTCATATTAGTTCACAGTGCATTTACTAATGTTAACAAATACAACCTTTGATTTTAATGTAGTAGTAAATGTTGAAATTAATATTAACTAAGATTAATAAATGCTGTAGAAGTATTGTTCATTCTTAGTTTTTGTTAAAGTGCCCCTATTATGGATTTTTGAAAACCCTTCATGTAGTGTGTAACATAGCTCTAAGTGAATTGCTAAGTTTTAAATCTGAAAGTGCACCGTATTCTTCACATGCTCGTCTTTGGGCAGTGAAAAAACAACTAGCTTTACCTTCACATTATAGAGCACAGCGTCTTCTCGACATGATGCTATCCAGTATCCACAGGAATCAGCTGTTGGTTTGACGTTCAAGTTTTCCCTGGTGTCTGCGCGCGCAATAAGTGGGCGGGCAATATGACGTCACAACGAAACGGCTTATGACTCGATTGAAAAACAATTCATTTCATTGACTCAGAGTCGACTCTTACTTTTGAAAGACAATAGCTTTATATACGGTGCACTTTCAGATTTAAAACTTTGCAGGATGTTTTCATTCACTTAGAGCTATGTTACACACTACATGAAAGGTCATTTTTCAAAAATCCATAATGGGGGCCCTTTAAACCAAACCTGAAAGCTGCCTTGAATACTAAGGTTCTCTAGACTGTTAAACAAGGATGTTGTTTCCCCTCTCTCACTCTCTCTGAACCCAATTACTAAGTGAAATGTGCACCTGGAATGTGAGGAGGCGCACTGATTGTTTAGACATTGTGTTTATTTGGCCAGATCAAGGCGCTGATCCAACAGGCCAAACACACATATGCGGCACAAACAAATGACTTGGACAATCAGCTAGTTTGCATTGCTAATGTGATGAGACAGAATTAATTCCAACAAGTGCAACACAAAGACCAAACAGTGTTTAAGGAAAACACAATGCGAGTCAAAAGTTTAAACACTTCACTGAATTTGTTTGTCAAGATCGCAAAAACCTGTTGATCTAAAGACTTAAGTCGTTTAAAAGCGTTGCTTAAATCGTTTGTAGACAAATGTAAATTGTGTATTTTAATTTATATACAAAACTTGAATTGTCATTATTTCTCCTTTTTTTTTTGGATGTGGAGCAGATAGTGAAGGAAAACCAGCCAGTAAGTGTGCACTACACCAATGCAAAGCATCTCAGGGTTATAATGATGCCCTCAAATGTAGCTGATCTTCAGAGTTCAAGTTTATGCTGTAAGATTCAGTTATGTCCTGGAACAGTCATGTTGAATCTGTAGCACTACACTAAGCACTATTTAACACTGACGTCATTCTGGACAACAGTTCATTCTGTTCGTTTCCTCAAGCCAAATCTAAGTGTTCACCAGACCAGAGATCTGTGTGTGCACGTTCAGTTGTTCTGGTCTGTGTAACTCGCTGGAATAACCAAACAGTATGGCTTATTAGCAAGAGTATTGAGACCTTTGCAAAGCAATGCAATGAAAAAACAAAAACAGTGAGAGTAAACAAATGCAATGCACTAGTCTAAGTTGACTGTGACCCCAGTTACTCCTAGAGAGTTCAAAGTATATAATCACCCTGATAAAACTGATTGTGCTCCAAGTGTGTAGAAGTAAACAGCGCTGAACAATCACTGTCTCATGCCCTTTAAACACAGCAGAGCGTGTCTGACATGTGACTGAAGCTATTAGAGCTCTTATCTGCAGTTACTGCAGTGGAACAAACACCATTATTTCAACACAAAAAAGTTGTTTGTGATACTCTCTAGTTATCTGGAAAGATTACCACAACTTTGCAATAACCCAAACACAGAGACTGACGCCTTGGCAGTGAGAACGGGTTATCTGATTATACTTTTCTGTGGAGGGAAAATGCACAGGATACATTTTATTCTCATATAAACATTCATCAACTCTCACATCAGTTATGGTAAATGGAAGCTCAAGCATGTTCGCTTGATGTGTGAGAACCAATTGTGTTATGCAGTAAGTTTGAGCCTCAGTGAGAACCAATGAGCTTCTGTTTATGTTCGCTGATCAATGTTTATATGAATAAAAGACTAAATTAAATCTGTTCAATATATGAAGTGATCGAGTCTCTTCAGAAAATGTTGACTAAACCGCTCAATTCACATGGATTAGTTTTACAATCTTTTGAAGAGTCAAGTCAAGTCAAGTTTATTTGTATAGCGCTTTTCACAATACAGATTGTATCAAAGCAGCTTCACAGTATTAAATTAAAATAATACAACAAAGTTTGTTTCAAAAGGAATTTATTGATTGATAAAATTAAATTAAATATCCTCAAAATATCCCCAACTGAGCAAGCCAAAGGCAACAGTGGCAAGGAACCGAAAAACTCCATCAAGTGACCTAATGGTGTCCTAAAACTCCATCAGGTGACCTAATGGAGAAAAAAACCTTGGGAGAACCCAGGCTCAGTCGGGGGCCAGTTCTCCTCTGGCGTTTATGAACTAGAGGCCGGATTGTAGTTTGATCTGTAGGATTATATGAATGCCTGGCTGAAGAGATGCGACTTTAATCTAGTTTTAAACTGGGAGAGCGAGTCTGAGCAATGAACAGTATCAGGAAGACTATTCCAGAGTTTTGGAGCCAAATGTGAAAATGCTCTCCCTCCTTTGGTGGTTCTGGATATCCTAGGTATGACCAAAAGCCTTGAATTTAGTGATCTTAAAGAGCGCGATGGATTATAGGGCGATAGAAGATCCGTTAAATAGACTGGAGCTAAGCCGTTTAGGGCTTTATAAGTCAGTAGCAATACCTTGTAATTAATACGGAACTTTATAGGTAACCAATGCAGTGATGATAAAATCGGTGTTATATGATCATATTTTCTTGATCTCGTAAGAACTCTAGCGGCGGCATTTTGGACTAACTGTAGCTTGTTTATTGAGGATGCAGGACAACCAGCTAATAAAGCATTACAGTAATCCAGTCTCGAGGTCATGAATGCATGAACTAACTTTTCTGCATCAGAAACTGATAGCATATTACGTAGCTTAGCAATGTTTCTAAGGTGGAAAAAGGCTGTTTTTGTAACATATGAAATATGATTTTCAAAAGAGTATAACACCCAGGTCTTTTACTGTAGAGGATAAAGTAACAGGACATCCTATGATGTTAAAGTTGTATTGTGCGAGGTTTTGTGGGCGGTTTTTTTAACCGATAAGTATACCTCTGTCTTGTCTGGATTTAATAAAAGTAAATTACGCGTCATCCAATCTTTTGAAATATAAGAATGAAATATATATTTGAGTGTCATCAGCATAACAATGGAAACTAATTCCATGTTTCCTTATAATATTTCCAAGTGGCATCATATATATTGAGAATAACAGAGGGCCCAACACAGATCCCCTGCGGCACTCCATAGTTTACTGGAGTTATGATCGATTTTTCTCCATTTAAATAGACAAAATGGTAGCGGTCAGATAGGTATGATTTGAACCAGCTTAGTGCTTGTCCTTGAACACCAGTATAATTTTGTAGTCGATCTAAGAGTAATGTATGATCTATAGTATCGAACGCAGCACTAAGATCAAGTAAAACTAGTATTGAGATACAGCCTTGGTCAGAAGCTAAAAGTAAATCATTTGTGATTTTAACGAGCGCCGTTTCAGTGCTATGATGCGGTCTGAATCCAGACTGAAACTTTTCATAGATATCATTTTGTTGCAAGAAAGAGCCCAGTTGAGCGGACACCACTTTTTCTAATATTTTAGACATAAATGGAAGATTTGAAATGGGTCTATAATTTGCTAGATTATTATGATCTAATTGTGGTTTCTTAATGAGTGGTTTTATAACTGCCAGTTTAAATGTTCTTGGAACATGACCTAAAGATAAAGACGAGTTAATAATATTGAGGAGAGGATCTTCCACTACAGGTAACACTTCTTTCAGTAGTTTAGTTGGTATAGGATCTAATAAACATGTTGTTGTTTTAGATGAAGTGATAAGTTTATTTAACTCTTTTTGTTCTATAGCTGTAAAGCACTGTAATTGTTCTTGCGGGGTGATAATTGAAGCTGAATTATAAGGCGCGATTGAAGATTGAACGTTTACAATTGTGGTTCTGATGCTTTCTATTTTCTCAGTGAAGAAGTTCATGAAATCATTACTACTGAACTGTAACGGGATATTTTGTTCGGGTGACGTCTGTTTATTTGTTAGTCTAGCCACGGTGTTAAATAGAAACCTTGGATTGTTTTGGTTGTTTTCTATTAGTTTGCGGAGGTGCTCAGCCCTGGCCGCTTTTAGGGCCTTTTTATAACGTGACATACTGTCTTTCCACGCGATTCTAAAGACCTCTAAATTAGTTTGTTTCCATTTACGGTCTAAAATACGGGTTTCTCTCTTTAAAACATGCGTAGTATTGTTATACCATGGTGCTTTATTTTTCTCTCTGACCTTTTTTAATTTAATAGGTGCAACCACATCCAATGTTCTAGAGAGAATGGTGCTCATAGTGCTAGTTAGTTTTTCTAGTTCATCTGTTTGTTTGGGTTCAGGCAGCAGCTGAGACAGATTAGATAAGCAATTTGAGAAATTATCTATGGTGGATGGGAGGATTGTTCTGCCTGGTTGATAACGCGACGCCGCATGACATATTACAGCAGTACGTAATATGCAAGTTACCATGTAGTGATCAGTGACTTCATCACTTTGTGGAATGATATCTATATCGGTTGGATCGGTTCCATGTGATATAATTAAAAGAGTCAAAGTTGTAGTTGTGTAGACTGTCAATGCAGGGACAGAAAGCTCTCAGATTTCATCAAAAAGATCCTCATTTGTGTCCTGAAGATGAACGAAAGTCAAACGGGTTTGTAATGACATGAGGGTGAGTAATTAATGACAGAATTTTCATTTTTGGGTGAACTAACCCTTTAAGAATGTTGTCAAGTACAGAGACATTTAGCATCTCTGAGAAAACTTCAACGTCAATGGCACAACATTTTATCATAAAATTACATGCTAGAGTTCATCATTTTAGTTACATTTATTTATATTTTTGAGCTCCAAACCTGACCACACCCCAACCACTACTCAACCACAAAACACAGCATATAAAACCCTTAACAGGCAGATAAATGTAGTCTCAATAAAGTATTAAAATAAAATACGAAAAGGAGGCCGAACGATTGCTTTGTGTGAGGAACAGACGCAAATTTGTGCTGTTGATGTCTGCGCAGGTAGACGCCGGAAGCTGAATAAGCGTCACTGGTAGAAATGGGAGGAGAAGACTCAGTGGTAAATATTGAAAGCAATTAACGCAGCATCCGTTTTTTCTGTCATCCGTTGGCTAGCGCTACAATAAGATCATGCTCTTATTCATGCAAATGCTTTTAGCCATTCAAGCGGGACAAGACAAAGAGAACACGCTGCCTGTGACGCACACACGACGCATCGAAAGCGCGCCAGAATCAAGTTCTCTTTCGGCTTGAATGAACACTAACACTCGCAATTATGCCACAATGTCCGTTCTGTTGAGTATCTTCGGAAGAGCAGTCTTAAATGAAAGTAAAGAGTGTGTGATATCTACATCTCTGTCAGCAGCGGCAGGTCTTAAAGTGACAGCAGCCACTAATGCTGTCTGCCATTACTGTTAATCAAAGAACAAAGGGAACAGAGAAAATCACTCACTGCTCTTGACTAAAGAACCTTTGTAGCTTTAATAAGGATTTCACTATATATAATTTATAAGTTATGCAGTGCTACTGCTAACTATTTGATAACTTTATTCAATTTCTGTAGACTATATTTTCTACCTGTTAGACAGGTAGAAAGGGCACAGGTAAATATGACATTTATTTTAATGGGTTTATGTGAGGATTGTTTTTAAGTTCACTTAAATTAAAAGTTGTTATTTTTTTAAGCCTTTCATTGAAGTGTCATCAGTATCTGAATTAGTATCAGTGATACTGGCCATTTTAAGTCTTTTTCATGTTTCTTTTTATTGGATATTATGTATTTATTTATGTTGATATCTGTGCAGTTTATGTGTATTTAGTCTGCCTCTGCCATCCATTTTCACTACTAGTCAATATGATGAAATAAAATGTGCTTTTTACCACTGTTCTGCATGCCCACCCTGCGGTCCACTCATATGACAAGTATTCATAAAACACAAGCCTGTGGATATGCATCAGTACATGTTGAAAAACAGGTGTGAAGGAACGCAAGTTGTGGTTTTAATTATACTTTTTTTTTTTTTAAATGACATCTTATTATCCTGCAAACAACTTCCAAGATGACAGACTAATCATAAGCAGATGGTTTGGTGCATGGATTCAAGGGCCACATGAGCCAACTCAGTGTCTTGTATTAAATCAGCACAGATTTCATTCTAGATGGGCCATTTCAATTTTGCACAAAGATTTGTAGATGTACATGCTCTCTGAAGGTCTCTATGGTCCTTCCAATTGTACACAAGTAGCTGAGTGTTTTGTTGTGATGTGGAGAATGGCTGGATCTCTGCATCTGACAGCAGTATTCTTCAGTTTTGGGATGCCTGCTGTCTGCAGAGCAGAAGGTTCTGACAAGCCTTTCCTCAGGATCCACTTCAGGTTTAAACACACTATTCCTTTATAAATCTAAATACATTTTCTATGGTATAGTTCCGGACAAAAAGCATACAATAGATTTTATTAACATATAAAAATAAAGTGCTTTTGTATTATAGAGTGCTTTACTCATTTTCCCATCTAAAAAAAAGAGCAGAACTTTAATGCGCTCTATTAAGATACATTAAAAATAAAAACGAAGAAAAACATTTTATTTAAATTCTCTAAAACTATGTCTATATGCTCTCATAAACGGGTTACGATAACATAAAAGCTGCTCGCTTAAATATATAAATTATTGTAATTTTTCATAAGCGTGGTGTCAGTTACATCATTAAAAAATACATGACGACAAATAGTTTTTCTTTCGTTTCTCCAAGGCAAACAACAACAACATTTTTATTTTATTTTTGTTGTGTTGTGTCATTTACAAATGATTATAAATAATTAGCCTACTTGCAATGCGCAATACATCTCAAACAACGCAATGATAAAATGTTGATCTTTAAATAAAATATTTAAATATGTAAATATTAGATGATTTTTATTACAATATTTACATTTAAATATGCGTTTCCTTTAACTACAGCAAACAATGATAAAACTTTACGTGAACCGATCTGAGCGTCGGGAGGAATTTAAAAAAAATGGTGAAATTATTTTTTTTTTTTTCTTTATATTAAAAAAAAAAATTACACGTGCATTGTTGATATTTTAATAAATGTATCTCTGAACACACTGTATATGAAGCTATACACAATCTACGTTTACAGGTCAGTTTTATTACAAGCAGATAAAGCTCCTGTGAGATGTTGGTCTAGACAATTGGTCGCGAATACACACTGTAAAATTGTCAAGATTCTTGTTCAGATTGTCCTATTTTTCTCGTATTTATATTTAGCCTATATGCCAAATTTATTTAAAAATGATTAGCGAAAGGTTAAAATATATCTATAAGGTTAAATAAATATCTTAAAATAATAATAAAAATACTTATATAAAAGCGATTGATTATATTATGGTTATGAAGTAAGATAAGGCTAAGACAGGTGTTTTGGACTTTGACCACCCATGCTCCAGACGACTAATTCAATTACAAGACGCAAATACTTCAGAACGTCCAGTTGGTGCAGTAAATATTAGTCCACTGCTTGAACCGAATAGGAAACAGCTTAAGATAACTTTATGATTGCGGTGACACGTGCTCTGAGCATCAACCGATGCCGTGAAGTGCTTTTGAAATGGCAGAGTTATTAGGAGGAGGCACGCGTCCTAATGAGCTCCTTTTCAAACCTGTTGAATAGAGACAAGCACCCTGCGGCGAGACCTGGAGCTATTTAATGACCATTACGCACAGGGCTACCCAGTTTACGCACGGTAGTTGAAGCTCTCCTCTAATCTCATTCGCGCTGTTTTAGTGACATCTGAGAAAAAAGGGGGGGAAATGGAAGACATATTTTTTGATTTTGATCAAGATGCTGCCGCAGACTTTCCCTTCTGGGGCCAAATGGACCCTAACTCTCAGTTCCAGTCTCAGATGGACACGCTGCTCTTTGACTGCAGCGCAATGACAGGTCAGCTGTCCCCCTGGTCCTCTTTCGGGTGCCAGTCCGTGTTCCCAGAGGCTCAGCTGACCTTCACGGACTTAGACTCGCAGTCTCCGCAGCTGGAGGCCGGTGCTGAAGTGGACAGCTCCTCAGTCGACGATCCCCATGAGATCAGTAATCGCAGACAGCGGCGCTTGACGTCCCATCATCCGTACAAGGTGCAGCGCCACGCCGCCAACATCCGGGAGAGGAAGAGGATGCTCAGCATCAATTCCGGATTTGAGGAGCTGCGCTGCCATGTGCCCACGTTCCCCTACGAGAAACGGCTCTCCAAAATAGACACGTTAAGACTGGCCATTGCTTACATCGCCCTGCTCAGAGAAATCCTCATGTCAGGCTGTGACCCCAAGTCATATGTGGATGAATGCATGAAGAACGGCTATAAGAATCAGACCAATGCCATCTGGAACACAAGTGGTAAGATGACAGTTTGAGTTCATTAAATATATATAACATTTAGTTTAAATTGCTATTTAAAATTCATATTAATTTTTTAATTAAAATGTTCACTCAAATGTGTGTATATATATATATATATATATGAAGAGTTCAGATGCAAAAACCTCTAAATGCCATCTGAAATTTTCTTATAGAATGATCATTTTTATCAAGCTTGTGTATTTAAGTTCAGTAATTTCACTTAAATGACAATTAATAGGTCATCTTCATTGCCATTTAAGTGAAATTATTGAATTTAAATATACGAGCTTGATAAAAATGATCATTCTATAAGAACATTTCAGATGGCATTTAGAGGTTTTTGCATCTGAACTCTTCATATATATATATACATATACATATACATATATACATACATACATATATACATACATACATATATATATATATATATATATATATATCATGCAACCAGAATAACTCCTTTCAAACATGAGTCATAATTTAAATCAATTTATTAATCATAGATACATAGACAGACAGACAGACAGACAGACAGATAAGAAAGATAGATAGATAGATAGATAGATAGATAGATAGATAGATAGATAGATAGATAGATAGATAGATAGATAGATAGATAGATAGATAGATAGAGACAGACAGACAAAATTACATTACTGGTGGGTTTGACTAAAATGTTTTAGGGCATATTTGTTCATTTTGCAGTGCAAATCAAATACTTTCCAGCTTCCATAAAAAATAAAATAAACATTATCTAATAATTCAGTCCCTCCTTGGTTTGGAATAACATCTTTGATCATTTTTAAAACATGACAGGAAAATTGGATCAAACATTTGTGCACTCATTGCATCAATTTTATTCATTTAAACCAGCATTTTAAAGTTAGGAACAGACTGGATATTTAGCAACATGCACACATTGTTTCCCTCCTCTTGTTTGTGGGGCATATGAGGTAAATGACTTGTTTATTAGGAGTGCATATGCAAATACATCCTCAATAAGGCTTATGTCACTCCAACAGGCGTTGTTTTACATGATTAAACAGTTCCCATTGTTTATGTTGACTGTGCAGTTTATTCCCAGCTGTCTGTTTTCAAAAACTTCCTTTTCTAAGTCACAAGTATTTTCACTGAGCTGAAAGGGAGCTGTGTACTTTAGTTAACCACATCCCAGGGTTCCAGCTCTTCAAGGGGGGGGGTTTTAATGAATAAGTGTGCCTTTGTTAGCCTTAGACCAGCGACTTGTTAAATGGTCATTAAAATGTATCTAAAGCCTCATGTTTGCTCTGCTTTTGTGTTCTCCAACTCCAGATCTGACAGCTCGGCTCTCTTGGATAAAGTGGGATTAACTGCACTGTGGGCCGGGAAGAGAGATGCCGCCTCTCCCTCCTTTCTCACGCTCCTCTTCAAAGCTGGCATGGCACGACGACACCACGACATCTGCAGACTTCTCACCGTGTTACACCTCCTGGCACTCGGGACACTGTTTATATTCTAATTTGTTGTGGGTTACAATCAGACCCCTTTTGCTCATCCAGACGGTCGTTGTTTGTTGTAAATGAGGCCTTATTAGGACAAAGCCGTGGCACTTGTCCTTGTGTGCAAGATAAGAGAATGGCCAATCGGCAAAAGTTCAATTTTTTGTGTGGATAAAAACAGCTTTGCTGCTGAAAGCAAATGTTTTGAAGGGTTTGGCCTGACGACCACATTCAGATTTTAAATAAGTGACATTTTGCACCTTGAAATTATTTTGAGCAAATGCAGGTAGTTTATCACAACAATATTTATTTGTTAATGTATAATTTTTATTTATTAAAAATGTTATTTTTAAGTCTTTCTTTTGAACTTTGTTTGAGTGACTTTTATGTGCTTAAATATAAATTAAAAATATGTATATATAAATACAAGATAGGCCTATATGAATGCTTGTCTTTAACTTCACTGGTCTTTCTGATTACTCTGTGATTTAAAAAGTAAATTAAAAAACTTTATTTGTCATGTTTAATCAAGAACAATTTTAACCCCCTTCTAGAAAATATTTCCCCCAAAAGGTACATATTAGTATCCTAAAAGGTACAGTAACCTAAGGTACCTTTATTAGCCTACCTCAAGTGTTACCAAATGGTAGGCCTACATATTATAGGTTACATTTCAAAAGTGCATACTGCCCCATTGACAGATTTTGTACATTTTTTCTGAGAGTGTAGCATTGAATTTGCTTCCCAGCAGTCCCTTACTAAGGGCCCACATTTGTTTTAGCCATTTCCCCTTTGTTTTTAAAGGCTCTCGACGGGACCCTCAAACTGCAGTCACTTACAAACAGAAAGCCGCCGTAATAAGAGCGAACGCATGATGGTGTTTGAATAATAGATGAGCGGAGCAGACACTCCGAGCGAGAGAAGAGAAAAAGCTAGCAGGGGTGAGCCATCCAGAACGTTTACCTTTCGATTGAGGTGTGCAAAATACGTCTATAATGGCCCTCGGTGGATGTAATTAAACCGGAGCATTGTGTGGTATGGGAAGCTAGTCTCAGTCTGTCGGGCAGGTTTTAACCCCGTGTTAGAGTTGAACGTCTGGTCTATATGTCCTCTCTCGTTGAAGGTACGGTCACATTTACCGTTGCTCGGTAAATCCATTAAGTCCAGTAGGAATTTGTTTGAAGTTTTAATCAGGTAGCCTATCATCAGTTGGAGTAGATTTGGCTAGGTGGCGCTGTCGCAAATAGCCTATAAAAGTTCCTAGAACTGCGGTCCTGAAAACTGCAGCCTCCGGTATTGCAGGAATAATAATTAAATGTGACCGCAGTCACCGCACCAGTAACATGGGGTGGTCCTTATGGGTTTGGTCAAAAAATAGTTTTTTAGCGGGGGGCACAAACAAACTGATTTATTAATGCAAGACTGAATGTAGGCTAATGGTTAAATAACCATTTAACAGTGATAATAATGTATAATTACTGCTTAGCTAAAAATGGAAAATTCAGCATCTGAAGCATCCCATAAGGTAGGCCTATTGGGTTGGGCAATAGGCTATAGCCAAAACATCTGTATTTTGGGGCTAAATGGCAATGTATGGTATAATCTCAGTATTTCATTTTTTTTTCTATTTTAATTTTAAAAAAGAAAAAGAAAAAAAAAGTAATATCCTGATCAATATTCTCCTACAGTGTTCATATTGAAGGCTATAAAAACATACATAGTGACATAGCCTTGCAGTAGGCTATCTATTATGTGCAAAAAAGTCAAATCACATTAGGCCTACATTATATAACATTGTATCATTACAATCTAAAAACAGAATGATGTTTTTAAAGAAGACGTTAAATTCACTAAACTAAAAATGAAAATAAATAAAAACAAACTGCTATCATAAAAATACACTTGTAGGTTTGAAATTCTATAGGCCTAGCACATGTTCGCCAACAACAACAAATGTTCAACAACAAATATTTTAGCAAAATATATTTATATTTTAGTGTTAATGTATATTTTAGCCAGAATTATTGCGCCAAACAGACGGAGCGCAATCTGTTTGGCGCGCATGCATGCGGCGGCGCCCATTCACGGAAGTTTATTCTGCAGAAGGCTCGTCCACTCCTGACAGCTGCAAAATGGAAATATTTGCTTGACTTTCTATCATTTACAGATGGAGAAGATACATACCGTGAAATGTAAGTTATGCACTGAGGAAATTATTGGATGTCACTTCAGTTTAAAGACTAATTAATAGAGGTAGCCTATATTTGTTTCCACCAATCACTGCACAATAAGGTAACGTATGATGACGAAAGCACGTTAGTGTTAGCCCTTCCGGAACCCAGAATGCATTGCAGTGCCTGGAGTTTGAAAAAAATATATCTTTGTGTGGAAGTCAATGGGAACCAAACCTAAAAAAAGGCGGTACTCCACAGACCGTGACTTGACGCTGATTGGACTATATCCAGAGGCAGACAGTGATGGCTAGCATAACTTTGTGGTTGAGTCATGGTTTGAATGCATGATTGAAAAGTACCTTTTGCACTTTGGTGGTGGTGTGTCGCCCTTATGAAGAAACCACCCCTGGTATAACTTCACCTGTGTCATTTTCACACAAATCCTCAAGAGCTGCTCCAGTAACGCACAGCCTTCGAGTTGAATGGATTCTTATGGCCGGAGTGTTGCAGTCAGTCTTTAGAGATTGGTACTGACTTTCTTTATGCATTTGGCTGACTCCTCCATCCAGGGTGATGTTCTTACCAGAGCCCCGAGTCCATCTCTGGAGGCAGCAGCAGGTGTGTGTAGACTCTCCGCATGGGCTCTAGCCATCGATCACCATATAACACAAGCTCCGCTGTTCTATTACAATACCAGCAGCTTCAATTACTGCATACAGCCAGAGTCACGTCCATTATTACAACTTGTATGACCGGGTTTTAGTGCTCCATGCTGTCAGAGCAATGTTGAGCTCAAGAGGGGTGTACAGGTGGAGATCCGATTTACCTTTGGGACTCGTGCTGACTCAGACGGGCTGGACTTATGTGCATGCTTTCATAATGCTGTTAGTTGATCTTCAGCACAGGAATTTATAAAGAATGTAGACTGAAAAATAATAATGCAACAAGAAATAACACTGGGTTATTATCATTGCCATCTAGTGGTTAGTTTAATTATCAATAGTTTTTTTTTTTTTTTACTTGAAGGCATAGTTAAACCTAAATGAAAATTATGTCATTTACTCACAAAAATAAAAGCACACGAAATGAGGATAAAGTCTATAGTAAAAGTTTTTACAGAATCACAGTTTGTGACCATGGCAGTCAAAATAAATAAATAAAATAAATTGCAATTATAAAAAGTATTATATAAAATCAGTCCATATACTCCAAATGCACACTATAGAATCTCTTTGCACCTCTTTTCCATATAACAGCAGTTTGTGACCATGGCTGTAAAATAAAATAGTATTATAAAAGTAGTTCATGCACACTACATTATAAGCGATATGATCTAAAAAACAAAACAAAAATGAAAACAATGACATATGAAATATGTATGACATATTTTTTGAAAAAGGCTGTCATTGTTTCAGAATATTACAAAATAGTTAATGCATACAGTCAAGATCTAGAGCTTGAAAAGTCCTCCATTACGGATTGTGAAACATTCAGTGATAAACTTTGCATGTTTCTCATCTGTCTCTTGCGTTTACAGGGTTAGTGCTATAATTCAGCAATGAAATAAAACAGGGAAAAAAAACAATGAAGCCTGATAAACACTTGTATCCTGATTCCTGACACTGTGTACATCCTTGTTTCTTTTTGCAGCGAGGTTCATTTATTTCTGGCCATCCAACCTAAGTTGACTTGTGTCAGAAAGGGTGAGGACTGGAGTCCTGTGTTTGGCAGGTGTGTTTATTGTGCATTTCACTTCTTCTGAAAGCATGCTTGCAATAGGACAAATATCAATTATCAAAGATTATCGTATTCAGGGAATGTAGGAAATGAGGGAATATACAAATCAGTTGTCACGTAAAGCCTCTCTAATCAAAATAACAGACGTCTAAACAAGGATAAAATACTGAAGGCAGTTGAAACCACAGCTCTCAAACGTTACCATGCCTTCTCAAATTGGAACTGTCTTTTATGAAACAAACACACTGATTGAATTATTTGCATAGACACCCTGGAAATCTTTTGGGACACCATCAAACATTGAGTCAAACAGTCAGGGTCTGTTTATACATCAGCAGAGAGGAAATGTACATTCTCACACAGTTATTTAGATGATACTGCAATGCTTTGAGTAATTGATCTCCACGTGCATGTGCACCACAGTCCCTCTGCAGATCTGAGATAGCTGTGAAACACATTTTAAATGATCCACCTGCTTTGCTCATTACCGCGGGCCCCCTCAAGGCCTAGGCACACACACACACACACACACATTGAGATAGTGACTCAGATTTGCTAAGTGGGGAGATATGCATTTTTCCTTAAAATACATTTTGGGAATGTCAAGGTTTCATTGCCACAGGGACATATGAGCCCATTTAAGAATACCTTTAGGATTTTCAACCTTTCTCGCTCAATCGAAATCACAGCATGCTTTCTTATGTCTGGAGCGCTTTTTTTTTTTTTTTTTTAAATCAATGGAAAAGTCTTCAATCTGTATATATAATTTCAGAACTAATTAGAAAGTATTTATTAATGAATGCATTTATTATTATTGTCTATCTAAGAGTCTGAAACCACTGATTTTTTTTTATATATTTTTTTTTATGTTCTTTGAGATTCACTTAAAATGTAAATAAAAAAAAAAAGTTTTTTGCACAAAAAAAATGTATATGCAAAAAATGATTATTTTCAACCTTCATTCTGCCCCTCTGACTGAAATGATCTGTTTTAAGGCGTGGCTCCTCTAAAGCTTGTCAGTAAATGGGCTCTGTTATGATTGGCTAACGTCATTGCATAGGAAACGGTATCACGCCCACTCGCTATTACACGTGAGTAAGTGTTTTGAAATCATTATCCATGTAAAACCATAATTTACAGATAGAGCATTATGAAATTACTTGCGGTTTGTTATGCAGCTGCTGTCAGAACCAGTAGTTTGCTGCTTCATTTTTCAACAAAAGTTTCTTTGTGAACTCTCTATTACACTGTGCCTCGTTTACAAAACAAAATGCTCCGAACAATCATATAATCCTCCGACGCGATCAGGGAAGCCATTAATAAAAACCATCCACTTGTTCCCGACGCTGGGATCCTTACTGTAAAAAATTATATAATCAATAAGTTATGACAACATACGTTTTTACATTGCTTTAACTCATCAAAATAAGTTAAGCAATTTTCAACTTTTTTACAAGATTCAAATTTTTTTAAGTCAGTTTAATGTAATTTAAGTTGAAATGACTTAAACATTCAAGTTGGTTGTACTTAAAAATTTAAGACAGCAACTTTTTTTTACAGAGACGCAAAAGAGCCGTTTAAATTGGACACATCAAAGTGAATGTTCTTTCACTCTTCCATTTGCCCTGTTGATGACAGAATCAAGTGCGTGAAGCATGTCAGAAACTGAATGCGTAATTGTGTACAGTATCCAGCGTAGAGAGCATCAGTGATTATAATGGGGTCTGCTTTTGAACGTGACGCTCACATCCAGTAGGCAAATGTCAGCCGTTAAGTGACTGAATGCCTGTGGGTAAGGCCTATATGCACCATGATGCATATCTATTGGTCGATGTCTTGCTCTGGAGGCAGGCATATGCAAATATGTTTGCCTGTGTGATGCCATAGACCCTGCAATATTAAAACGAGCTGTTTTTGGAGCTTGATTAAATGCTTTGTTTATAATGAGGAGGATGTTTTAAGCTATGAAACTTGCAAGATGTTTTAATGGCACAAAAAAAAGGCACACAAAAAGGCACAATCTGATTTCTCATGTCATGACCCTTTAAAAAAAAAAAAGGTATGTTGTTGTTTTGAAATAATGTAAGTAATTGAGAAATATTTCAGATTCTGCGCTATTTCGTGGATGCTAATCAAATAAGTAAAGTAGTGACGTTGATCAAATGACTTCTTGCTCTTTTGAAAGATCATGTTATGTAATTTCTGGAATCCACGTCATTTTGTTACTCTGATAACATTTACGGCAAACACATGGTGAAAATGTGTGTCATAGAACTATTGTAGAGAAAACTTGGCTCTCTGGACTACTTGCATTAGCATTAGCAAACATCACAGCTGACATCTGTAAATGGATTACATTCTTTTATAATTCACATCATAAGTTGACTACACAATATAATAATGTTGACCTACGGAAAAACTACATCCTACGGTGGAGCAAGTAAACCTATTTTTTTAAGAAAGGAAGAGGAGCAGCAAATGCTTTTTGATTATTTATTGAATTGCCATGCTAACTGTATGACAGAGAAAATAAGGACATAAGAAGAGAAGCTTCCTCTGTCATTCTACAAAAAGAGTGCCAGAGTGTCTATTATACACGTGTAAAAAATTTACTTTAACAAGAAATTGTAACAAAAATTCTGTAACTATTTTATTTTGGATCTTTTTGTCTATGAAGCTTTGTATTTGGGCTGTGTTTAAGTCTGTTTAATTTTGATGCCCTTCCTTTGCTAACTTCCCTCTGTCTCGTTCTCTCGGATGCACAATAGTGCCCACTACTGACGGAACCCTTGCAATGTGTTTAAACGCCCTAAGCCCTTGATCACTTGTAGGTGAATTAAGTGCGAGCACTGTGAGTTGCTGTTTTGACGTCACAATCGTGTTACATTGTGGTCTGTGGAGCTGAATGCCTGAAGTGAGCAAAATCGAGGGGTCGTTGAGGGTCTGTCCAAATAAACACCCCTTGTCCACTTGACGAAGGTGAACGCACTTCAAAATGGTGGCTGGGATTCAACAGAGGGGAAGTTTGTGAGTCTAAAAGTGGATGCAGCCTTGGCTATAAGCTATTATTTTATTTTTTTAGTATGCATAGTGTAGGCTATTATTTAAAAGACTTGAAGAAGTGTCCCCAAGGCCAAATTTGCAAACTCTGCTTTAAAATCAATTACTCGAACTAGAAATGACACCCATTCACCAGTGTAGATGTTTGTGCTTTCTAACGCTACATTAAATTGACAGTTTACTGTAAATGTACTTATTGTGTTTACATCAATCATGACTCAGACTTTCCTCTAGGCCAGTCCAGGCCAATCAGTAGGGCAAACAGGCCATGTTTGCCCAAGTTCAGAGCTCTTAGACGGGCCACCTGTGCCCACACGGCCCTGTGAACCTGAAACTAACCTTAGCACCAACATCACAACTGCACCTCTCATTACCCCTGCAGTGTTTGTGCAAGAGCTTGTGTGGGGGGGCAGGAGCTGCACCAATTCTCAGTCACTATACAAGACGTCTTATTCACTGGAACTGTGAAGTCATGACAATGGTTGTGAGTTACAATGTGCTTATAATCTATTATATGCTTCAAAGACCGCATGTACTTTTTGATGACTAAGAAACGTCCTCTGCTCAAACAAACTGCGATACAGATCAATTCCTGAGATGGATCAAAGATGTAGCAAAAACTACACAGTGCTGTTTACTTTAAAAAGTCAGAATTTTGTTATGAATAACATATGACATTTACACGCATCTCATTGCATACAACAAATTATTTGCGAATGTTTAGTACGACAACTAAACCGTAACAGCGCTCGCCTGTCAGGGTCCAGTCTGTTGCATAGTCGTCCATTTGCTTTTCCTTTGTCGAAATCAAAGCAGAGCAGAGCAGACACCCCGGACCAAGGCCATGCGACAGCACAGAACCCGTCCTGAAAGCTGGAGGAGAGGGCTATCTGCATCATGTTAAACAAACCGAAATGCTTCAAGCTGCTACATACTCCCTAATGAAACATTTATGAAGGGCCTCTAATGCAATTTTAGAAACAACTTGTAACCCGGGCTGCTAGAGGACACAGTCATGTGGATGAACGAGAGGCCAGACTGTGTTAGAGTACGAGTTAACGCTGCAGGGGTTTTTGCATTTACATTTTACAAGGACATTAAACCTTCTGCTGGGGATCATGATGTGAATATCTTACAATATTAGTTACCATTTATTTATTTTAATGACCTCACCAAATTGTGCCACCTCTGAAACAGTGAGGTTTAAAGTGATTTGGTCTAAGTGAACAATAATGATTAATTTACTTAAGTCACATACATTTAAAAATGTGACTCAGTTATTATTAGTGGTCAATTATTAATAATGGCTATTATTGTTATCTATATTTTAAAAAATGTTTCCTGGTTAATATTTTTGTGGAAAACGTGATAAATTTTTATTTTCAGGATTTCCAGTAATTCCAGTATAGAAAGTTAAAAGAAAAGTATTTCTTTGAAATATATAAGTCTTTTATAACATTATAAATGTCTTTATTGTCACCCCAAACCTTTGAATGGTAGTGTATCAGTTTCCATAAAAATATTATGCAGCAAAACCAAATCAAATATTACCAAATCAGTATATTACTGTAGAATGATTTATAAAGGATCATGTGACACTGAAGACTGGAGTAATGATGCTGAAAATTCAGCTTTGCATCACAGGAATAAGTTACATTTTAAAATATATTAATATAGAAAATAGTACTTTTAAATTGTTCTCAGTTTTACTGCTTATACTGTATTTTCCATCAATAAATGCAGCCTTGTTCTAGAGAGCAAGAGACTTAAAAAAAACTATACATTTAAAAATCTTAATTACAGTGTTCCAAACATTTGACTTAGTGTACTTGTGCAAATACATATTGAGGCCATTGTATTTTTTTAAATTAAGAATATTAAAATGTAATAACCTATCTTAAGAATGCTTGCATGAAGTTCATGACTCTGCAAGTGCAAACGAAGAGATTATCCATGCAAACATCAATGTTTGTATGAACATGTTTGCATTGTAGGTTCACCAAGCCATGTCATCTTCACACCACAGAGTGAGCACAGGGTGAGGAGCAAGGCATCTGTTGATCCTCAGACACTTGCTGAAAAGATAAAGGGATTCGTAATAGAAAAGCCCATTTTGGAGGTTACATTTTTTACAAGTGTCGTGTCATTTCCAGTAGCAGCAGCAGTCATATTAAGACTGACTGTACTTTCAGTAAAACACGTTGCACTGATATCATGAAAAACAGCTGTGTGTGTGTGTGTGTGTGTGTGTGTGTTTCATCTTGGCATTGCACACATTTTGGACGCATTGACTGGCCAAGACGGATATATATGTATTGATATATGTGTGCCCTTTCCAGAACAGGGAAGAAAATGCAGTCACAGATTGGGTTCATCTGTGCTGAACTTTATCACCTTCATCGGGACTATAATATTCATCACATCTCTAAGATTGTCTTACAAATCCCCACAATTCTTCCTAGAACACATCTAATCAATTAACATTTCGCATGTCACACCCGGTGAGGTTGCTTTTATTCACTCACTAAAAGTGTAAAAGCCGCCAGACCACCAGACCGTCTCCCGCATGGCTTTTCTATTTGTTTCTGAATCTAAAATAAGCTTGCAAACATCTGCAGGTTGATGTGACAGTCTGCTCTAGAAAGGATTTCAGCTTATTAAAGAGTTCCAGGCCATGTGGAGCTGATTTAGAAGCGTCAAAGAGATATACAGTAAACACGTCATCTTAGCAGAGTGAAATATGGCACGGCATATCTTTGATCTGATGTGGGTCATCTCCAGAACCTGCCGGCTGGGTCAGATGGTACCAGATCTGCCCCTGCTGGGGCCTTCCTAGAAATCGAAAATGGTATTATTGAGTGTATATACCTGTAAGTCACGAGAGCTTGTGATCCGGAGAGGCTTCGCTGTGCCGCTGGGCCATATGGAGTCTATCTGAAGCTGTGGAGTTGATGGAGCGGGTCAGGCTACAGGGAAACAGGCTTCAAAGTTGGGCACATGTCAATGTCTCTCTTATCCTTTCACTATGAGTTACAGGACAGAAGATATTCATTCTTCACAATCGCCTGATCCTTCATGCTGCTGGAAAATCCCAAAAGTGTTTATCAAAGGCAGGTACTTCAAGAGATAGTTCACCCCAAAAATAAAAATGAGGTCATATACACTCACCTTCATGTCGTTCCAAACCTGTGTGAAGCGCAAAAGGTGGATTTTGGGTCATTTTTACTCTAGATATATCTTTTGAAT
Source organism: Leuciscus leuciscus (assembly GCF_965113295.1). Lineage (NCBI taxonomy): Eukaryota > Metazoa > Chordata > Actinopteri > Cypriniformes > Leuciscidae > Leuciscus > Leuciscus leuciscus. Next base: position 39,643,115 of record NC_138731.1, read on the forward strand.
ATGTCATTTCGGAGGGGAAACTACTGTAGTCTATTCATTTCACCTAAATATAATTTTATGGTTTTATGTATTTTTTGGAGCTTGACAGCCCCAGTTATCATTTTGGCCCATTTTGGATGTTAATTTTTTTTTATTATATGGTCATTATATGGAAAATAGCAGACCGATAATCTTCACAAACTCATCTTGTGTGTTGTATAGAAGAATAAAAGGCATACGGTTTTGGTCATAATGGTAAGTAAATTATGAATTTTCATTTTTGGATTACCTATTCCTTTAAATTAATTCAGTCTGTTAGCGTATTATAACAGAGGAGATAAAGCAGAAAATTTAATTTGAGATTCAATCTACATTAGGATGTTTTTGAGTTTTATCATTGTTGCGCTTTTTACATTGTTCATTATCTGAAAGTGCAAAAGCGGACTGACACATTCAACAATTTTCTAGTTTCTTTATATTAGAGATGCTGTAGCATGTATAACTATAATTGCTTCAAGCTCTTTGATTAAGAAGCATTCATGTTGCATTATCTTGAAGCTCTAAAACCATAAACATCCCTCACTGAAAACCCTTTCAGAACGTCCATGTTTTAACCAGAATGGACATGGAGATCATCTGAGCATCCTCAGGGCTATTCTCGCTGGCTTCGTCCCATGTGTCAATCATCCGTTCACATGTGGATTACATACATAAATCAAAGGGAAACAAATCTTCTTTCTGAAATAAGGCATAATTTACAATTGAAAACCTTACAAATATGACCAAACTGCTGCCTTATACAAAACATCCCAAAGCCTCTTTTGAACACTGGACACTGGTAAAAGAAATCTGACATGCATTATTATTGTCTTATTCAAAGAGACAGTCCAGGCCTGTGTAAGAGGAAAAAGCCTGTGAGGTTTTGCCAAAAGTTCTTCAAAAAAGGCTGACTCCTACATGTGTTTAGGGTATTGTGAAACCTTGGACTTATTCTGGAAAACAATAGGGAAAGGTCTTTCATCTGACTTGAAAGAATGGCGTGAAGAGAAGTCTGCAAATTCATCTACTGTGTGCCACATCTGAAAGAGGTGAGAGGCTTTTTGTGGCATTTTAATAACCATGAAAAAAATAAAATGACCTTAAACATTAACGGGGGACGTACAACAATTTAATACATAATGCGCAGCTTTCAGTCATAAAATCAATAATAGCAGCAATTGCTAATTATGAATTTAAAAGAAAAAACAAACCAAAAATTAAAACTGTTGTAACCTTGAACATTTTTGTAAATTCTGACCAACAATATATATATATATATATATATATATATATATATATATATATATATTACACATATTGTTTTGACAACTAGCCCCGATGTTCCTTAAAAAATAATTAAAAAGGCATCAAATAAAACTGATAACAATCAGATTTTTTTTAAACAAATAAAATGTAAACAAATGTGTAATACAAGCAATTCTGAAAATTTATTTTCCTCATAAATTATAAGGAGATTCATACTTTTTTACAAATAAAAAACAATTTCAACAATATTTTACCATATTACACACTGCCTATATTGTAATATTTAAAATGTGGGAGAATTATAAAACATTTGTATAAGTACAATGCACGCTATTTTACACTTCTAATTTAATTAAAAAAATTATAATCTTATAATTACATTTTTTTTTTTTAAACATAGACGTTTGCACACTTTACATTCCTTTTCCGTTAAAATGTCGTTTTTACAGTGTGAGATTGAAATAATGTCTAAAACTGAGAGCATCGAACTAAAAGTGTGGTATCATTTGAGTGGCAGCCAGTGGAGAGGTGCAGTGTAACTTAAGACTGGTCCTCCTAGTTTATTAGTCCACCAATCAGAGCGCAGCGCTTCCTCCCCCTCCAGTCACACTAGTATTTAGCATCAGAGACTAGGATAAAGTTTCCCAAAAAATTAGGAAAAAACTTCCTGCGGGAGGAAAACTCAGCCAAGCTCTACTTCTGGAAGTAGAGGCGCAGTCTCGGAACTTTAGGAGGACAGACGAACCCCCCGAAAAACGCACGGATATAACGGTCTAACCACGGATTCAAAGGTGGAGAGCGCGTTTTATCCTCGACCTTCACATTTCTTTAAAAAAGAAATGGAAGAGAGTTCAAGCTCTCCCGTCTCCCCAGTGGACAGCCTGGTGACCAGCGAGGAGGAGTTGGACAGACAACAGAAGAGGTTCGGGAAGAAGAGGAGACACAGTAAAAAGTCGAGCGACGACAGCAGCAGCAGCCCGAGCTCCGTGAATAAACGGAACAAAAAGCCGAGCCCGAGCAGCACTCAGTCGTTCGAGGAGCTGCAGAACCAGCGCGTTCTGGCGAACGTCAGGGAGAGGCAACGGACTCAGTCGCTGAACGAGGCGTTCGCGTCTTTGCGCAAAATCATCCCCACGCTCCCCTCGGATAAACTCAGCAAGATACAGACGCTCAAGCTCGCCTCCAGGTACATTGATTTCCTCTATCAAGTGTTGCAGAGCGACGAGATGGACAACAAGATGTCGAGCTGCAGTTACGTCGCGCACGAGAGACTCAGTTACGCGTTTTCCGTGTGGAGGATGGAGGGCGCGTGGTCGATGTCTGCGTCTCACTAGCAGAGATTCGTCCATATCATGCCAAACGGGTGGGTAGAGAGATGCCAAGACCTTTACAATTACTATAGTCTCGAGATAAGTTACTATATAAGTTAGTGTCGAGATGTGTAGAGTGGATGTGTGACGGCAGTAACCTGCTTTTAGAGAAACCCCAGCTGTTCTGGACCACTGACACTGACAGTTCATTGCAGGAATGCAACACTATATCCTCGTGACACCACAACAATTGTCATTTAGATGTGTTTAGATAAAGTATTATAATTCTTTAAAACGTTATTGTGTATATGTTTTACACGTGCAGTAATTCATAGTTTTATCATATTATTATTACAGATACATGGATGTGTGTAACTTGCAGTAACCAATTCCACTTAAGGAATGTCTATATCCTCCTCACTGTAAAAAGTTATGACGGCCTGTCTTTTTTTCATTGCTTTAACTCATTAAAAAAAGTAAGCATTTTAAACTTTTTTATAAGTTATACAAGATTCGACTCTTTTGACTTTTTGTTTTGAGTCAGTTTAATGTAATTTGCTTAAATTACTTAAACGTAGTTGATTGTACTTTTTTGCCCTCAGGTGCATGAGGCCAAGAACACACACAAAAAAAGCATTTTTAATATTTTACTCTTTAAAAAAAAATATATATATATAGGCTACCTAGGCTATTACTACTCTTTTTTTGTAATAATGATTTTATGCTATGGACTAAGCCCTATTTTTTATTTATCATCGTTTTACAATGTTCACTATATAGCGACATAGGTATCACGAGGATAATCAAATTATTATTATTATTATTATTGGGTTATTATTATGGCCACACCCCCACAAATCTGGTGTCACAGAAAAGGCCAGAAAGTTCCCTTTAAGTAACATCAGGACATAAACCAATGGCATATTATCTCAGAGATTATTATAGAAATGTATACAGTGGACAAAATGCTAGGCGTTACGAGGATATCCCGAGGAAATTAATATGGGAACACATATATGTGTTCTAATTATTATATTATGCTATGAAGACAAACATACAATCGTAAAGCCCTCTAAAAACACAATAGAAGCTCGCGCATTTACAGTAAGAAAATGAACGTACAGCACAAAAACAATGAGAATCGGCTGATTCCTCGACTGCTAAAGCAAATATTTCTAGTAAAATCCAAATAGAGACATGGTGAGAACTAGAGCACGAAAAGCTGTGGTATGCAGACTGTATTTGTCAGAAATAACACGGAAACAAACGCTGAATTTTAGTTTTCCTCAGTATTTGCGAATATTATCCAGTAGCCTAAACAAATTAACATTCTCATTATATCGTCGATGTTATGAAACGAATAACGACCCAGCCGTAAGAAGGAAAAATTTAGGCCTACCTCTCGTGAATAAAACTCAAATTTCAGCGGGGTTTAAACTGGTTATGAAGTTACATACCACATTCGTAAACGTTAAGCTAAAAAAAAAAAAAAAAAAAAAGAGAGAGAGACAGAGAGAAATGGAAAAGAATTATGATCCTGAAATTAAAGCACCTGTGTGTGGAACTATAGTCTAAGGAACGAAAAGATTCTGCTACATGACATCGGGATATGAAGTCCTTTTTGTCCTAACATGAACCTTTATTTTTAAGAGTTAAGGTGAGCTGCAACCATAACAGTTTATGCTCCTGAAATAACAGCACAAAAAAAAACTCTTTAAGATCTTTAAGGCAAGACTGAAATCTTTCAGGCTAAATACGTGTACAATATTACCTTAATTATTTGTAATTATTATTTACATTTTATTTAATAAGCTAAATTATGCATGGAGTTCTCTTTCCTTGACAACAAAATAAAGCAATATCCTGTGGTGAAAAGAAAGATTTCCTAAATGAACCTGCACATCTATAAATGAATATGGTCCTAGTTTAAATAACTAATTAGCTAATAAAAATGATGAAGTGAAATTAAAGAAGATATCATAATGCATTAACCAGTTGGATAAATATCGATTTTTATGCGCCGGATTAGGCCTCTTATCAACCAAGACAACACACCGCTGTCATAAAAATGTTTAACTCAACACTTGTTACAATATTAGTTATTTGTCTAATTGATTCTTTTCAATTTATTTGAATAAAGTAATATGTGCTACTGAGAAATTCCAAAGGAAGGCAGGTGTACGGCTTCGGATTTCAAACCAAATGACCTCTTAAAACAGTTATTTTCCAGTGACGTAATTCCACCTGGGATTTGTGTAACAAGATTGAACCAAGCCTTTTCCTGTGTAAGCATGTGCTCCCACTCAGAATTAAAAAATGGGATCATTAATAGCTTCCCATTTTTCTTTCTTCAACCACAGACAAACCTTGAAGTTTAAGGTCTTTCGTTGAAAATCCCTGCATAGAAGTTTGAGGCCTTTAACAGAGAGAAGCAGATTTTTTAACCTAAATGTTTCTCACGAATGTTTCTTCTTCTTCCACAGACTGTTTACTTCCACTAATTTTGAAGACACCAAAGGATTTATTGATGAACCTCTAAACCTCAAAGACGTGGCCAAGGGACATTCAGTGGATACACCTACATCCTCATGAAGGACACAACAAAAGGAACTTTTTATATACTTAGAGAAAAAGTAGATGACGTCTCCTGTGTCGTCAAATACATTTAATCTTTTTCACAAGTTATTCTTTAATGTCGCTGTGGTGATAGTACAGGAAGGCCATCTGTTATCTGTATGGAAACTATATTTCATGTTTGTCTCTAAACAGAAGAGTTTATATATATATATGAACAAAAAAACTATTGTACATAGGCTACCTGTGAGTGTTGTCAGCTTTTTTTAAAGGGACCAATGCAATTTAGAGCAATACTTTCTTGAAGTATGCTGCATGGATGAATGCATACATTTGAATTTTTTTCTATGCAACATTTTCGATTTCCATCCATTGTACATTTTGCTTATTTATTAAAACATATTTTTGAACATTTAGGGTGAACACATTGATTTGCATATGTCCACATCATCACTGCAGAAAAAGAGCGTTCAGATTTTCCCCTTCTTTTGTGCAGGTTCATTAGCCGAAAAGAAAGTCCAGCCAGTTTTACCCCAAAGCTTATAAAAAAGCCTGTCCGCTCTAATAAGAAGAAATCACTGAATCCAGACGGCTGGAGGCAAATTCTTTAACAACTGCAGATAACCGCAGCATTTAAATACCGGACCCCTACCAGACCTTTTCATTTCTCCTCTAAATCTACACCAACGCTCGCAAATCATTTAATTGTTTACATCTCATTTTCCCAGGCTTAGCTTGATAAAATCTAAAAGAAACGACTCCACTGCTGAGGCATTAATGCTTGATAAAAGCTCAGTTGTTCTGTTGGCCTGTTCAAATTCAACTCTGTTTTTTTATGATATTTTGGAGCTTTAAATAATAAAGGCAAGAACCTTTACATCAGATAGGCATATGTCATGGGTCAACATGCCACTGATGATTAAAAGAGAAATCTTTTTTTTTTTTAAAGAGTTATAATAGTTCAATTTTGTATAAGTTGCATACATTTTTGATAAGCATTTGTTCCATTTTCAACAACAACAACAAATGATTTTATGACTCCAACAATGTGGGGGTGTTTATGGTTTTCTTATCACATGACTAAACAAATCACTTCCTTTATGCTGGTTATGCAACACTTCCTTTGATTTCCCAGACAAGAGTGGCTATATTTTAAATGTCAGGGTATTAAAAGTTTTTTTTTTTAAGGTAATAGCAATAAAAGATTGTGCCAGAGTACAATCTTCTGATAAAGAGCTGGAATCAAAACCTCACCTGTGGTGAAAACATGAAATAAATATTTTTCATTTTTTTTGGAGCTGTGGTGTGCCAAATTTACCTTCCTTTTTGTAGTTGAGCACCCTCATTGAGCTTTTTTGCCCGTTAGATGCATGTGCGAGTTCAGTATGCCAACATCTTATTTAGCCTATCTCAGGACAGTTAGGCCACCATCACATGACGTTTTTATCTCCCACAAAATAAAATCAAAATCAAAAACTAAAACAGGCAAGAAAAGGTAGCAAATTTGGCGAATCGCCACTGACCCAAAGAGATACACTTACGACAAAACAGCTGCAGTTTAAAAATAACAGTTCTTAAATATGTGGTGATGGGGAAGCCCACAGAAGAAAAAAAACTGCGGTGAAGAGTGAGAACCAGCCTGTTATATACACACCTCTCACTTTATTCTGTGCACCTGCGCAAATCTCTGCAACCGCAATGGAAACGAGCTGAACGCAAGGGTCTCGAGAACGGCTACTTGACGTCGAGACGCGACGCAACTGAGAAATACGTCCTGCTGACACACTTGTACGTAAACAGACCAAAAATAATTAACGTAGGGCCTATACGGAAAGCAAGAACATTTACAGGATGGAAGCTATACAATAAAATAAAACAAGTTAACACGTCTGTCAATCGCCCACTCTCAACAAACATATTTTGGTTTCTTATAGGCTATCTACATTTTTTAAATCTCAGTTAGCGATGTCCGATTCGTGGAGGGCTCGTTCTTATGAGTCGGATCTTTTATGGAACAGGTCAAACTTGTTCACAAAATGATTCGTTAAGGAATTGGGGATAGTTCACCCAAAAATTGAAAGTTAGTCATCATTTACTCACCCACGTGTTGTTCCAAACCTGCCTGAGTTTCTTTCTTCTGTTGAATGAGATTAAAACATTTAAAAAGAATGTTGGTAACCAGACGGTTGACAGTAGCTTTGACTTCCAGTAGGAAAAAAATACCATGGAAGTCAATGGGTGACTTCTGTGTTCAACAGAAGAAAGAAACTCATACAGGTCTGGCACATAAGGGTGAGTAGGCCTAAATTATGACAGAATATAAATTTTTGGGTGAACTATCCCTTTAATGATTCGTTCACTAATCTTTTGAATTTAACGAATCGGACTGAATCAGTAAGGACAGTTCTCGAATACGAGTGAATCTTTCGAAATAGCCTATGTCCAACTCGTAATAGGCCGAGAATTACTGATGGGGCAAAAATATGTTCAGTAAAAAATGTTTTTACACATCAATTCGAAACGTTGGTTTTAATAAATAGCATTTAATTAAATCATGCAAATATTCAGTCGAGTGATGTAAATTTTAAGTAACCTATTGTTTAATGTGAAACGCAAATTATATTTAGGTTCAAAATAACTGTTTTTATGAGCTGAAGTCTGGCAGGAACGAAATTACAATAAATAAACAATCTTATTAATAAAAGTTTCTCAGGAAAAATGAAATAAACATCAACGTGTTTCTACATAAGACTTTATTAGGTATGTACATGCAATGCAATTATATCATGGAGGTGTGATTAAATAATTACGTCATGACGTAAAATCACTGAATCTTTTTTGACTGATTCTAAAGAGCCGATTCACGTAAAAAAGTAATTATTAATACACGTTTTAAAACGATGTGAGAGGCACATAGATTTAAAAATAAATCAAATAAAAGGTTGTGTGTTGAGGGAAAGTGCGTATCCATCAGCAGCATGTTTGATAATGTCTCATTATTCCCGCCTTCCTTCTGAGCCAGAATGCCTCGGGCCACAGTTACGGAGTGGTGCAAGCCCCAGATGTTTCCCGTAAAATGAGACGGAAAAAGCAACAAAATTTTAATTTGCAGTAAAACGGATAAAGTAAAGGTTTACGCTGCATGCGCCGCAGAAAGGATTTCATGTTCTAGCTAATGCCAAGGTTACATTACACTGTGGGGGTGGGCCCTGGCAGGGCACACATTTCCTTCTGCTAAACCTAGAATCAGATTTGTAGGCTACCACCCTAGTGGCTTACTTTTACCTTCTGTGTTGATAGTAGGCCTAAACTAGAGCAACTAAAAGACCACAGCTAACTCTAACTTCAGGCTAACTTGATGAGCCATGCTAAAACTGTTGTAAAATGCTGATAAACACAACACACCTGTGGCCTCAAATTGATATTAACACACTAAATTACACTGTAAACAGTTTACAGTGAGCCTAATGAATTATATTAGCATTCTTGGCGGAAGAAGTTTTTTTTAAATCATTAATGTCTGTCTACTATTAAACTTAAAAGTATAGTTTACCCAAAAAAGAAAATTCTGTCAATTTACTCACACTTGTGGAATTCCAACACTGTATGACTTTCTTCTGTGGATCATAAAATAAGATATGCCTCAGTGTCCATACAATACAATACAATTCAATAGGGTCCAGTGATGTTTAGACACCAATATACTATAATTACCCATGACTTTGAGTGGCTTATTGGATTAATATTTAAGATTTTTATAATAGCTTATAAGAGCTTTACAAAAGTAAATTTGTAGCTAGAATATAATAAAGTACATTCTTGTGATGGAACTCAAATGATCTCTCCGGATGACAATAAGTGGAATCGAGATGAGTAACAATTTGATCCCATAACACTCATAAGAGGCTGATACTGGCCTTCTTGCCCTAAAACAGCTCCACGTGTACAATATACGAACCCGCAGGACCGGATCCGAGCTCAAGGGTAGATGACGTGGCAATGCAGCACATGTTTGGCCTTAGATCGCATACAAACGTCTGCGCTGAATCACCGACCAGCAGATCAAATCAGGACATGGCTGAAGGACGGTGGATTCAGACAGTGTAACGGACATGCGTTCTGGGACAGGACATCTACAGCGCAGGTGTGTTCCTCCTGCACAGGTGGAGGGCTGTATACTGAGAGCGTTTCATCTGGAAACAATAGGTGGAGATGCTTACATTTAGTATAAACAATCCAAAAAGCCAGGAGGGGAAGGGATTATGGTGAACAAGAATAGTTCTGGAACGCTCTGGACCTTCAGTTCACAGAAAGAAGACACTAAAAAAGTACTGGGAGGTAAGATCAGGACATGCAGGGGCCTGCTGACATGTTCAGAAGCCATGGATGATTAACTAACTAACCAACCAACTAACTAACTGCATTTTCAAAGACTGTAATGGATTATTCTAACTAACTGCTGAAAATGTCAAAGCCCCTAATAGATGTTGGTTACACTTTACTTTACAGTGTCTTTGTTACATATGTCACATGCACTCACCATACTAATAACAATAAATGATGCATGATTACATGCCTAACCCTCAACCAAATCCTAATCCTACCCTAACCCTAAGTACATGTACAGTAGTTATTTAATATTACTCAGTACTTAAATATTTAATTACACTGTAACAACGACACCTTAAAATAAAGGGTTACTCTTTATTACAGTGTAATTCTATATTTAAGTACAGAGTAATATTAATTAACTACATGTACTTACTATAGGGTTAGGGTAGGATTAGGATTTGGTTGAGGGTTAGTTGCATGTAATTATGCATCATTAATTGTTATTGCTATGATAAGTACATGTAACAAGGACACTGTAAAGTGTTACCACGTCTGGCTGTCTAACAACCAACCAACCAACCAACCAACCAACCAACCAACCAAGTAACTAACTAGCTATCTGTCTGTCTGTCTGTCTGCCTGCCTGCCTAACAAACTCCTAGCAACCACTCAGAATACCCTAGCAACTGCATAGCAACACCTTAGCAACCATCCAAAGTACACATAGCCTAAATAATCTTCAAACATAAAGACACTGCACTATTTTAAACTTTCAGAGAAAGGTTGTCCAGCCATTATTTAAAGTTTGAAAAACTCTACTCATAGTTTTCATTCATTTTCATTACTGAGTGTAATTTCTGAATTTCTTGAATGAATGTGCCTGTGATTTCACTTTGACATGACCTTGAGCACTATACAAAATTATACTTATTTTATTATCATCCATTAACCGTGAGAAAGAACAGACTTTCAGTCTTCCACTGCCAGCAACACCACCTCTCCCCTCATCCTGGGAAGCACCAAAAACACTTCTCAGCCACAATCATTCCAAAAGCACACCACCACCACCCCCCCCCCCCCCCCCTCCCCTAAAATTCCAGTCTTTACACCGCTGGAGAGATTTCCGCTGCTCTTGGAGGCAAAATCAAACTGGACAAGAAAATGGCTTAAAACACTAAAGTGGCTGTAAAAGCTGGTGTGGAGAACACATGCAGACCAGGCTATGGAAATTACCTGTGGACTGATGTGGCACTCAGTGACCTCAATGTTCATCAATGGTTTTACATAATTCTGTATTATGATTCACCAGCATCTCTATTCAATCTCAGGCCTCTTTGCTCAAAGTGTTTGAGAGGTTTATAATATAGGCAGCTGTGAATTTAAAATAATGATCTTACACAGGACTTTCAAGAGCTAAAAGAGCAGAAATTCTTCACCTTAACTGGATCAGGCAACTTGCAATAACGTTCAGTGGTTAAACAAAGGTGCGCTCGGCTGCAGAAACCTGATCCCGTCTCGTCTGTGGGTTCATACTGCGGCACACTCGCACACCAGACCACTTTCCTCTTCATTAGAAGAAAGGTCACACCAGGCCACTGAGGTGAGGAGCTGTTATTCTCTCCATTTCACCAAACTATGAAACAAACCAGCGTTACGCCACGTCCTAACCAAGCACGGCACTGGTTTCCAACATGTAATTTGGTAATCTACACAGAAAGTGAATATGTTGTTTAACTCGATACAGAACATATTTGATATTTAATATACATCTAAGTAGAGCATTTGGACCAATGAGATTTCACTGTGGGCGGGGCTTTCCAGCATGACACCACATTATTACAACACCATCAAATGTCATTGCATTGTAAAGCATTTTCACTTTCAGAATGGACAAAAATTACTTAGAAACCAGTCAAACCACAAAGTGTCAAGCTGCTTTTTGGTTGTCTTAGTCATGGCTGGTTAAGGCAAAAACTCAGACTCAGCGCCGTTGGTTCCAGAAGTATTTTGTTCATTAATTTTAAAATAGTCTTTGTTAACTCTAAGCCACCGTCAGCGTTTTTGACCATTTTCACAAAAATGTCATGGCCTCCAGAATATTTTGTTGAATGAATATCTGAACATGCAAATATATAAAGAAAGAACAGGCCCTCTACTTTCAAAAATAAAATAAAAAATAAATCTAGCTTAATACATTGTTTTTTATCAACACTTGAATGAGGGCAAGTTTCATTAGAAAAGCAACAATTTGAGCAAAAAGCTGAGAAAAACGTGCTTTTTTGTCAAAGTCTACGTCTGGATGGGATTCAGAACAATGATCAAAACATAAATGGAGTAGATTGAGTCCATCAACACCTATAGTCTTATACCTCGTCCTTGGTCGACATTTCATTCAGTAACATTAGGCCGTTTTGATTTATATGCTGTTTAATGTTGGTCATCGTGTTATTTTACATATACATATGATTACATATGATATAGCTTGTGTTTGCATCTTCTTCGCATGTTTTGATCAAGAGATTTAGCCTACGGAAGATGCGTATAGCGACCCCTACGTAACAGTGAAAACACGGAAAGCCGGAAATGTCCGTCAATAGCAGGCAAGCATTGTCTCATAAATTATGGAAATAGAGTTAAAGTTAAAGGGTTAGTTCACCCAAAAGTCTTTTCACGTAGCCTAGTGTAATAGTGTAGCGCGTCTGTGTAGCACGTCACCACGTAGGCTCACTATTGGGCGACGCTAGTCATGTGTGAGATACATTTACATTTACATTTATGCATTTGGCAGATGCTTTTATCCAAAGCGACTTACATTGCGTTATCCTATACATTTATACATAAGTATGTGCAATCTCCTGGGATCGAACACACAACCTTGCGTTGTTAACGCAATGCTCTTACCACCACTACGTGGTGATGTGCAACACAGACGCGCTACGCTATTACACTACGTGAAAAGACTCGAGGCCCAGAGAGAAGGAAATGAAAAGTGGAATAAAGTCGTTATTTTTTTTTGTTTTTGCGCACAAAAAGTATTCTCGTCACTTTATAAACTTAAGATTGAGCCACTGGAGTCACTTGGACTATATTAACAATATCTTTAATACATTTTCTGGGCCAGCAAGTTATAGTGTCCATAAGCCTGTGGAGGAGTGATCCAGCACTCAGATTTCATCAAAAATATCTTAATTTGTGTTCCGAAGATGAACGAAAGTCTTACGGGGTTGGAACAACATGAGGGTGAGTAATTACTGACAGAATTTAAATTTTTGGGTGAACTAACCCTTTAAGAGTTATAATCCATGAACCAAGCCAATCAGCTGCGAGGTGAATCATAACACTACAAACTTTGTTTTGAAGCAAAAAAGTTTTAGAAAATCGGATGAAAAGACATTATATACAAAAACAAATATTTGCATTAATTTAGTTTAGCATGCTTATGTTTTTTGTGTGCTTGTTCTCACAGTGAAAGCTATCCTCTACAGTCTGGTGAATGTTCGTCAACTGAGTGCCACACTCTGTTAAGCCACAGGACCGAACGTTTCACATGCCCAGACTGCAAACAGGTACGTGGCCAGAAATGGTGCAAAAGTTGCTTCTGTTCCAAACATGGTTGCTTTCTAAGAATAATCTCATCTGAGTACAAAGTGCAGTGCATTTTTGTACAAACTCTTCATTTTGAGTAATTCTAAAACTATAGACCTTCGGCATATATGTCAACATGTGTTTATCCAGTGGTGCAATGAGCTGAGTGAAAGGCACCTGAGCCCGAGATTGTGGGTTCGATTCCCGTGTAGTGCAACTTTATAAAATTGTGTGCTATAAATTATGTTTTTACATTTCGATCACTTAAATATGCAGGTTTTGCTCTTCTTGGCCCCGTATCGCAGCTTGCAGTTATACTTCTCTGTGTTTTTGTTGTTGTGCTGTTGGTGGAAGAAACACCGGCTGAGGGAGATTACAGAGCAGAGATGCACGGAGATGTTAATGACTTCCTCATGTGAAGCCAGCGGGATAAAACACACAGTCCCCTTTACACGGTTAGCGCAGCCGCAGGGGAATTGCGGTGTGAACGATTTGAAGGGGGGGCTGAAATTAAACTTGCTCCGAGGGGGTAGATTCCGTCCCGCTCCATTTTTGATCTCATAGAGCCGGAAGGGGATAGGTCACCTGTGTAATTTGGACTAACACAACAGGCATAAATTGGTGTGGGTTGTGTTTGTGTGCTCTCTTAAAAAGTTGTGTGAGCTCTTAATGAGAAAAATATGTCACGGCCCTCGAGAGCCACCTTTCCCCCGCTCTCCTCTCTGTGACGATAAACATTTATGACAGTCCTGTCTTCGCATGCAAAGTAGAATCAAACAGTGAGGCGCTTTATGTCAATATTGAAAATGATCAAGTAGGAAAACGGAGAGTGTGAACCCAGCGGCGTTTGTTTCCTCTCAGGGCCGCAGCACCTGCAGTGCAGTGACGGCTCAGTACACAGATATCTCCTCCCTGTAGCCTCTCGGGACGGGCACCGGGTTTTAGACTAAACACGGCAAAGACAAGCAAACAGCACACAGCTCTCAAAACACAGCACACGCGAGACTGAAGATGACAGTCGACGTGGAGGACAGGCGTACAGTTTCTGAAAATATTTGAGCATAAAACAAACTCGGCACATTACAAGTGCCATCAACATCCTCGTCTTCAGACAAAATATTATCAAATAGCTGGACAGATGATCAAATAAAACAATAAGCCTTGAGAAGCCATGTGTTACTGCACACGTCAAAAAGCAGACTGCTTAAATCTCCTGTGGTAAAATCACGGTAGAGCATGCCCTCAAATGGCTTATTGCTTATTTTTTCAGAAAAACTGTCAATATGACACAAAAATAAACATCAATATTCACTAAATAGTTCAAGGGATTGGTCACCTAAAAAAAAATAAAAAAATAGGATAGTTCACCTAAAAAAAAAAAGAAAAAAGAAGAAGAAAATTCTCTCTCACCCACATGCCGTTCCAAACCTTTATGATTGCCTTTCTTCTGCAGAACACAAAAGAAAATAATTTGAAGAATGTTGGTAACCAAACAATTTTGGACCACACTGTTTTGGTTACCAATTGACTTTCAATGGACAAACAAACAGAAATTAAAAACTGGAATGAACAGTTACTGCAATAGTATTATATATTATTAAATATAGGATAATTATTAGTAAAACATGATGCTACTGACATTCTTAATGGATGTTCCAGGCCTTATTGTGCACAATTCATTGTTGAATATTATTTAAATACAGTAAAAAAAAAAAAAAAAAAAAGTAGAAGTTTCAATTTATTACCATTAGCAAATGCATTAAGTATCATGAACTGCATTTTATTTTACATGTATTAATCTAGTTTAATTTTCTTAACCTACTTTTTTTTTGTTGATTTGTGTTTGTTCACAATAGATAATAAATAAACTAAAGTTAATTTATTCAACTTGAAATGTTAATACATTTTCATGTGTAGAAATGAACAAACATAGATTAATAAATGCTGTTAAAATATGCTTTATTGTTAGTTCATGATGCCTAAGGCATTAACTAATATTTAATTCAACCTCGTTGTAAAGCGTTAGAAATTGTTTTTCTTTATAATCTTTCAAAATTCAACTTATTTCACCCCTGATTCGTCTGACTTTTTCATTTTTCCAATCAATTCTCAACGGATAAACTTTTTCTCATATACTCTGTTTTACTTAGAAATATGACAGATAATTAAACGTGCTTATCAACTATTATACAGTGGCTTTAAAGGGATAGTTCACCCAAAAATGAAAATTCCTAAAGTTGCTCCAAGCCTGTATGAATTTCTTTCTCCTGCTGAACACAAAAGAAGATATTTTAAAGACTGTTGGTAACCAGACAGTTGATGTGCCCCATTGACTTCCATAGTAGGAAGAAAATACTATGGAAGTCAATGGGTGCCATCAACTGTCTGGCAACCAACAGTCTTTAAAAGATATTTTGTGTTCAGAAGAAGAAATAAACTCATACAGGTTTGGAACAACTTGAGGGTGAGTAAATGATGACAATTTTCATTTTTTGGGCGAACTATCCCTTTAAATGTGGCTCATCCAATCTGAATTTACAGTCTGCACTATCTGCCTCATAATATGTGATTTACAGTCTAAATTGAGGAGAAGCTCTCTTGAGTAACGCTGGTCGGGATGATGTCCACACCCATTGGGTGAAGCGCAGGTCTTCCGCCTTGTGTCATATCACTCGGGGCTCTGTAAGGCTGATCTGTAATTTGGCTCTGAGATGCAGCTGGCTTCATCCACCACCTCAGAGCCACAATTAAAAACTGCAGAGAAGTGGCGAGCGACGCTCTGGAAGGAGGACCTTCTCTAATATAAGAGACCATAATGACAGACTGAGCCACCTCAATGAGGATGAGCAGAGGGATGGCGGGGAAAAAAGAGAGATAGAGAGAGAACAACATTGAATTGTGTGACCGCAGACCAAATAGTTAGGAACTAGCTAGAGGTTTTCCATCTGATGTGTCAAGCTTGTGTTCTCCGAGACGGGTTTATTGTGGGAACGGAGAGCATGTAGAGACCCCGATTGGGATCAAATGTGGAGACCGCACTGGGTTTACCCGACCCCGAGCGACAGGGCAAAGGTCACGGGGTTCAGCGACCTGATCAACAGTTCCACTGACAGTCTCTAAACGTTTCACCTCGATTTGACTCCCGAGGAGCTCGATATGCGAACACATTCCTGGGGATCACGTCACCTTTGTTGCTCGCTATGTTGTTTGGAGACGATCTTTTGTCGACCTGCGAGACGGTAAATATTGTCTCTTGCGTCTCCTTTCACACTATTAGCTTATCCGTGCCACACGTCCCAGGGTGTCAGATTTATGAATATTCAAATGCCTGCTTTGTGACGTGTTAAATTGTTTTCTACTTCATGGCCTAAAGAGTCAGTTCAGCAGCGCTGGACTGGAATTAGCCGGTTGTTTGTTTGACTGGCGCTTAGCAAGCAGCAGGGTGATGTTTTTGTTTGCTTTGGTCAATCCGCTGGATTTCTGTCGCTCTAACTTGCCCCTGTATATTTGGACAGACGTCTGACCCTTGTCTCCTGTAAATGAGCTGCTAATCCCTGTCGTGACTACTGTAAGCTGTTGCCCTCCCCTGGACAGAGGGGGCAGTGCTCCAAACACAAGCACTGGCTCCAACAAACCTTCACCAGAGGAGTACTATAGTAACAGATACTACAATCATACTGTATTCATGTACCATGGTATTTACATGGATCTCCAAAGGAATTAAAAAACAAAAAATTAAATCTAGCTTAATAAATTTTTTTTTTGCAGTAATTAAAAAATATATTCATAATCATCATTTTTGCTACATCTATCAATACTTATTTAAAGGAATAAATAATAAACAAAATATGCCTCATTAATTCATGTTCCTTGTGCATGATTCAGAGGCCGGCTTTTTAACAATACAATCAAATCCAGATTGATAAAATCAAGTCTTACTCAACATTTTGTGTGTGAAATATAATTTTTTCATTGGGAAATGCAACAGGATTATGACTTTAACACAATAGTTCCATTCCCTACTGTATCTAGACTACCGTTCAAAAGATAGATATGATTTTTTTATGTTTTTGAAAAATCTATTCACCAAAGCTGTTTTTATTTGATTAAGAATACAGCAAAAACAGTAATATTGTGAAATATTATTACAATTCTAAATAACTGTTTTGCTGGCAAAGCTGAATTTTCAGCATCATTACTCCATATATATATATATATATATATATATATATATATATATATATATATATATATATATATTGTAAGAATGTATGTCTTTACTGTCAGTTTTGATTAATTTAACTTTTACTGAATAAAAGTATTAAATTCTTTAAAGCTGCAGTCCGCAGTTTTTCCTCTTTGTCGCCATCTCTGTTCGAAATCTGCAATTGCAGTTATTCATGGAATCATCAACTTTACGTGGGTTGTGCCTCGGCACAGCACAGCGCGGATGAATCCAATGTTTTGAGGAAAATGTGCGGCTGTCAGTCGCCGCGCCGGTGTGGATACTGGCATTCGCAATCACAGATTCTACTTTTTGGAAGTATGACCAACATAAGAATTTTCATTGGGAAAATGTCATCTGTACAAGTAAGTAGGGTTGTGCCGATGGACGATATCATCGTCCATCGTGATGGCTGACCGACATCACGATGGAGAGCCACCATCGTGATGCCACGCCCCGCTCGGTTGCGCGCCTGAACGGCCAAATAAACATTTCAAAATGCCAAGCCGAGTATTCCCGTTGCGTAAACACAGTAGATGTAAGTAGCTACAATGTGCACTCTCCCTGTCTCTTCGTGATCGTCAGCACCTCCATCGCGATGTTTTACTGTAAACATCGTCAACTGCCAATTTAGGGGACATCGCCCAACCCTACAAGTAAGTAACATCCACTTTTGTTCTGACCAACTAAGGGAAAAAAAAGCATTGCAGTAAATGCCGCTGATTAAATCTAACGATCGTTTATCATATCACGTCAAACCGTGCAAATTATACTTTGTTCTCAAATTGTTAAATGTTAACAACATCAGCATTGCGTGACTACATTTAATGCCCTTCCGATATGTATCCTTGTTTTCGCATGGTCCGCAGAAGTCTTTCACGTTTTACAACGGATGAATCTCCAGTTGTCACTGGTGATTGTCGTTTGAACCTTTCTGGTCCACCATCAAATTGATAAGTTTAATTATATCAAGTGCTGTGAGAAAAGGCTATAAATCTCCACCTCCAACATCCTCACACTCATAGCCTACTAGCCGAGACTCCTTCTTTATGTGTACAGATGTGACGTAATGACGCAAAGACATGCTCGAATTTCCTGCAGAAATCCACCAGTACCACTGGAATTAAAACATTATTACAAGCTTACCATTTTGAATCGAGCTGAGGCAAGCAGATAGTTTTGAACACTGGCTGGTTATTTACTTGCTCAAAAATTTATTTTGGATCATTTTTAACCTCAAAAAAGCTACGGACTGCAGCTTTAATAAATTGATACAAAAAAAAAAAAAAAAAAAAATTATTTGCACAACAATGTGAATTAAAATAAATGAACATGAATTTCTTTAGTTTTAATAAGAACATCAAAGAGTCACATTATCTATTTCACTCATTTACTTATTTGATTAGTGAATTTAAAAAAAAAGATTAAAATATAAATATAAGAATATGAAGAGCAAAAGATTTCAAGTGCCATCTGAAAATTTCTTCTAGAATGGTCATTTTTATCAAGCTCGTATATTTAAGTTCAGTCATTTCACTTAAATGACAATTGATAGGTAATTTTCATGGCCATTTAAGTGAAATTACTGAACTTAAATATATGAGCTTGATAAAAATGACCATTCTAGAAGAAATTTTCAGATGGCACTTAGAATCTTTTGCTCTTTATATATAAATATAAGCTATAAAATGTTTCTTTTTCATTTTTATACATACATTTTCCTTCTTAATCTTTTTCCAAAACGGTTTATTTAAATAATAATAATAATAATAATAATAAATAAAAATAAATTAAAAATCACATCTTTCCTGGAACATCTGAAAAGATCTCTAATATCTGCTTTATAGGGCAGGTACACCCAGCACAAAGATCTATATTTAATCTATCTCTCTCTCTATATATATATTCTCACAGTCTAAATGCTAAAGTTCTGCGCTCCAGGCAAACTGACGGGAACTGATGCCTGTGACAATAAACCACAGTCCTTAAACACACTGTGGGACATCTGAGCATCCCGGCCCTTCTCTCCCCTCAAACAATTCATCTCCAAGAGTTTTCCATAGAACATTACTTGTGGTGCACTGTTGTTTGCTACATAATAGATTTACAAAAAGTCCCTGTCGCCCAAGAGCACACCACAGAATTATAGTGTAAAATGATGAGAAAAGCTCAACGTTCACTACCAGAAAGGCCATTAGACCCTTCACAAAGTGACGAGAACACTTACGGCGGTCAGATTAACAAGGACTGGAACTTCCTACTGAAACGGTTGAGGTTTAACAGCTGCGGACTCCCGTTCTTTTGATTAAAACGTATTTAACATGTTCTGTGCAGATTTTGAGGGGAGAAATCTACAGAAATGTCGTAATAAATTAATCCTAAATCATGACCAAATTAGCCAAATATTCAGACAAACACACAATGGATGAGTGACAGGCATTCCAATCATGCAGATATCTGGACCTGCTTATCAATATCAATATTGCATATATAATTATTAGTGGTCCGTAAAAATAAAATTATCAACAAATGGTTAAACAATTGTAAATGAGGTATTATTTAAACACACACACACACACACACACACACACACACACACACACACACACACACACACACACACACACACACACACACACACACACACACACACACACACACACACACACACACACACACACACACACACACACACACACGAAGAGTTCAGATGCAAAAGCCTCTAAGTGCCATCTGAAATTTTCTTCTAGAATGATCATTTTTATAAAGCTTGTATATTTAAGTTCAGTAATTTCACTTAAATGACAATTAATAGGTAATTTGCATTGCAATTTAAGTGAAATTACTGAACTTAAATATACGAGCCTGAAAAAAAAAGATCATTCTAGAAGAAAATTTCAGATGGCACTTAGAGGCTTTTGCATCTGAACTCTTCATATATATATATATATATATATATATATATATATATATATATATATATATATATATATATATATATATATATATATATATATACACACACACATATATATATATACACACACACACACATATATCCAAAATGTATTATTTATTTAAGATAAATATAATTTATTTACCAAAAGATGGCAGGTGAAGAAGTCAAAAGTTATTCAAGAAAATGCAAAAATGCACCCCGACCAACGTTTAGTTTTGTTGTATGAGAGCACATGTACTACAAGACAGTGATGAATAAACCTAAAATTATGAAAAAATATAAAAAACATGAAGTCATAGAGAAAGCATTCAATTATCTTAGTAGGAAATATGACATTTAATGAATTCAGTGATTCTACTATTATAATAATTAGAGCCCCTTCCTCATTGTGCGTTGGTGAATCCATCGAGTGATAACGTGCTCGGGAATAAAAACAAGACAGTGTGGTATTCAAAAACAAGGTACTTTATAGGTGATGTCAAAGACAAACATTAGAGCAAAGGTCCCAAGAAAAGTTCTATTGTAACAATGGAAAAACAAAGTGACAAAAATAATATGCATTTCTTACATTTTGTAAACCTAGAACTGTTCTCGAGCCACAGTGGTCACAGGTATTACTGGCTGATAAGAGTTTTTTTGTTTTTTGTTTTTTTTCTCCTTTTGGACAAACTGAAGATATTTCTGACAAACATCTGGAAAAAAGCCCTTTGATGATTCCAGATGTTTCTAAAGGAATGACCCTAATCTTTTCCTAGTCTTCCTCCAGTCTCAAAAACAAATCCTTAGGAAGAGTAGAAAAAAACAAAAACAAGAAAAGAAAGCAAAAGAAGTCACACAAACAGTCTAAAGTGTGACGTAGTGTGTAGTTCACCTAAAACAATGCTCTACATAAATACGATAAAGTCTATAGTCTGTATGTCACAAGTGCTAGATAACTCTTCTTCTTCTTGTTGTTGTAAAATATTCAAAAGTCATTTTTCTTTCATTCCTTTTTTAAACAAGTAAAAAGCACATCCGTCGGACACCAAGAGCATCATTCCGTCTGCGAAACTGACCAGAAACAGGAGGAAAGAAGAGCTTCCATCCCATGCGTTCTCCAAAGCCTCAACCCTCCCGTGTTCCTCCTTTGTGCAAATATGTTACAAGGACAGACAGGCATGCTGACGCACAAACCATGCAGAAATCTACAGCTGTGAAGGAAAGAGAATGAAAGAAACTTCACCCTGGCCTTCAAATAAACAACTGCTCAGGCCAGACCTCATGGCAAATTAGCAGGAATGACAAGAAAGGTAAAAAACAAAACAAATGGAATGCAGTTTTCGTTTTCTTTTATACAAAACAAGAGCAAAGAAAATGCCTATCCGGATGAACCAGATAGAGACGTCCCTTTGACAAGGCTTTCGATAGGCTGCCGTTTGTATTATTGCAAAGTGGTCTGTGAGTTTGATTGGCTGTCCGGTCTGAGTATTACTATCGTGTCGCTTTACATTTCCAGGACACTTTCAAATCAATGTCAGCCTTCGCACTTCATTCTTGAAAGTATATTAGATGAGATTTGATGGACTTGGTTTTGATATGATACTGCAAAAAAAAAACTAAAAAAATGCCCAAAATAGCTCGGAAAGAGTAACAAGACGCAGATTTTACAAAACATAAGAGTCCAGAGAGTGACTGACCGCATATAAATAAAACGCTTACATTTTCACAAAGTCATGTCCAGGTTGCATTTCACCCTAAAATCAAAAGGAGGTAAATAAGAAATGCTATTTTGCATAAAGAAAATGCTTATTTAAAAAGACTATTAAGCATATTTCACAATTTTTTCGTTGCTTTTTGTAAAATTCTCACTATAATTTTTTAAATTTTTTTTATCATTTAAATTATTTTATATTTCACAAAGCTGAAATGTGTAATTTCGTGTAATATTTTCAAACACTTCTTTTGGAAACTCCCCGCCTTCCATTGGTCGAACAAACATATAGCCACACCCAAAACTCACACTATTGGCTGAGCCAGTGTTGCTTGAGGAAACATTTGATTTCTTCCATTTTTTCCTTTGATTTTAGGGTGAAATATGACCTGGATGTGTTCTTGATAGGTTAAAATAATTCAAACGAAAATGAAATGAAATCCATTTTGGATCACTGTCAGTATCTACTCTACTTGGTCTATCCAAATGGACTTTTACCAATGGAAATGTACAGTGTCAGTCAATAATATTTTTTTCACGGGACTTTCATATGAGAGTTTAGAGAGCACTCTGTCAAACTGAAGCCTGGAACCACAAAGATCCGTTTGATCAAGAGTTTACGGTGCCAGAGTAATGCTACTGTGAATGCATGAAACCAATAAACAGTGCCTTCAGTGGAACCAGCGACGGCCAAAGCCAGACCATGTACTGAAATATATCACTTTGCAATCTTTATAATATATAATATATCTATAGATCTTTGAAATATAAATCTACTATGAACAGAACGTAGTAAATACACAATTGTCGTAATCATTATACAAAGTAAAAGCATCTCCCTCCCACCGCATACAAAAAAAAACAAGATAAAACAAATTTAAAAAAGGCTTGTTACTCTCTAAAACAAGAAACTAAAGACTTGAGCATGTAAAACACATTGTCAACTACATAAAGACTGACAAATGAACAAGTACATAATCCAAAAAGTACAAAAAAATTAAACGGGACAAATGAGCTCACAAGGCAAAAAAAAAACGGACAAGAAAATAATGGCCACGAACCCAAAGTGGAGTAGTCATACGTGACAGGCATATATAAAAATGAAGTCGAGGAACAATGGCAACGGTGAGTCAAATCTCCCGCCTTAATGAGTCTCATATTGAACATGACACACAGAAAAAGAATGCCAAAGGTAGTTGCCGAGAGGCTAAACACGAGTCAGGGGTTGTCAAACAAATCATCGCCTCTTCATCAGTCCAGAATCGAATAAAATTCAATGTACAATCAAAGTCAAGCCAAATGATCTACTGTCAGCATGCATAATTGCGTATATATATACAATTCTATGTGCCATTTCGAAGCGTCGGCGACTATGTCAATGTCCCATGCAGATTGTCTGAGTATCACAGTCTTCTCAGAGGCGTTTACGATTGTTTTCTGAGTGGAAGCTGGTGGTCCCGCTACTTCCTGGATTGTGTCATGTGACGAGCACATGTTCAGTAGCACCTGCCCCTAGTGAAAGGCCCGTAACCCTCCTCGCTCGGGCCTGTCGGCAGGAAACCAGCGCTAAATCTCACCAGGTGGCACGTCTGAAGGCTCAGTGGTACATTTAAAATCGGTAACCAGCCCTTTTCCGCTTGTTTCAAAGGTGTCAATAAAACTGACCATCTGCTGAGTAGAATAATAGTAGTGATACGCTAGTGCCCTTTGATTAACTGTAAAGTAACCGGAAAACTAGACATTCATAGCTATATAAAAAGTACAACATGTTGAGAGAAGGAAAAATAGAAAGTTTGTCTCGAACTACAAATCGTATGACGCGTGGTCATCGCAGCCCTATCCTATATGCTCGCAGCTAGTGGGTTAACAGCAAACTCATGCTCGTTGGCGCTGTTAATCTACGACGGTTGAATTCCTAACTTGGCAGATGGAAAGCTGCATGCTGGTCAACCTTTCTTCGGAGGAGGAGGAAGAGGTGCGTATTTGGTCATTAGAGTTGAAATGAGTCGCTACATTGGCTTGCCTTCTAAAGCGTTGGAGAATTCAACTAAATTTTGCCCTTGGATGGCTGGCAGGCAACTACCTTAAAGTTCGCTTGTCAGTGACACTTAAAAGTCATGTAACATCCAACACAAGCACAGTAAAAAAATGAAGGAACATAAAACAGGTCATAATGCGTGTGAAACATGAAGATATCTGCAGGGAGTTCCTGGTAAACATGCTGAGGGTTTCTCGATTCTTTAGGCCATTGCGACAAGAAAAACCGAGGCGGCGAAACGTCTTCCCCTCCTGTAACTAGTTTAAGGCAATGTTCTTCTCGATCCGTCACGGGAACTCTTTTTGAAAAAGGCACAAACTCAAATTGTCACTCTCATGGCTCTCTGTCGGGGCTTCCCAGAATCCTTCGCCCTCTCTCACAGTCACATCGTCCACCCTTGCGGGTCTCTCGTCATGAATGTCAGAAGCGCTAACTCGGATGGAGAATGGAACAAGTCACTTTTTTTTCTCCCCCCCCCCCAAAAAAAAGAAAGAAAAACAGACAAACAACAAATAAAAAGACGTAGGCCGCAACGAGACCCCACAGCCGAAATCAATCATGTGGACTATAGTGGCTCTGGAAAATGTTGAAAAAAAGTTCATGTCGAAAGCACCAGCTCTCACATCTAACAATGAAACATGAGTCTATGTCCTGCTCGAATGTTAAATGTCCCTGTGGACAGACCAGGATGCACAATCCTGGACTTGCTGCCACGGACAGAGACTAACACGGCTGAGACGTTTGTCGCACTCTGGGTGTCACGGAGATTTCTTCAGGCCGTTTCGGATCCCGTGCTCAAAGTGCGCACATCGCGGGACAAAAAATGAAACGGATGGAGAGAGTAGAGTGACGTCAGAGGCTCTGAGCTGAGAGGGTCACCAAGGCATTCGAGCGGACCTTCTACAATGGAGGTTCCTCTTCCATAGGCTCCTCCTCTGTCCTGTGGGGCGACACACACAAACCCTTCTGAGTTACATCATACATGAGAGCTTTCCACATATTTTTTTTTTGGGACTTCAAGACATTCGCGACATTAAAATCACGATTAAATATAATCACCAACTAAATATTTCAGAGTTGAGCATAGGTACAAATTCATTTATATTCACCATGAATGTTCATGACTTAAAGATTTTATATTAATTATAAATATTATTATTTTTCCTAGACGTGGGAATCGCAATTTTAAAATTCCAAAATATTTCCAGGTTTCCTTGCCTCTGGGAACCCTGTACACACGCACACGCACACACACTTTGAATAAGATTTTATTTGTACATTTTCAGTTTTAATTTAATTTTTAGTAATTTTGTCTGATTTAGTGATTTTATTTTGCGTTAATTTATTTCAGGCTTAGACATTTTAGTTCTTGAAGTTACAATGATTTCAGTTAGTTGCCAAGGAAACATTTCAAATTTTCATCTAATATTCATATTTTATATCATTTCAACTTTATTTAAATAAATAAAAATCATTTTTAAAACACTTACACAAATATATTACACAAATTACTCAAAAATATTGTTTTAAAAAAAGACCCATATTACTTCAGTAAGGAGATGCTAATATAGTTATATATTTAAATATATATAAATATTATATAAATATATAATTATGGAGCCATTCACCTCAGTGACATTCCCATTGAACAATCGGTTTATGTGTTGGTGTTAAGAGCAGATTTGACCTAGTATTTGACCTGTAGGTGGCACTGTAATTGAATTTATATGGTATTCCTGGGGAATTGATATGGTATTCAAATTGACAGCAGTGTGTGCAACGTGTACAAACTCATTTCAGAGATAAATCATCACTTCCTGTTTGGTGTCAAATTTGCTGGTATTACTTGAGAATAGTGTAAGACATAAAAAATACACTTAGTGGATTTCCGTGTCTTGGTCTGAATATGATCTGAACCAGTTTTGTAGGAGTAGTAGAATAAAAAATGGATGCAAATTCATTTAAAATGACAGAAATGGTGCATGCCATGGTGGAGATTTACAAAATTTGAATATTCTATTTGAGAATTTTGAAAGAAATCAGGAGGAAATTGAAACAACCAGATTCATGGAACTTTCAAAGGATCTAGAGAGGAAAAAAAAAATTTGTTAAAAAAGTTATTAGCTAAAATGTTGATGAAACTTTGAACTGTTGTCTGGTGGCGGTACAGTGTTTGAGAGGCCGACTCCAAAACTGGCACAGAGAGTTTTGGAGCTTCCACAATCAAGTGTGGCTGCCACAGACACCAAGCCAGAAAACAGAAAAGAGGAAAATAAAGTTAAAATAGGTGTCAATGCATTTTCAGCTTTTGGCCCGTAATAGGAATAACAGGAAATAATGTGAGTTTGAACCTGTGCCGGGCACATGTATATACACATGCGAGAGTGTAAGAGTGTGAGTGTGTAAGGAAGGTCCAGCATCTGTGCTCAATGTTTCCTGAGTGTTTTTAATTAGGACTCTGGCAGTGTGTGTCTCTCAGAAGCCTGATGCTGCTGGACGTCTGCCCCGAACCGGCCGCCTGCCTATCACGGCTCATGCACACACTTGTCCTGTACCTCTGGACCCCCTCACACAACCATAAATACACATGGGGTCGCATAAACAGACACACACAGGAGGCCTGCTATGAGCAAATGTATGACACATTCCAGGAATAAGGTAACAATTACAGGCTGAAACATTTTTTTTTAGCAAATTCAATGAAAGGAGGTAATTTATTATATATATATATATATTATAATTTATATTTTAACCTTAAAATATATATCTTTTTTGTACAGTAAAAAGTATTTTATAAATAATAAAATAAATATTGGTAATTATAGGTAAAACACGCTATTTGTGCCTTAACTTTGTTTTGTTTTTTAAAGTAACGGGACCCAAACCGTATTTGTGGAAAGTGCCATATGTTAAACACAAACACGCATACAAACTCAAATATAACTGCACCTCTTCCCCATGTGCTTGTTGGCCACAGACAGGGAGGCCATGGCGGTCACCGTCTCTGCCTCTTCAGTTTCACATCTCTGAGCCTCCAGCAGAGAGTAGCCCAGAGTCGAGGCAGATCGCTCCAGCGAGCGCCAGTATTTACCTACGCACAAAACAAGGTCAAAGCTCAGCCTTAAATATGACTAAAAGCTTTATGTACAGGTGTAAGATGTCAAATACAAATAGCATGTAAAGAGATCACATGCATGCCAGAGTTATGACTAAACAGAAGTCTAGTCCATATTGCAGAATATTCTCACCAAAAACTGCCCACTCGAAGACGAAGACACCTTATGATATGCGACCAATCACAATTTGTTTTGTTTTTATACATTGTTCAGGGGCAAGTTTATCTAATAAACTATACTACAAACACAAAAACAAATCTTTTTTGAATGGTGTGTACAATATGCATCAGTCCATCAGTGAATGAATCGTGAAAGTGTGTTTGCACTCACTCTGGACCTCCAGAACTTTCTCCATGGAGTGAATGGCATTGGGGTTCGGCCTCTGTTGAAGCACGTCTTCAGGAAGAGGATCCAACTGGAGGGAAGATCACAGATTTAAGATTAAACGATAGACTGGACAAAGATCCCTTTAAATGAACCTTTAAATTAAATAATTGATAAAAAACTCAATGCTTATATATATTATACGTATATCATACGTACGTATGTATGTATGTATATATATATATATATATATATATATATATATATAAAAGCATTGAGTTTTTTATCATAAATATATAATTATTGAGTATTTCTATTCTCAATGTTTAGTCACCATGAAATTGACAAATCTTATTTTTTTATGGAATATTGTAGTATTAATTATGCATGATTTATCTGTATGCATCTTTTTATTTATTTATTCATGTGCCTTCATCATTTTGAATGAAAATAACTTTTGCAGCGACATCTCTGATGACGAGTTTACTGGAGCGCGGGCGGGGCAACCTGTCAATCACATGAGATCGACCAATAGAAAACCACAACCACCAAATCAATTCCCCACAGAAAAAAAAGCAAATCCCACCCTACATTTTTTCTTGTCTGAGAAGCCATTTCACTCATATACCCATCACAACACGGAAGAAAACAATAGGGAAGAAAAGGTGATAACTTTTCATGCTAACTTTAACACAAAACTATGTGATTTTGGAGAATATATACAACAAATCCACATCTTCATCAGGTTATTTATGGAAGCAGACCTTGCTGGTTACTGTTTTCAGGGACCACCGATGTCTACCTGTCAATAAATGCATTAATAGCAAGGTTGTGTTTACGCTCTAACGGCGGCTCACAGATGTGCTGAATGCTGTGCTTTAAAGCTAGCCAACAATGCAGGGCTTTGTGCTTTGTCACAGCGCGTGGGCAACGAGACCTCATGCTCCGGCAAACCCTCACGACAGCTCAGGGACCAGCGAGACCACGGCCCAGAGGAAACAGCCAGCGTGCGACGCTGCATTCCTCATGTGGAATGATTCCATTTCCCCTTGGCTCTCGGCTGCATTTTTTCACCCCCACGCAAAAAAATAATGAAAATCTACAGCCAAGCGTTTCATATGCAAACATTAAAGATGAAGAAAAGGGCATGCGTCCTGTCATTCATCCTTCATAAACCATTTACATGAAAAAGAAAAGAAAAGAAAAAACACACATGAAAACAGGGTGGAGTGATTTTGAAATATTATCAAGTGTAGAGAATGAAAGAAGGAGGGAGAGATCATTCTCTACTCCTGGCCGAGCTGGAAGCTTTGGTTTAATTAAAACAAATAAGACGAGGGCAGGAGGACTGGAGGCGTTGGGAAAGGCCGTCTGAGGAGACTTTAATCCTGCTGTGGCACGACATATCAAACCCCCAGTACTAAAATATTAGAAAACACAGTGTAAGCAAACTCTTTTTATTTATATGAGTTATGTACATTTTATTTATAAGGCACATTTTAGAGAAAATCTATCTATCTATCTATCTATCTATCTATCTATCTATCTATCTATCTATCTATCTATCTATCTATCTATCTATCTATCTATCTATCTATCTATCTATCTATCTATCTATCTATCTATCTATCCATCCATCCATCCATCCATCCATCCATCCATCCATCCATCCATCCATCCATCCATCCATCCATCCATCCATCCATCCATCCATCCATCCATCGCATTTATGTATATATAAAGTGTCCATATGAATATTGTATTTGAAATTTGATTTGAATCTTGGTGTTTCCATCCAACATTTTCACACAATATAAAAAATTTGTGTAAAAACTATATGAATGCAGGCCGGCTAACGAAAACATAAATATGCTCAATATCAATTTGCATCCGCCATAATTCTTCAAACGACACGTTGCCAGCTCAGAAAGTCCGGCCTCAAAGAAAATCCAGATTTTCCCACAGGTACAACATTGCGGTGGTGTTCATCTCGTAAATATGATCGTTCCGACATGACTTGAAGGCAGCAGTCCCATATGGAGGGGTG
This sequence comes from Leuciscus leuciscus, assembly GCF_965113295.1. NCBI lineage: Eukaryota > Metazoa > Chordata > Actinopteri > Cypriniformes > Leuciscidae > Leuciscus > Leuciscus leuciscus. The sequence goes on from NC_138731.1 coordinate 39,672,599, forward strand.
AAAAGTCTGCGTGTGTGTGAGGCCAGCTGGTCATTCATTCACACTTTCCCGCTGTGCAGTGTGACTGTAGGTCAACACTCGTCCCCCCGGTACGCTCCCATAGGAATCCTCCCAGTTCAGCCGGGCCCCTCTCAGCTCTGCAGTCCCGCTGCGGTCGCGACCCTGTCCTGCCCTGGCACTGGCCGAGGGGGAGGGGGGCGACCTGTCCGTCATCGTGATGGACGTCCCTGCTGCACGTCTATAAACTTTAATAGGTCTTGTCAGCGCACGCCAAGCTGCTTGGCAGGTATGAAACACATGCCAGTTGCCGGCATCCACCATGACAGTGGGATTTATTTGATTTTCCCTCTCGCCCTCGCCCGCGGCCTGAGTGTGCGAGGACCTTCACATTCTCCAGGAAAAAGAAAAGCTTTTGTTAGGATGGTTTCTGTCAACCTGCCTGCAGCAATATAAATTCTGACTGTTTGAGAACGGGGCACGTCCTTCAAATATGGATGAAGCCAAACGAACTGTGAACTTCATGCAAAACAGGGTTACCAAAAGAACATGCAATAGTGCAGAGAAGCAACAAAATAAAGCTTGATAGTTTACAATACATTAAGGCAGTGGTTTTCAATATTTTGGGCGATGTGCCACTGAAACTATTTAGTTAGCACTTTCCGATTTATATTTTTTCGGATAAATAATGGAACAGTTTTATCGGTGAAATCAATGAAAACTATATTTTTTTCAGTTTTTAATGTTTTAATGCATAATTCCAAGTCTTCTGTTTACTTTGAATGAAAACAGACAGAAATGTAACGGAAATGTAAAATGCAGAATTCATTCACAATTCTGCATTCAGATCTGCATACTCATCACCAAAGAAGAAGGTGGCGAGAACCCCACTGGTTCTAGTGTGTATAGTCAACATGGTAGATTTAAAGGGGCTTTAAGTAAGAATTTTCATGTATTAATCACTTTTTGTATTTTGCATTGCAAAAACTTAAAAAACGAGACCTTCCCCGACTTCCCAGATTGTCTATGATTGTTGTCTGTATCTTTATATTTTGGGCCAAAAACCCAAAGAATGTTTCGTTCTATGACATATGAAATGAATGCTTATACAATGTTCAGTATAATGCCGAAAGTATTGTAATGTCAAAGTCATGCAAAGAAAAGGGATTAATTCAAACTATAGTCTCACATGGCCAGATCTATATATAGTCTATAGTCTCAAACATACTTTATATCCAAACTATCATAACAGTGTAATTATAATTACTTCATCTGTCGACATGGTGCCGGTGAATGATCTGATGCTTTCTTAACAGCTGTTTTCTCACAGCTGTGATTTTTTGTTGGGTTTATTTTGATATTGAAAGGAAAGCTCGCAGCACATATTTAAGTATTCATGTTAAGTATTCAGCAGTGTGGTCTGGATGTTCGTTAACAGTATATCGCTGCAAAGGTATTTCCAACTTCTTTTTACTTCTAAGCAAAGAACGATAAGAAACTTCGCCGTGAGTATATCGGGGCACTGAATCAAGTTCAGTCTCTTGTACGTTACGTGTGCACGAATGCGAGAACAAGCAGTAAGTTGCTGACTGCAGTTCACTTAAAGGCCACCGGTGTCGCTAATAACAACGGTTTCTGAATTCTACATATAGCCCCTTTAAATGTGTTAAAGTGAACATGATATGGGAACTAGGGAAGTCTTTTGTAACTATAATTTACCACTGCATTAATGCATTGAAAATGATTTTACTAGAAGGACATTCATGACCAGCCCTGACAGAGCTGATTACAGTTTATTTTGAAATTGCTAATTTGATTGCAGTGACCTAACAAACAGTCCTTTACAGGACAGAAAATTCTGGAAATCAAGCCCAGGTCACATAGGTTAAAGCTTGCATGTTTACTGTAGCTGTTGGGTAAACGCAGAGAAAAACCTCATGGTGACTGGCAACAATTAGCTTATTAGGACGTTGTTTATCATATAATTGCTAATGACCACAATTTGAGAACAACATCTGCTTGCACACATCCATCAATGAGTCATGGATTCAAGGCTGAATGTCGTCAGAGTCGAAGCATCATTCATGAGCTATTTAACTAGCGAAACCTTTGGTTACTCACGGATAACAGTGAGAGAAGTGATCATCAGAACCGCCCCTGATCTGACTCATTTTCAAAGGAAACACAATCCTCATTATAACAGCGCCTCTTTCTCTTTACCTGCCTTTAAACAAGAGGAAGTATATTTCACACACACCAGCCCAGGCAGTTAAACGCTCAATATAATGACCACAGTCACATAGGAGGCTGCTGCGCTGTAAAGCGGCTCAATCGTTCACTCTCTCGCTCCATGAACAGCAGGGAACCCGGATAGTGTCACTGCGGTTCGCTTATAACAATTTGGGTAACGCCAAATATTTTTGGTCTTTATAGGAAACTGTACTTAGGTTTAGATGACATGTACAAAAACACCATAAGATTGTTTGTGATTGATAATTGATATTCAATTGATATTTAAATACTATATTGCTTTATGTGTAATCATTCTAAATACTATTAAATATAATATAAATATTATGGAGTAGAATATTCCTTTAAATATTATTGAATTATAATATATATAATGTATTATATATATATATATATATATATATATATATATATATATATATATATATATATATATATATATATATATATATATATGTATGTATGTATGTATGTATGTATGTACGTATATATATATAATTATAATCATTTTAAAACAGTTTTACATTAAAATAAATATAATGGCATATTATAGTTACAGATTATATAAAGGTATATTGTAAAAAAAGATATTAAAATAATTATATTATTATTTTTATAGAAAAATATAAATATCTAGAAATGATAACCAAAATATTAAACTCTGTAACATTTAAAGATTATATTGTTATATTTAATAACAATAATTATTAAACAATGTAATCTTTACATATTACAGATTAGAGTACTTTTGTTATTATTAGTCATATCATACATTTTTCACACACACACACACACACACACACACACACACACACACACACACACACACACACACACACACACACACACACACACACACACACACACACACACACACACACACACACACACACACACACACACACATATATATATAATCTATCTATCTATATATTTATATATATAATATATACACACACACACACACACACACACACACATATACACACACACACGATTTTATATTTTTAACGACATATCTTTATATTATTTACATAACACTATAATATATTATAGATTGGGAATGGATAATGCAGCCAATGCTGTCAGAAGATTAAAATCAGTCTCAATTAATCCTTCTGTAATGATGAACATGATTATCTATTATAACTACATTTGCAAACTGCCTTTTATTATGTAATGTGTTCAGTTTTACTATAATCATTTTCTCTTTTAAACTACAGAACACAACATGTAAAAAAATGGTCTTATTGATTCCTAAAATACATAAATTGGTTTAGTTTTGAATGAAAGCACTCTATTGAGCTTGATTTACTTTTCAATTTAAAGACGAGCGAATGAGCAAACCAGGCGGAGTGGAGGTTCGGGTAGCTGGAGCACCTGTTATCCCATGAGTCTCTAGTTCAAACACACTCAAACACGCTCTCGAAAGCTCTCAGACTCTATCGACATCATCTACTCACTGCCCCGAACTTCACCTCTGTTACAATGTGGGCTTGAATGCAATGATAAAACACCTGCTTCCTGCAATACTGATTACAGTCTGTGCTCTCGTACTATCTGGCCTGCGCTTCTCTTCTCGGGGCATTTCAGACATCTTGCATGGGTCATCAAATGACAGTGTGGTTGAACTGCCCCTTTTGAAAACCCCCTGAATGGGTGCCATGAAAAACATGCATGATACTCCACAAGAATCTAAACAAGGCTTCCAATTTTCATACTTGGACAAATAAGGCCAATGAACTCTTTGCGTATTAAAACAACATGCACTGGAGAGGGCTGAAGCATCTAATATGGCATTAGTTGTTCTGTGTCCAATGCTCATGGGATAGTCAGTCCTTCCACTCTCGATCTTTATGACATACGCTTCCTCTGTACTTTGTGCTTCCTAATTTCCTTTGATTACTTTAAGTCTGCATGTGTCTGCGAGAGGTGTGAAGATAACTGCTTTCAGATGGGCCGCTGGTAGCGTCTGTAAGCTGAAAGGGAAGAGAGCGAGCGTGAGATACTCCGAGCCCCCCTCTGAACATCCCTCCAGGGAGTGCACTCGATAGGCAGCTGAAGCGGGCCCTTACTGAGCAGTTTTGCTTGCTCAATGCCTCCGTCTCCTTTATCCTTTTCCTGCTATGACAACTAACCTTCCCATGGGGCAAACCGGAGATGAAGGCAGCGTCAGGCGGGCCTGCAGACTCGCTGTCTGCCACCGACCGAATGCTGGCACAGGTAAACCGATTATGATTATTGCATTAGGACTGCTAGTATGTGGTTCTACTCTAAAAGCAAACAGGTCCAGATCAGTTAGTGCATTTATTTTCTGACAAGCCTGTGACTGTGGAGACACACAGTGCCTTGTGGGAAAGAGAAAAAGTTCATTCCTATCCCATGCACATGTACAGGTCACACTAGCTTCTTTCTTTCTTTCTTTCTTTCTTTCTTTCTTTCTTTCTTTCTTTCTTTCTTTCTTTCTTTCTTTCTTTCTTTCTTTCTTTCTTTCTTTCTTTCTTTCTTTCTTTCTTTCTTTCTTTCTTTCTTTCTTTCTTTCTTTCTTTCTTTCTTTCCTTCCATCCATCCATCCATCCATCCATCCATCCATCCATCCATCCATCCATCCATCCATCCATGATTAGAAATTATATTCTATTTTGTAATATTTAATAGTATTCTTATTATACATTACATGACTAATGAGCTGACACTTAATAATAATAATAATAATAATATTCAAACAACACTTAGTAGTAACAAATAAAAAGCTACAAGAAATAGGCTCACTTGCAGCAATGAAAAAATGAAAAGAAAATATGAACTTATTAAACCTGGTGAGCTCTGACTTGATTAGTATGTTTATATAAATAATACAATTCTTGTTGATTGTGTAAGGCAGGTTTTAGAAATAAAAAAAAGTTGTGCACATAGTTTTGTGAACTTTTGTGATTTTTTTTTTACAAAAATATTTTAATGCATATAAAATTTTAATTAAAACATCTAGCAAAATCTACACTACTATTCAAAAGTTTGTGGTCAGTATGACTTTTTTTAAACTAAACTAAAACTTGCATTCAGCAAAGACATTCAATCAAAAGAGACAGTAAAGACTTTTACTTTGTTAAAAAATACAATTCTAGTTCAAACGTGCTGTTCTTTTAAACTTTCAAAGAATCTTGAAAAAAATGTATTACAAGACTGGAGTAATGATGCTGATTTAAAAAAAAATTATATATTTATTTTAAATTGTTACTGCATTTACTGTTCTAACATCTGAAATGTCTGTAGCATACCAAAAGTGTCAAATAGTGACAGAACTAACTAACATAAGTCTAAATTCTGGCGCAGAAGTCAAGGAGAGCACACAAGCACTCTCACCTTGTTTTATTATCCTGTTTATTTTCCTCTCATCCCCAGAAATGGAGTGGAGACAGCTCACTTTTACTGTTCCAGGAATGTATTTACAGGCTTGTCTCTAGAGCTTCAATAACACCAGGAATGAGGCCCATCCTCTCAGCTGACCGTAAGAGTGGCAAAATGATTGAGCCCTGCTCTGAACACTAACTCCCAGCGCTCAGCTAAGCTAGCCTCTGGGAAGCCGTATAAACTCAGCACAAGTGTAAATGTCGGGATCCACATGGTCTGGGATCGTATTTTAGAGGCTCAATGGGTCTGCATGGATGGTTTCAACAGGTTCACTCCTTAACCAATAGAAGTTAACTCTGTAAGGATGTGCCACATCGTCACTCTCTCAAAATACACACAATTTCTGATGTCCGAAGGCCTGTCAATTCACTTCAACCTATTTTTGTATGCAATTCTGTCAAACGAATCATAGACAAAATATGACTATTTTTATGAAGTCAACATCAGGGCTCTATTAATTCTTGAGAATAAAACATATTTAAAGCATGTATTAAACGAAACAAAAACTGTTTCACACATGGAGCTGCAGTAGTCCCTGTTATCTGTCCTTTGGTTTCTAATTCTATTTCTTTAATCTCAATTTTTTAAAGGGCTCATATCATGAATGATCAACGCGTTTTGATGAAACAATGTATTTGACTTTCAGGATTTAACATTAATGCTTTACTACCTACATATACACGTCAATGCCACTCTTGCATGATCAGAAACCCAAGGTGAGCCTATTAAGAAGGACGCAGGATATATTGTATTATCCTAAATAGAAGAAGCAACATAATAACCATGTTTACCAATCAGAGACCATGTTCACACAGCAGCAGTGCACAGTTGTCAATCCTGTATTTGAGGATATTTCTCAAAAAATTCTGGAAAGATGAATGTGTACTTAAATTGGGTCATTTATGCAGTAGAAATGTGAAAGTTGGTGCCTTCTAGACTGAGAAAAGCCAGAAAATGTATTTTTGGCTCATGTGGAAAGACAACAACTCCCAGAATGCACTTGCTTCGCTGCCCTACGAGGCCACTCCCAAGCCACGCCTACCGGTTACAGAGGGCAGTATTGGAAGAAATGATACAACTAGGCTACTAGTCGACTCGAAACTGAAAAGACGCGGTTTTATCGTGAGATCCCCCTATGGGCGAGTTAAAAACATGCAGAACTAGCTCCTCCTACTGGCTGTAGTCTCTCGCCTCTCGCCAAAAAAGCCTCCGATGATGCTAAATTATGATTTTTGTATCATCTGAGGTTTTTTTTTCCAGACACACAATACAGAAATCTCTCGTCTCAGGGGGACATGAGGGAGGTAAGCACAGTCATTCAAAAATACTACTGGGTTTCTTCTGATACAAAGCTTAATGCTAATCGGTGAAGTATCCCTTTAATACGGTTACATTCACACACAGTACGGTTATTTATGGGAGTGACAACTGCATTCTTTAAACAAACTCACACCAATACATTTTCAGAATTAACCGCACCCTCAAAAAACCTGTGCCGAGTGAAAGGAGAAAGGAACCAGACTGGACAACTAGTTGTCTGTCACGTCAAACAGTGCGAGAGAGCCTCTCTGGAAGAGACAGAGAACACAAAATCTCCAAGAAAGAATGGAGATAGAGAGCTGCCAACACAGGCAACATTTCAAGGCATCACAGGTCCAACATTTGGTTGTGCTATGTAGTTTTAGCTGATTAGAGTATTGCATCTTTAGCTTAGCAACATGCCAATGTCAAATGCTATTGAAATCAATTGAGCATGGATGCAATAAGTTGATGTCTATGTACAGTGTTCCAGATCACTTATGAGGTTCATTTAGGCTGCTGTTTAGACAGCAAAGCAGAGCCGAAATGAGAATGTATTTGATTTAGAAAGAGAAAGGAAAGGCCCTGAATCAAGAAGATGAAGAGAAAGAATAGCAGTGAAGATGAGAGATGGGAACATAAAAGAAATTATTCTTCCTCTGACACAGAGACAAGTGGATAAATGACGCCCCAAAGCTTCATTTGTCTTGTTTCTCCATGTGCGGACAGTGAACCGTTCGCTTTTCTTTCACTCCCACCCTCAGACTGGACTTTGACTGTGTCAGCTGAACCTTGGTGGCTGGCCAGCACAAAGGGAGTGCTGTTAAACACACACCCTGACAAACATCTAGTCTGTGACACCCTATACAAAAGCTGGGTGGGAGGACAGAGGACAAGGCTTGAGAACAAGGCCCAGGGCCAGTAAAAAAAGAGCTTCAGCTCAGCTGATGGAACATTCACTTGTCCAGTTTGGCCAGTTATCAGTATGCAGAACTGCTATGCAGAAGACTTGCTCTTAAAGTCAGCTAGAAGACACATGATGGGAACTCTTGTAAAACTTTTGTAAAACTCAAACTTTTTTTTAACTTAACACAAAATTCACTAAGTGTGACACTGTAAAAACAGCGAGAAAAGATGCAACGGCTAAAGATGTCACCCTGACTCAACACAATGTCCAGCATAGACCGACTGTTAAGACTGCAGAGGAACGCTTAAAATTGGTTATTTAATTAAAAAATAATTGTATACAATTCGTTATAAAAAAAACTAAAAAAACTAAACTCCACTTATAAATAATCATATATATATAATTAATTGTATGTATATTATTTGAGTATATATACCATTTCTTGCAGGAAAGTGGAGTTTAGTTACTTTTCATTTATTAATGTTATTATTATTAATTTAATAATAAAAATAAATAAATTACACACTCAACCTTGTCTACACTCCTGATTTAAAAACTGTAAAACTGTTTCCTGTAAAACTAAATTCTAAATGAAATAAATAAAACAAGTACACACACACACACACACACACACACACACACACACACACACACACACACACACACACACACATACATACATGTACATGTACATATATATATATATACTGTATGTGTGTGTGTGTGTGTGTATATATACAGTTTACAAAGACACACACACACGTGTGTGTGTGTGTGTGTGTGTGTGTGTGTGTGTGTGTGTGTGTATATATATATATATATATATAGTATAAACATACACACACATATTATATAAACATACTTTTATTTTATTTAATTTTTTACAGGAAACTTGAGTGTAGATATGTTGAGATTGTAATGTCCGTTGCATCAAATGGCATCAATGATAACATCATTTGTTTAAATAATGTGGTGAGCGAGGTGGAACTAACTGTTTGTCCAATTAATGAAAGAGTTGAAACTGTTTGAAACTAGAACAGCCATTATTTCTCCAGTTCTGTTCAGTGTCAGTGTCATTAGTACTGCAGAAATAACCACCTTTAAAACTATCAATTTTTCTCACAAGACAAGTACAACCTGAAAAGCTGGCTCAGCTGGATATAAAATCCATATTATTGAACACTGGAGGATGTTGTCATTCAGTAAAATCCCTTCATGTTTTCCTCCATTCATAAAGCCCCGTCCATCCCTGAGTCCCCCTCCCCGTCTGATCTCCAGTCTGCTCTTACCTCGATTCCAAGTAAAGCAGAAACGCATGCTTCGGAGGCATCGCAAATGGCGGTGAGGTCGTGACCCCCCTCCAGCGCGAGCACCAGCCGGCCGCCGGCCAGTCCCATCAGCTGCTTGGTCAGGTAGCCAAAACCTGCCAAAGGAAATACAAGAGGGGGTTATAGAAACCGGTGGCTGGCCTTTGATCAAAGGAATCAGAGATGAAGAAAAAAAGAAAGAGGGAAAAGAAAGACGGTATTACATCACATTCTCTCCGTTAAAAAGACGACACTCTGGATTTACTGGGACTAAACATGTAATACGAGGCAGGTTTAATTTTAAGAAATGTGGCTTAGTTTTTTGGCTCCAGGCATCTTTTGATCTTTGTTTGAATATATGTATCCGACTATACATCCCTTTCCCAAAGAATCACATTCAAGGCCATCCTAGATGAATTTATTTAGTTTTAATTCTTTACTGGCATGACATGGTCCAATGGGATGTTCTTCAACACGTCTGCAGTCCATAAGAGAAGGAACCGTCCAGTACAGCTCAACCACTGAGAACCTGATACAGACTTTATGCAACATATCAAATGCAACACAAATTGCACCAGAACCGCAGCTACTCTGAATAATGATGCGCATACTGTGCTTGTGCACATCATTCTTAAAGGAATGGTAAAAATATGTTATTATTTATGCACCCTCGTGACGTTCCAAACTTTTATGCTGTTATTTTGTATGGGAAGACGAAAGGAGACATTTGGAGAATGTTTACGCTGCTCTTTCTCATACAACGACAATTCATCGTGACCACTTCCACCCCAAAAAGCATTGTTTTTCAATAGTTTTGTAAGATGTAATTCACTGAAAAACCTAATTCTTAATCAAATCAGTCATGACATGCAAGAACTAATGGCGTTTGCTGTCAATGTTGAAAAAACGTGGCGTATAATTTGAACCTGATATTTGTGAGGTCTGGTAGAGAGGAATATTATCAGTCATCCTTGTGTCGTTCCAAACTCGTTATTTTTGAATTTGGAGATTATTTACGAAGCTCTTGTCCACACAATGAAAGTTCATGGTGACTAAATCCACTCCATAAACCATCATAAAAGTAGACTGTACGACACGTGGACTATATATTTCAAGTCTCCTGAAGTCATATGATCGCTTTGTGTGGGGAAACAAAACTGTTATTTATGACTCTGTCACACCATGTTCAGTTATGACAAACAAAAACCAATGGTGTTTGCTGTCAATGATGCCAAACTTGGTGAAACTAGTCTAACTTGAATTTCACCATATTCACCATATTTGAATTTGAGACTTTTATGAGCTCTTGCAGAGAGGAAGATAAGCCAATAAAAATGTGTTTCATTCAGATTTGACATATGGCGTACAAATAATGTGGCCTTGTTTTTGGGACAAAAACCACGTACAAATTTTGAAACGACAATAGGGTGAGAGCATAACGTCAGAAATATTTATTGGGTGACTTAGTCCTTTAAGTTAAGCGGAAAAATGAAAAACAAACGTCGGCACAGATCGAATCATTCTTAGATCAGCAGATGGAACGAATCTGATTTAAAGTTCACTTTCAGATGCAAGAATGGTGCAAATTCAGACCGGACAACCTGTCTTTCTTTAGACTCTGGGCAAATGTTTTAAGCGAACAGTGTTTCTACTTTGCGTTTCCAGCACTGACATGACCAGGAGATGTAATCTACAAGAGCTGGCCTTATGATCCCTCTAACAGGATAAAAGCAGCCTTTTGGACCCCAATAACAAGTGCTGTATAATCATTAAATGTTTGATTTAGAAACAAGCCTGGAATGCCTTCTTGATATTATGCACACATGGGGGGAAAAAATAAAGGAAAAACATCAGGGATCTGGAAGTATGAGACAGGATGACTGGTACAATCCCTCCCTTCAGGGATTAGACTTTGCACACAAGAGTGTGGTCTCTTGTTTTTGTGGTATTAGCACATGATAAATTTGCCTGAAATGAAAGCTTTTAGACATGAGAAATGAGCGAGAGAGAGAGAGGAGTGGGACAAAGGCTGACTTCCACGTCAATGACTCATCTTTCTGCTCTGAACCGCTTCATTCCACGAGAATGTTCCTAAGTAAAGGGAAACGCAGAACACTTACATTTAGCCGTGAGTTTGTATCCTCCCAGAGGTGGCTGGTGCCCCTCCACAGCGTCGAAGCCTGAAGAAACCAGAACCACGTCCGGAGCGAACTCATTCGCAATGGGCATCACCACCGTCCTTTAAAAAAAGACAAAAACAAGACCACATGAGTTTCGGAAAGGAATAGTTCAGCCAAAAACGAACGTCGTTATTTATCCACCGTCATTTTCCCCTAACTCTTTATTATTTACTTTCTTTGGTGGAGATATTTTTAGATGGTTTTTCAACTATGGCCACTTTTTTCCCTCTGGACATTGAAAATAATAACAATGTCCATTAGTGGATAACATGAATCACATGTGAACTTTTTAATTGAAAAAATAAATAAAAAATACAAATATAAATACCACCACAGTGCCATTTCCACCCTCTCACATTTTATGTATTGTTTTTAATAGCATTCTGTGATGGAATTGGTGGTGGAAATTACATTTTAACCAAATCCTTTGTCTTGCTAAGACTAATTCGCATTTATCATTTTATGTCTTCTATATACAGACAATTAAATAATATTTTCACTGTTCTTGCATAATTTTATAAAATTGCAGCTTGACTGGAAATTACACAAAATCATCTGTTCAGAAGTGATATCTACCATGCTTAAAACTTCATTAGGGGAAACACTGTTCAGTGTGGTGGAAATGACACTGCAAAACGTGTCAATAAATATGATTTTTTTGTTGAGATTTGCTCTTTGCAATAGTTTTAAATGTTTTATTTAAATTTTTATGATGGATTTCCATGTTTTAAGACTGGAAGTCTGTGTAAGAGTAATACGATAAAGTCTATAAATAAAAGGCATCTGAAAAGTAGAAACAATAAATTATGAGTACATGGTATAACGTTTCCAAGACTAAAGTTTTTAACGTGACCTTCATTTAACAAAATGAAAAAAGTGAATCCCTGGAACATAAAAGTCGAAGAAACACCCTTATAGCAGAATGTTATAGCTGCATTCCCCCCATACAATAAAAGTAAATGGTGACCAAGATATTTTAAGCAAAATGATCAGTGTCTTAATTTTCAGTTAAAGCTATTGTATGACTTAACAAGTCTTTGAAAACAATGTATTCACATGGACTACTTTAGGAAGCTGTTATGATGCTTTTTTGGAGGCTAGAAGGTCCTGTTTGACATTTACTCACATTGCATTGAAGAAAGCAGCATGAACATTTTGCAAATAGTTTTTTTGTGTTTCAAAGCAGGAATAAAATAATACAGGTTTTGAATGACGTAAACGACAATTTTTCTTTTTTGTGAACAACCCAAAGATGATGAAGCAGTGCAATTGTATGTTAAACATAGTCCAAACTCCACCAAAACACCAGTTGCCATCATGGGAGACATTTAAATTCAAAGAAACAAGACTAGATTCAGTATGATTCATGGGACGAATGCGGTTTTAACGGCTCATTCTGTGGTAAAGTCGCGATTTCTAAACCAAGACTGGCTGTTGCAAAGACAGCCGTTGGACTCAGCAGAGGTCGTAAGACAACATGACTGGGGTGTGTGCATGGCGTGAAAACAATCCCAGCCGTTCTGTCTGTAAGGCACATAACACACACATCCATGCATATACACACGCACGCACCCTCCGATTGCGTTTGTCTTGGCAATGCCGATCGGACTGTAAGGGTCATCAAAGCTCACGTCGGATGAAGACGACACGCACATTGATTAGGCGGAGGATATTCTGACTTTGAGTTTATGACTGCGGCCAGGCCCTGCATTCCTTCTGGGCTCACAGCTGTGAGGCTATATTAAGACGACAGATTTCTCTTTCTGAACTGCAGCTGGAGAAATTGGATATATAACTGGGCTTGGTGGGGCGGGAGGCTTGGCGCTCTGTGCTCAAGTGTAGGTGTAGTTGACGTTACAGACTTGATTTGTGTAAGGCTTCATTTCCATGGCTGTTAATAAAGATTCGATGCAGTAGAGGTTTATGGTGTGAGGGAGAGTGGGGTAAGATGTGTCATCTGCCTGATTTAACAGTCTGTGTCATGTGACCATATACTGTATTTAGAAAGCTTAAAAGATGCACATGAGAAAAGCGATTATGCTAAAAACTGTGTTTTGCATGTCAAAGTAAATTTATATTTTTATTTAATTTATACTATATATATTTAATTTATATAAATTATATTATATAATAATTATGAAATGTATATATATTTATATATATAAACACACAACTTAAGTATATATACATGTGTGTAACAGCATATACATACACATTTATTATATAAATACAAACTTTATGTTAGATGCGAATAATCGATTTGAGAGCACTAAAATATATAAATATAATAATATATACATACACATTGTGTAAAAACTAACTTTTATGTTAGATGAATCGATTTGACAGCACTAATATTAACATAAACTAGAAAAAAATACTAATGCACAGTCCCATCAAACGTCCTATTAATATGCTGAACACTGTTCAAGATCTTTTATATACTACAGCCAGGAAATAATTTAATATTCAGAGCATTTGATTGCATTGAAATAATGTTCAGATTTTTGAATACTAACATTATTTGTAATTTCCTGTACTTTATTGTAGATTTCCTGCACTATTAGTTGATTGAACCACTGGCACAACTTACCCCAAAGTAATTTACAACACGGATGCCTTTTTGGGAAAACGTTTCATTCATTAATTCAGTGGTAATCTTAAGCAATGCATATATTATGTTTAAAATTTTATATATATACATTAAATAAAAGATCATTTTAATTTTATAATATAATTTATAAAATATATAAATTTTTTGTATTGTTTTTAATTATTTTTTATTTGTTATATTATATAAAATGTTAGTATAATTCAACATATCCCTTCACATGATACAGCTTACCAAAATTCCTTAAAAATTTTTTTTTTTAATTATTAGACATGGCGATGACTCATGTATGCTCCCTAGCAGGGAGGTTTCTTTCACACACAGCTATTCTGCATTGCATTAACTGTAGTGCCCAGTTGCACAATATACTTGGTCTCTGGTTGGAACTTCACTGGCCTCTGGAATATGGCACTTGTCCTCTTGCCGAAGGTGGGCAAAAGGCCCAACTCCTAAGATGGCCAAAGTCCACAACTGTGCGTCATATTTTCCATCTTAAAGTACCTAACCTCACCTCAATTACACCCTGCGCCCCACACCGAGCCCAGCTGACTGCACTGCCTGACTTACTGGAGGTCTAAAGGCTTCAGAAAGGATGACAGAAGGCTTTGAGAGTCCAACAGGGTTTGCGTCACAGAAAAGCGGCTGAAATGCCATCACACGGCTGCAACGGGAACGCAGTGTTTTCAGTGTTGTCTGGGAAAGCGCAGTGGTGTCTGTGTGGTCAGCTGCTAAGTGAAAACAAGCTTGCTTGATACTATTTTGAGAGTCAACAGTGACTCGTGTTGGTGCATGCTGAGATCCTTAAAACAGTGGTTGAAAATAAAAACTTGCAAGATCAAATAAAAAAATATGTAGAGGTTAGGCATGCACCGATATTAAAATTCTGGCTGACATAACAGGCCAAACATAATAATTTTCATTCCATGTTTTGGCGGAACTGTCAACATTAAATTAATTATTCAAATGTTGAAATATGAAAGAAACCCAGAACATTAAAATCAATCATTTTAAATGCTACAAGCGAATTTAGGCATTTTAGCATTAAAATGAACCGGATGGAAAATGGATATTCATTTTGTAATTTGCTAAAGATTACATTTAACAGACTTATTAAATTATTTCCCTAAAAAAAAAAAGCAAAAATATTGATATATACTGTCAATGTTAAAATTCTATACTATTTTGTTTATTTACCCCACCCTCCCCCCCATTAAAACAAAACATTCAAATCTAAAATCAATCATTTTAAACGCTAAAAGTGAATTTAGGCGTTACAACATTATAATGCATAGGATAAAATATGGATATTCATTTCACAATTTCCTAAAGATTACATTTAAAAGTGGTATAAAATTATAAGAATAAAGTTAATAAATAACTAAAATAAAGATGAACTTTAAGTGAGAGTTAACTGGGAAAATTTTATCACAATGTAAAAAAAGGGAAATAAGCATGAACAACTAAATATTTAATATTGTTGAATATAGATGAAAAATAAATAAATAAAAAATCACACACACAAACAGACACACAAAATAAACCCACTAAACTCTCCTATTAGCCTTTAACCGATATGATACCAATAAATTGTGCATCCCTTAAAAAAAAAATAATTCACATCACCCACTGCTATTGGCATTTTAGTGAATATCCGGTTTGGTGAATTCAATATAATGGAAGCACATAGTGACTCATTGTCCAAGTGACAACCCCATATTTAAGTGGCCGTCCAGTAAAAGTGTGCAGGTTGCTGCTGCTCTCCAGCGCTTCATGCTTCTGTCCAGTAGGTGGTGGAAAATTTCACCTGCTTCCTCCATGCAACAAAGTAAAAAGGGGCATTTCCGGCACAATTTTACTGTGTAATTGTTGAAATATCTGGTTGTCACAGAACACCTGGAAAATGATCAGTGAGCTGTATATATATACAGTACCAGTCAAAAGTTTGGAAACATTACTATTTTGAATGTTTTTGAAAGAAGTCTCTTATGCTCATCAAGCCTGCAGTTAAAAAAACAACAACAACAACAACAACAAAAAAAAATAATATTATGAAATATTATTACAATTTAAAATAATGGTTCTCTTTTTTAATATATTTTAAAATGTAATTTATTTTTGTGATGCAAAGCTGAATTTTCATCAGCAAGTACTCCAGTCTTTGGTGTCTTATGATCCTTCAGAAATCATTCTAATATGATGATTTGATACTCAGTTATTATCAATGATGGAAACAGTTGCACTGTTTAATATATTTTTTTGGAATACTTTTTTCAGGATTCATTGATGAGTAAAACGTTAACAGCATTTATTCATTAAAACAGCATTTATTCAAAATAAAAACATTTCTAACAATATAAATCGTTACCATCACCTTTTAACGCATCTTTGTTGAATTAAAGTACTAATTTCTTTAAAAAAAAAAAGTTATTGTTCCCAAACTTTTGAACGGTGTATATTGTTACAAAAGATTTCTATTCTAAATAAATACAGTTCTTTTTAACTTTCTATTCATCAAATAATCCTGAAAAAAGTATCTCAGGTTATAAAAAAATATTAAGCAGCACAACTGTTTCCAACATTGATCATAAATCATCATATTAGAATGATTTCTGAAGGATCATAAGACACCAAAGACTGGAGTACTTGCTGATGAAAATTCAGCTTTGCATCACAAAAATAAATTACATTTTAAAGTATATTAAAAAAGAGAACCATTATTTTAAATTGTAATAACATTTCATAATATTATTATTTTATTTATTTATTTTTAACTGCAGGCTTGATGAGCATAAGAGACTTCTTTCAAAAACATTAAAAATAGTAACGTTTCCAAACTTTTGACTGGTACTGTACCTTTTTTTTTACAGACACTTTTGAGGCCTTTATTAAATCCACTGAAAATGATATTGATTAAAATATCACCTGCAAAAAAAGTGTTCTGCAAAAGAAAGAAAATCAAACAACATGATTGTGAGCAAATGAATGAATTTTCATTTTTGGCTGATCTATCCCTTTAAGGTCAAGATCTCAGGCTAGAACGTCTATTAATGAGACCTTTATTCACTAACACAGCAAGAAGAAAAAAAAAAGGCTGAGCTTTGCTCAACGGTCACACTTTCCATCACAGGTGACACCTCACATCGAGAGCCTCCTAGCTCGCCAGAAACAGCAGTGGTGCGCCCACACAAAGCCTTCCTCCAGTCTAGCCCTGGGCAAATCAAAGCTCCACACAGGCCACAGGCACTCACAGGGCAGCCGCAGACTCACAGAGGGGTCCTCGGTACGACAGCAGCGGAGCGGGCAAGCGGCCAGAACCTTCCGTTCTCCACTTTGATGTTCAGAGACGAGCAAGCTTCAGGCGCCCGCCAAAACTGCTCGCATCATCACATTCCCCCGCCACAAAAAACGCGCCTCTTCTCTAAAAACCGCACGATCAATTATCAAGCCCGTGTGGAAAAGTCTTCTTTAAAGCCCGTGCGCACATGAATCAGACAGCGTTGATGCGGAGATGAAAAAGAGCTTTACTAATTAGGCCATGGATGCTGAGATTTACGAGCTACGTAGAGGCATCCTGCTCCGAGTGGGAGCCTTCCAAACTCCTGTCTCTGCTGACTGTCAGCTTATTTGGTTGCTTTATGGCCGCTTCTGCTGACGGATATGATCATTCCTGCATTTCAATCCAATTGCCACAAAAAAAGCAGGATTAATCACTGGCGAGACCACACAGACACACAACGAACACAAATCAAATCACACCACGCCACTTTGAAGACCAACAGCATCGCTGAACCAGCGAGTGGCCCCTCTCTCTTAAACCTCGCTCATTTCTGCAGGTCTTACGGGATGTTTTCCTCAAGAAGCTCCCGTGTGATTCTTCCTGAGACCCGGCGTCAGGCTCCAGAGCAGGACACGGAGATGAGAAGCCGAGGGCTCATTTCTCACAAGATGATAGGGCCTCTGCCAAATCTCTTTGACCTTTGATGGGTTTGCTCCAGACTTGGACTGTTATGCCTAACTCTCACACACTCACAGACACGCAAATACAAGTATCTAGATTCATTCGGCTGCTATTTTAAAGTCTTTTCTTCCCCTCTCTTCAAAGTTGCCAATTCAGGGTTCCCACACTTGTTGACTAAAGAATTGCCATGATCTTTTCATATGATTTATCTTGTTATTTAATCATTGGATTGACATCTGATGTAAAAATGCAGACTGATAGTAATTTCATGGCCGAGAACCAATAATTGGCTGATAATACAGTTGTGTATATATATATATATATATAGTGGATCAAAACATTTCATCAAAGATGAACAGTACCCGTTCTTGTCTTAGGACAACTTTGATGAACTTTTTTGATCCACTTCAAATGTTGACTACTGTATATACATTTATATACACACACACATTTATATTTAAGTTTTAAATGCCATGTTTTAAAAGTGAAATGAGGAATCACAACATAATAAAAAAGGACATTCAAAAATGTATAATTTCTGAGGTTTGTTAAAGATGACATCAGTGTTATCAAATAATTGTTGTTGTTTTTTTTGTGAGAATTTGAAGACTGCAAAGGTAATCTAAAAAGCAAAAAAATGCAGAAATTAAATATCCGATACCAACAAACCTGATAACCATAAACTACACTAAAAAGTCAAAATTCCTCCCCAAAAGGCTCATTGTGAATGTGAACAATACAGAAGGCTTTTTACTTATTTACATGACTTTTCCAGGCCTGGAAAACACCAATTTAAAATTCATATATTTCCATGACCGTAGAACCCCAGTCCATAAATACAGCGAGTGCAGTCCTTCACAAATACTGATCATGCATCATACGCTGCACCTCTCATCAGTCATGAGCTCACCCTTCACAGACAGGTCCGCTGGGAAATGTTCATGGCCTCACACACCGCACCTGAACGCAGTATCACATTCCTCCAGAACTCGCATGTAGAGGCCCCTTCAGATCCAGCGGACCATCCGTTTGACAGTCAGATCAGTAAATGACAACACACAGAGAGGATCTCCGCTGACTGCGGTTTGGGCTCTACATTCACTAATGACACAAGTGAAAAAAAGCAAAGATCTGGATTCTCTCACTATCGCTGCAGTTGAAATTCAAGGGCGAAATAGGAGGAGAGATACTCAAAGTTATGCTGTCAAATAGAACGTTTTTAGAAATTTGCAAGCAGACGTAACGTAATTCAAAACAGAGAGAGATATTGGCCAGGCTGAATATTTTTAGCCAATTTGAGATTATCAGCTTTGGCAGCTAATATGGCTGCACCATGGATGATTAACAAAAATGTTAGTTCCTTCTTGTATCAAATATGCAGGGCTTGACATTAACTTTTTTGCTCACCAGACACTGAGGCTAGTGGTTTTTCAGAGTTATTAGCCACTCAGTATTTTCACTGGCCACAATTTTGACATCAATACCATGGGGGAAAGCTGCCATATAGATATTTTTAATATCATCTCATAATTTGGCAGCAGGTATATTAGGGTGCTGTCACTTTAAGACCTGACACACAGACCCATTAAGTGTTACCAAAGCGTTTTCTTTCTCAACTGTTTACGATCATTTAAAACAGAACTGAATGTGTTTACGTGAAAACTCTCATTATTTTGTGTATATCTGACTGTTTATGCGCAATAAGCAGCAAAAAATAACTGAATTTAGTACTGAGAGGCGGCTTTATGTGCGCGCACTTTGGGTGTGAGCAAAAAATCTGCAGGAATGAGTCAAATTATGCACAATATATGCAATCCCACGCCGAAGTTTAAGCCCTGTAAACACCAACAATATTCATCCGGAGCAAATGAAATGAGTGAGTGAGGGGAGACGGGTTTGTGTGTCAGAGAGACGAGTGAGTGATAAACCACAGCTGGTATCGTGTATCTATTCTGAGGAAAAAATTAGTATTGGAAGAGTTTCATATACATATCGATATCACTACACTGCACTTAGTTTATTTTTTCAGATGACTTTTTAAAAGGCTACAATAATAATAATGCATATACCCGCATTTGGCGTGTGTTAATGTCAAGCCCCACAAATATGTACGTGTTTCTACGGTTCCGGATAATCACTAAATATTACATTATTTTTCACATTCATTTAGAGGCATTACTATTGCTTAGTGCTACTTTTTTTGTGGGAACATCAGGCCTATACCCAGACCCAGAGGTTGTGTTGTGGAGTCCATTTGATGTGAATTAGCTTGATGCAAAACTGTTTTTTACTACGATGCGCAACAGGAAACTGCACCTGAGCCTGCTTGAAACGGTGGCCTGGGGTTCGTTCATGTGAACTCTCAATTTGTGTGAGAGCAATCATGATTAACTTGAAGTTAACTACTATTGATGAAGGAAAAAGAAAGGAAGAAACAAAAGGCGGAATGAATAAACAAGAAAGGAAGAAAGGAAGGAAGGAAGAACAAAAACAATTGAAAGGAACAAAGAAACAAAAAGACAGAACAAACAAACAAGCAAAGGAAAGACAGACATCAACAAACAATACAATTTGGATTCATGTGAACTCAAAGATGGTACACAATTTGTCAAACTGTGGTTCGGACCAAACAATCAAACCAAGTGTGAAAACAGCCTTAGAGTCTCAGAAACACAAGGCTACAGAGCGTGAGAAGGTCTTCATCATCCTCCTCCTCCTCTTCTCCCCAGTGGCAGCCCATCTGCCTCGCTGTGGGGTCTGTGGGAAGACAGCGGAGCTTGGCATGAGAGTACAGGACCGCGTGTCTGGGATATACAATGTTGCGAGCACTTTATCTTTCCGTCTCACACACAAACACTCTGGAAACGTCTTTGTCCCATGGCATGAGCAAGACAAACGGCGACCTCCATCTCTCTAGATGCTCATCCGCCTCACCCGAAACTCACTGGCAATGAATCCTCTTACAAAAGCTTATTCAGGGAAACTTTCTGTCATGTTTGCCAGGGGGGCAACAATGAGAACGGATCCACAGACGAGGAAGACTCAACCATGACGTGCAAGATGAGGCAAGGATTTATGACTGGTAATTAGCATTAGCCTGCGCAAATTTCCTTGCAATGGACTGAGACAAATTACATGGACTGGAACCACAAGGCTCTCGAAAACCGATCCCACCTCACGGGTCCACCAAATCCCAGAGCTGGAACATGCCAAGAGTGGTTTGGAACAGAAGGATCATGCACTTGTAAAACCCAAAAAAAAGGGCAGTGAAGGGTTAATGCTAGTCATGGCTATCCATCAGTCTCAAAGGCTTTTCCAATCGCTCCCCCGTCCCAAAAAAAAAAAAAAAAAAAAGCGAGAATGCAAAGAGTAAAGGCGGCGGGGAGGGGGGCACTTCAAAGCCTTGTCATCTGGCATTGCGAAGAGCTGGTTTGAATTAACTTCAATTCTCCTTTCTGTTTCCAAGTTCATGGTGAGAGTGCCTGGGCTTCTGGTTTTCATTAGAGCCAATTTTCTTATCTTTTTTCTCCCTACTTTCTTCATCCTAGGGTTGATCCCCAGTAAATGCAACGTGGCACTGGCTGGGTCTAAATAAGAAGGTGCTGCCCTTAAGGCATGTATTGTCTCGAGAGGCCCACAAAACATCGCTGAGGAGGGGGGGGAAGAGTGAGGAGGAAAAAAAGATGAGGGTAACCAGGAAAAAGACATGCATAAAAGAGGGAAAGTGAGAAGTGAGAAGAAAGGAAGAAAGAAAGGTAAAGAAACAAACAAAAGAAAGTAAGCCAGAACAAAAATAAGGTGAAAAAAGAAAGAACAAACAAACAAAATAAAGATACAAACGGAACAAATAACGTCAAAGAAAAGACAGAAAAGCAAAATAACACAGAAAGAACAAAGCAAAAGGAAAGAAAGAACAAACAATCAAAAGAAGGAACAAATAAAAAATAGAGAAAACAAACAAAGCAAAAATAATAAAATATCAAAAGACAAATAATGAACAAAATTGCAAAGACAAACTGAAGAAAGACACAAACAAAAGAAATAAACAGAGAAAAAAAAATAATAAAAGAAAGAATAAATGAACAATCAAAAATGAGAAAGATAAGATAAACAAAAAAGAGAAAGAGAAAAAAAAAGACAATGAAAGAACGAAAAACAGACAGAAAGAACGAAAAACAGACAGAAAGAATGAACAAACATAAAAGAAAGGACATGATAAATAAAAACAAAAACAAAGAAAACAAAAACAAAAGAAAAGAGAAAAAATAAGTGACAGAAATCATAGAGAACAGGAAGGAAGGAAAGAAAAAGAAAGAAAGAAAGAAAGAAAGAAAGAAAGAAAGAAAGAAAAAGAATGAATGGCGTGAGCAGGAAGGCAGTAGACAGAAATATATGAACTGTTATGTTCTCCCTCCGCAGTCTCGAGGGATCATTCAATCAAACGCTGAGAAACGTTTGTAAAGAGCAGCTGATGACAGAAAACGAGAGAGAGAGAGAGAGAGAGAGCGCAGTGGGAGTGAGACACGTCCCCTCATCTGGGTGGATCATGGGTGGACGCAGGACAGATAACTAAACTATGAACACAACAACCCGATTACAGATCATTTAAAGGTTGAGTCACTTAACATGGAGTTTCCTTTGACTCAGAATGAATCATGAGCAGATTTGCATGTAATTCGATTAACATAATGGCTCAGGTGCCCCTGTAACTCAAACAGTAGAGCATTACATATGTACTGAGTTACACGCATGCTCTGGCGTATGAGGCAAACGCTGACGCAAATATGGTTTGGGTCATTCCACAACTGTGGTGGCATTTTCAACACAATTTTTTTCAAAAATGAAACTCATCCATACAACATTACTGTATTAAAATAACCTTTCTGTATTATACCCTCTTTTACTATTTTATTAAAGGTCACACTATATAATTGCAATAAATGATCAATAATAATAATTAATTATAATAAACGACCACATGACCTTTAACCTAAGGAACAACTTTTTAATCAAATTTACATTTAGTCATTTAGCAGCAAGCATTTTTCATAAAATGTTCCAGTTGTACAAATTCTTTAAAATATTTCCAATATTTCCAATATTACACTTTAATAATTTATATATAAAATAAAATAATTATCTTTGTAATTTAACAACATGATCAAATATAGCACCTTTCACATTTGAAATAATTAGCGACAACTGCTTTTATGTAAATTATTAAAAATCTTTTGAACAATTTAACTTCACTTTTTTACTGTGCTTATACATTTCTTAGATACTATGTTTCACAACAAATCTCTTATTTTTGCTAATTTTATTACTGTATTTGAACTGAAAAATTCTCTCTAGTCAGCTGAATAATGAATGGGTGACATGCATATTTTTCAAAATCAAAATAATTGTAAATATTTATTAGGTCATATAATTGATGCCAAGTTGCAGTTAAAAGGTGTTTTTAAAAACTAAAATATGATTTTCAATAGGAATTGTGTGCATAGCAGTATCTGTCAGGGCAACTGTAGAATGACTGGTTACCACTAATACAGCAGCCGTCTCTACTGGAGTTATGAATCAGAATGAATGGACTGATAGAGTGAAGGTGTGCATCAGGGTATGAGTACAGCAGCTGGCAACCAATGAGTCTCTGAGTGATATGGCAACGTAAAGCGAGTCAAAGTCATTACAAAGGTAGATCTCTACAAAACTTTTCCGTCTGATTCTCAATGGCCAAACCGGAGCATCCTAACATGGGTGCTGATGCAGATGAGATCAGGGGGAGCTTCGGGTCAGACTCAGCTGGCATCACTTAGACCCTGCGTGAGGAAAAGCCGCTGAAGAGAGGTGCAGCGAATTTATCGAAGACGTGTTGGGGAGAGATTTACGGCAACGGCCGGACAGACGGGCTGATTGGGTCAAAGAGAGGGAGGTGGTCTGCTTTTAAAAAAACAGGGATGAGCGAGGACCATCCTGCCTTATCATCGCCCTGCAGCGGGCCATATTTTAGCCATCTACCTGTCGAAGCAGCCTGAACGCGTTGGGCACGGAGGCCCCTCTTCAAAGAGCATCTCGAATCGGCCGTGCGCCCGCGCTGTGAGGGAAGGGGTTATTAATAGCCCCAAACACCAATGCTAATGGGGCTCAGCTTTACTGGCTCACCATCAAAGACTCCCATCAGCCCCTGCTACAGATAAAAGGGACAGTTCAACGGATGAGCAGAGCTTATACAAATTGTTACAAGACACCATTCTCCCACCGATTCTCCAACAACCACCTACCGTTCATGAAAATCCCTGTGAAAATGGGGCTTTGCCTGGGGCTTTTCACACTGTTTGGCTGTCATATGGGTGTGTTAGTAGGCAATATTAAACCGGTGAGTTGGTTTGGCTCCATTTTAAAACCTAGTGAGCTGCCTTCATTTTAAGGGAGCATGAAAATGACTCAAATGCCAAAAAAGTGGGCAGAATAATTCAAACATGTCTTATTTTGAAACGACATCCAAGATGGCAGACGATGCTAAAGGAATGTCAGTTGTAAAATGTAAAACAAAAAATACCAGTAACTGTTATTAAAATGTGTTACAGGGGACCTATTATGGCCATTTTCAGTCTTGATTTTATTTTTGAGGTCTCCTGGAATAGGTTTTCATGATTGAATGTAAAAAAAAAAAAAAAAAATCACATTGTTGCAGCACCTCTTTTCCCAGTCCATCAGTAATGCTCTTTTTATTTCCGGTCTCTATGAAGCCCCTCCTTCCGAAAATCGAAATGTGCTCTGATTGGTCAACTGGGGCAGTGTGTTGTGATTGGTCAACTGCTTCGAGTATGTTTCGGAAATGTACCATAACCGCGAGCTTCAACACACTACTAACGCAACTCAACCTGGCCTCGTCCTCTTTATTTGCAGATGCCTTGGGTGGGAATTATTCAAATGAATAATATTGTGATGTGAATGTTCCCGAAAGACAACTCAAGACTACAATCGAGGCGTTTCAGGAAGTTCAGAAATAGTGCTTATTGATATAGAGAATAACTTCATTTGGACTGGACCTTGCGCTTTGTAACTTTACAGACTTTTTTCATGCTCAAACAGCAACAGCTCACTAGGTTTTTGAAACAGAGCCCTTCTCTTTGAAATAGTTTTTAATGTCTTTCCTGCCAAAAAAAGAAAAGGTTCATTAATCCAGCTGATCAAACTGAAGTGTGTTTAACTTCCAGCTCTTAAGAGTCTGTTAGACTATTCCAGCATTCTCAATCATCACATCCTATTCGGAGTTAAACTCAGTGGTGAAATACAGTCCTTCTACTGGCTGTGAGGTCACTGGGGTAGCCCATGCCCATCCAATAAAAGGACATTGCCTTGCGATAAATTCAGCCCTGAACAGGCCACTCTCAGCCACATGTGCCCACATGAAATCTCTGACTGTGCAGCTGGTGGTAATATAAATAGTTTGAGGGAGTAAATAGCTATTCAAATAAATAAATATATAATAAGCTCAGTAAGGCAAATATATCCGTGCAATAGTTATAAGTGCGTCTTTATTCAATATGATGCCGCTGCTCAACCAGGACTCATTCTGCACGTTTCCCAAAAAAAGAGAGAGGAAAAATAAAAAAATCTGCGTGAGAAATATGGCTTCTGCACCAGACACTAAAACCTGCTGGTCTTGAACCAGGACCAAATAACCAGTGTCTAAGGGGGGATAATGTCCACATGAATGACTATTTAATTAGACTTTTTGATTGTTTTTCATAAAAAATATTTAAAATCCTTAAAACAAAACTTTACTTGAAGAAACGCTAGTGTTGTTATTGTCAACTAAAACTATTAAAAATCAGTTTCTGTAATTAAAATAAAACTAAATTAAAATAATACAAATATTATAATAAAAACGTAAAATTAAAAAAAACTTGATTGAAAACTACTAATGTTGGCAACAAACTGAAATAAATAAGTTTAAGTACTAAAATTCCTAAAACTACAACTGAAATGAAAAAAAGGCACGTAACAAAATGACTAAAACGGCAACTAAAATTAAAATAAAAAAAACTGAAAAAATAAATAAATAAAGCTAATTCAAAATATTAATAAATACTATAACAGTATATAAATAATACTTAAATGACTGAATAAGATATTAAAACTAGTATTAAAACAACTTCTCAGTTAATTATAATTTCTTTTTATGATTAAAACAAATGTAAAAAAATCTGTCAGTGCACTAAGACAAAAAACACTATTTTTAAAGACACAATCATAAGTCTTAATATCTTATGTAGTGTTGTTTCTAAAATTTCTTGTTTTAAGGATTTTTAGTAATTTAACTGGAAAATTTGACAAAAATAACATTATAATCAACAAAGTTGATGTGATACACGAGCAGACACTACAAATCTACAGGACTCCACACACTTTTGTCTATGTGTCAGTTTAAAATAACTTGATTTTATTAACAAAAAAATCCCAGTATTAAATACATTCAATATTTGGTCCCATTACGTCTGACGCCAACACCAAAGTCAGCTCATCATGGCATAAAGACGCTGAGAGACATTAACAGTTTTATACTTGTAAACAAAGACTGCAATACACTTATGTAGACCGTCCTTGCTTTTTTTGGTGTAAAAGAGGTGTATGTGTGACGATGTTACCTGAATGCTGCCAGATACTCAGTGTCCCCCATGGGCGGCTCCAGACCTCCAGTGAATGCCATGTTCACATTAAAGCCCACGCCTGGACCGATGCCCACCTATACACAGACAAAAACAAGCCACAAATACAATTCTATTAAATATGTGGTGTAGTACTAAGGCTGCTAAGCTCCCAGCACAGGTCTTACTGGAGCAGATGAGCAAGTGTTATTATGAATCATGCACATTCAAACATCCTCGGGAAAAGCGCTGATGTCACAGAGCCAATGAAGGACAAATCCCAACAATTACGACCAGAGTTAAACTGTAATGAGGTCTTATTTGAAAGCCAAATGGACTTTGACTAATACCAGAATTTAGTGGTACAACTGAGTCAATTCAATTTCAATCCCCTCATTAGTTCAGAGGCAGGAGCTGACTTATCGGATTAATGATAATGAGCATTAATTATAACTGAGAGAAATTGGAGTCAAATAAGGAGGAAAAGAAGAACACAACTGTCTTTACCATACAGTGCTTATATTAGGGAGGCAACATCATTTTGGCCGCTGGAAATTATCGAAAATATGAGGTTACACTCTCGCTCTAGCGTTATCACAGCGCGGTGTGGTGCTTTGCTCAATATTCTGCTTTATGCACGTGTGTTGCTCACGGCCTATGCGAACGCTCCACTCATGTACCGCTCATGCTTATCGGAACAGCAAAGTCTCGCTCAAATAACACGCCAACATGACATTTCTATGTAGTAGGGTATACTTGTTGCTGTTTGCAATAGCCGTATTGCCCTAAAAGCATTTTGGGGTTTTCGGCCAAACGCATCCAGAATTTTCAGCTTCGGTTTCTGATCATGTTCTCCAGAGTGATTTGAGAATTGTTCAAAGAGCATCTGCATCTGATCGTCTATGCAAACAACTCGCACGATAAACGTCACACATTTTCTTAGTCACCTAGAACCAGTGCAGAATATTAAGCACATTTTCCATGTTTTCTCAGTTTTATATTTTACAAAATCCCCAAAACTGTTTATTTTCAGGTTTAAACCTGATTTTGTATCTTTGAATCATCGTATGCCTTGTATTATTATTATACATCAAAATTATAGTTAAATTAGGGTTTCTCTTACTGGAAAAAAGTTGTATTTTTTAAGCTGTTTCAAAAGAAATGCATACATACTGTGATATACAGTACAATTCAAAAGTTTGTGGTCAGTAAGATTTTTTTCTTTGAAAGAAAATAATACTTTCAATTCAGCATTAAATGGATCAAAAGTGACTTTTCTGTAAATTTTTACAAAAGATCTCTATTTATCAAAGAATCCTGAAAATAAATGCATCGCGGTTTCCATCAAAATATTAAGCAGCACAACAGTTTTCAACATTGATAATAAGAAATGTTTCTTTAGCAGCAAATCAGCATATTAGAATGATTTCTGAAGGATCATGTGACACTGAAGACTGGAGCAATGATGCTGATTCGCAGGAATAAAGAGCATTTTAAAATATATTTAAACAGAAAACAGTTTTTTTTAATCAAATAAATACAGCCTTGAAGCATAAGAGAAAAAAAAAAGCATAAAAAAATCTTACCATACTGTTAAAAGGCACACAAAAACTCACCTCATCGGGGGCTCCACTTCCAGGGAAGAAGTTCCCATCATCGTAGCGATGGAGAGACAGATACAGGATATTCGGATCACTGTAGAAGGCCTGTTGAGTCCCGTTGCCATGGTGAACATCCTAATGCACAACAGTACAAACAATTCACGTCATCTGTTCTATCCTAAAGTTATCATTAATCTACTCAAAACAACAATATTTGGTTAAGCAATGTAAAAATCAGATGCCGTAAAAAGACATGCCGTCACTCTGGTGTATTTGCATTGGAATGAAACGTGTGTAAAAATCTATTCTGAGCCGTCAGTGATGCAGGAGGACAGTTTAAGGGATGATTTCTTTTCATGTCTGCCACAACATGTCACGGTCAGCTTCCCCATAAACAGCAGGTCTGTCAGAAGAGCCGGGTCACAGAGACGAGGAAATGAAAGCCATTTTAAAAGGCATCCAGAAACCCTAATGACCCCAGCAGAGTCTGCCTTGACGCCACTTGTCATTTTAAGCTACCGCTGGCCCAGGATGAGACAGGGACTGTCCCGCATACCATAAACTCTCAGAGTTTTATAAAAAAATATATATTATATAATCACTTTTTAATTTTTTTATGTTTAATGCATTTTATTAAATATTTATAAAATATATAAACATACATCTAAACATGTATTTTGCCACTGGTTAAGTTAGCATTATAAATATAAAATTTATTAAAATGTAAAAAGTTTTGACCTCTGACCCGATGTATGAAAACTCAAGCTCCTCTTCTCTTATCGAAATCCTCCGACATTTGTCTTTAAAACTTCTCGTTTTAGACTTCTAATTCGCGACAAGTGTTTTGTTTTGCTTCTGCGCTTCCACGTTCGTCAATTTCAGAAGGCATTTATGAACTCACTGGAGTCATGTGGTACTTTTATGATGGATGCGCTTTTTGGAGCTTCAAAAACTGTTTCAAATCCATTACAAAGCTAGGAAGATCCAGGATATTATTTGATATAACTCAGATTGTGTTCGGCTGAAAGAAGAGAGTCATATACAGATAGGATGGCTTGAGGGTGAGTCAATTATGGGATAATTTTCATTTATAGTTGAACTATTTACATACAGTATTCTATATATATATATATATATATATATATATATATATATATATATATATATATATATATATGAAGAGTTCAGATGCAAAAGCCTCTGAGTGCCATCTGAAATTTTCTTCTAGAATGATCATTTTTATCAAGCTCATTTATTTAAGTTCAGTAATTTCACTTAAATATTTAATTTAATTTTATCAATCAATAAATTCCTCTTGAAACAAACTTTGTTGTATTATTTTAATCTAATACTGTGAAGCTGCTTTGATACAATCTGTATTGTGAAAAGCGCTATACAAATAAACTTGACTTGACTTAAATGGCAATGAAAATGACCTATTAATTGCCATTTAAGTGAAATGACTGAACTTAAATAAATGAGCTTGATAAAAATGATAGTTATGAAAATTTCAGATGGCATTTAGAGGTTTTTGCATCTGAACTCTTCATATATATATATATATATATATATATAAATATATAATTTATAGTAAAATATTTAAATATTTAATATTAAATATTAAAATTATATATAACTTTTTTTCCCTCCACTTTCATGGCACTGGTTATGTTAGCAGAAAAGACAACTGTTGCCCATGGACATTTACTGAAAAAAATGTGTGTAATTTTTTATATGGTATATGCACCAACTGCGCCAGTTACTGTACGTGTCCGGATATCAGTTTAAAAATGTTAACTATTTGTGTAATTCAGTTTGGTGACTCTAGTGACAAAGAAATAGGAAAAAGATATTTATGAAGAAAGAACATATGAATTCATGGACTAAAACAAAAATATATCCAACCTGATTGAGCGTACACTTACCCAGTCTACAATGAGAATCTTACTGACGTTGAGTCTCTGCTGGAGGAGTTTGGCTGCAATGGCGACCGAGTTGAAATAGCAAAATCCCCTGTTTTTTGTGTCAAAAACAAAAGCAAAAAAACAGCACGTGAGGGAGAACACAGAACCAGGGCAGTCAGCTGGTGTGTGTGATCTATTGTGGAGGGCCTGATCGTGTGCGTTTCTGAAGTGGACCTCCTGGCCTGATGGATTGTCTCATTTCGCTAATGACACGATTCACCCACTGCGTCCTGGCCTGACATCAGAGCGTAAGAACAGGGCCTGGCCCGCGGCCCACGGCAGAGGCACCAAACCTCAGTCGACTCCCCAAACACGGCATTGATGGAACAATCCTTTTATTTAACCTTTCACCATAGAGACTGAGGAACACTCGTTTAATTTAACCTTTCCGTAATGAGGGAGACGCACTGGGAATAAAGATGGGAGGAGCGGCTGTGATGCTTGAGCCTTTTAGAGCAGCAAAACTCATCAATTTGAGGGAATTTAGTCCCACATTAACGATAACTGACATTCATTTGCACAAACCATCAAGCATCAAGATAATTAAAATTGCATCCAAGTTGCCTGAGCTTAACAGTGAGAACATCGTGTACCCAAACATCTCCAAACAGTCAGAAGTATGCCAGATCGGGAATAAATTGCACTTTTTATGAATAAAGTACAAAGTATAGGGCTGAAACTCTTACAAAATGAATCATGTAATCATGTTTCAGGATTTGGTCAGTAAAAGGAAGCACTAAATGTTGAATGACAATGTTGAGGGCAAACTAATGGTCACTTTATGTGAGTTGTGCATTTTTTTGCTACCACAATTTGAGGAATGTCTAAATAGTTTTTTTCGGTGATTATTATTTTCTATTAACATAAACAAAACATCAAAATGAAGTAGGAAAAAAAAAAAAATGGAAAAAAAAGCTAGCTATTATGGGACAAAATGTTAGTTTGTAGATACTGATATACTGAAACATAATTAGCCCATTAATGAAACAATCATTATTATTATTTTATCATTATTGTTCCTTCCATTATCTTGGGTAACAGGGTTGAATGGTTGAATTTGACAATGCATACAAATTTAGAAAATTGGTTCGGTAAACAAAAGTCACAATTTAAGTGGTAACAAAGTTGTGTGCAAAACTTGCCACAGCTAACCAGCTAATAATAATAATTAAATAATAAATTAATTAATGAAATATTTAATTAACAATTTTAATTTATATTGAATATAGAAATCAACACATTATATCAAAAGTATGTGCTGTAATATTTTACATTTAAATGTATGTATTTTAAAAAAAAAATTTGTGTGTGTTCCCTGGAAATCAAAACTCTAACTTCGAGCTACAGGAACCTCTTTAAATCCTGGATCCAGAAAAGACATACCAAAGTCTACCGTACTCATGAAAAAATGCCGTTTACAACACATGCTAGTCTTTCCAAATAAAACTGGCGTGAGTCTGTCTGGAGATAAGACTGGCCTACTGTGCTGAATTCACCTCACCGACAATTTGCATTACTGTACTGAAGCCAGCGAGAGCGCTGGAAGTCCTGCAGTCTTGGCCAGGCGATCCACTGCAGAGCTGGAATTCATTTATGTGAGAGGAGAGTGTGTATAACACTGATTTATGATGCTGTGCGTGTGTTTGAAGTGGATGCTGATATCGGCTGTGGGGTTTATTTTGAGATCACAGAGATACAGTGAGAACGTACATGGGAGTGCTCTCCTCAGCGTGGTGTCCTGGAGGTCGAACCACAGCAAAGCCGTTCTGTGAACACAAACACACACAGTGTCTGAGACCTTAGAAGTGAGAAATACAGAAGAACCTTAACACAGCAGGGGCATCCCAATTTGCGTGGCTATGCACTATTCTATGCAGTTTCGTAGTATAAATTGTGAGAGTAGTGTGTTCACGCTGAGAATTTCAAATAGAAAAAGTTAACTTTAAATACCCGAATGATGCACTTAAAGGGACAGTTCACCCAAAAATTTATTTCTTCTGCTGAACACAAAAAAATAAGATATTTTTGAAGAAAATGAGTAAGCAGAGAATTGATGAGCCCCATTGACTTCAATAGTATAGAAAAAATAATAATACTATGGAAGTCAATGGGGCTCATCAACTGTTTGGTTTGGAACAACATGAGGGTGAGTAAATGATGACAGAATTTTCATTTTTGGGTGAACTATCCCTTTAAGTGCATCATCCGGGTATTTAAAGTGTACTTTTTCTATTTGAATTTTTTTGGGTGATCATCCCTTTAATAAAAAAACAATAAAAAAAAAAAAAAAAACAATTGTGGAATGTTTGACACTTCATGCATTATGATGTTGAATGACAAAACAACTTATAACATTCATACGCTACACGATTGAGTACATAGTGCACAAGTTCATAGTGTATAGTGCATCATTTGGGACAAAACTAGATTATTAAACTAATTAATGAATACATCATTTTATTAGAAATATACTTTAAAAACAATAAATTAACAATAATACAAATCAATATTTCAAAAGAATTATTATGGAGTTGTTTTTAACTGGGAGTTTGATGAAATAAAGTTTAATTTATTTAGTTTAATCTTACATACTGTATTTGTTATACTCAAAAAAAAGAATAAATGAGATAAAAAAAATATATATTTCAAGATTTCACTTTATTATTCAGTTTTAATTTATTGTAGCATTTTTTAAGTAGCTATCATCACAATGACAGTTGTTTTGGCGGACACAATGACAGTATTTTTTTATTAGCTATGATTTTGTCATTTGATGCAGTGGTTCGCGTTCAGGGGGGACGCCTGGCTTGGACACAGTATAACGGAGGTATGCTAATGAATGAGGGTTCATTTACAAAAACATCATTCCAAAGTGACTTTGGGAAACGCCACTCAGACTCTCTGTCCTGTCTCTCCTTGACTCCTCACAGATAATGTATTTTCCACTCAGGCTGATGGACAATAAAGCTCAGTGGATGCTACTATGTGGCTGGGTGTCACTGCGTGGCTATTGAGAGCAAGAGGACTTTAAGTCTGCCAGTGTGTGATACTACTTTACCTCAGGTTTCACACACTGGGCCGCCTGCAGCTGCCTGATTTTATTATCCTTCCTCACTACAGAGGATATTATTTTATGCAGAGATAGAGTGGGAAACAGAGGGAAAAAAAAGCTAGTGCATTATGTAGGTGTATTGAGTTTTTCTGGGCATGCTGAGGCATGGTTTTGAGCCATGTCATTTTTGAATGCGATGATTGGTGTATTTCAGTGTGTTATGCTGAGATTTCAGTGTGTTATGCTGTTATTTCGGGTGGGCGGGAGCTGAGGGGAAATCATTTGTGAAACGCATAATTCAGCCTCTAAATACTGACTGGAAGTGCATTAAACATGCATCTGAGACCAGTGAGTGTGCGAGAGAGTGTCAGTCTTACCCTTAACTCTCCCGAAGCCACCTTAAAGACCAGATCCACTACAGAGCCCACAGCCAGACGAGCAGCACTGGACGAGTGAACTTCATTCCAGATAGTGTCACTGTCAACCTGTTAACACACACAAGCACAGGTCTGTTGCATTTAGGGTGGAGATGATCCGATACTGGGAATGCTATCAAGTTTCAAGTTATTAAAAATGAAACAAATTAAACACACACACACACACACACACACACACACACACACACACACACACACACACACACACACACACACACACACACACACACACACACACACACACACACACACACACACACACACACACACACACACACACACACACACACACACACACACACACACACACACCTTTATGAGGACATTCATTGACACAATGCAATCTCTAGCCGCTTACCCTAAACCTTACCCTTAACCTAATTATAACCTTATCCCTAAAACCAAGTCTTGACCCTCAAACAGGCCTTTAAAGGGGTCTCAGAAAGTGAGGACCGGCCAAAATGTCCTCACTTTACTCTCTTTGTCTTCACTCCAATGGTCTAAAACTCAAACTGGTCAATAATACAAAGTTATATTAAGCCAACTGATATGATGTATAAAAAATAAATAAAAATATAATGTGATTAAATACATTAAATATCAAAACTACACAAGTTAAAATCAAATAAAATGGTTGACAAAAAATAAAAATAAAATTAAAAAATGATATTAAAAATTTGAAATATAAAATGTTTTACAACATTAAATCTAAAAACAAACGATAAAAATAGTTTGGTGCATTTGATGTTATTAATAGTTATAGTTTCATGTAAAAGCCATACTTTGCTACCCATAAATCATTAGTCCCATTTTAGTTAGTCCTGTTGTAGTGCACTTAAAAACGTACCACAAACAGCAATTTCTAGTCAATTAAATGATATTGCCAAATACCAAATAATGAAAATGGTATGGCATCCTAATTTAGCGAACAATATTCAGCAGTTCTATAAGATGTCTCTCCTCAAGAACCCATGTATACGATGAAAGCAGTGTTTTCTCACTGCTGAGAGACTACACAGGACAGAAGTGAGACGTTTACTCAAGCGGACAGCAAACAGAGCCAGAGAGGCTTCATACACACGAGGCCCGAACACCCAAACGTTCCCAAACATCCTCTTATGTACCATTCCCGTTCTCACAGAGATGCCTGATTGCCCAGCAAGCAGAAAGAGAAAACGCCACACCGAGATTTACACACAAACCAACAACACGGTCACAAAGAAGCCAGAGGCCTGTGTGACACCTAATGCACAACCCAAAGGACACGGGCATGCTGGGAGTTCAGGGCAGACAGGCTAAGAGAACGCAAGTTTATTCTGTGACATGAAGGCAAACAGTGGCAGGAGAGACCTGGCTCGGGAAGGGGGGCATTCCCAGAATGCTTAGAGACAGAAAACAGCCATTCATCAGGCACTACTGATTATGCTCACACACGTCTGCCCTACAGCCTGCAATTACTGCACAAATGAACACACACACACATACACACAGGAACACACACACTAATACTTAAGCACAGTGCACTTAAATGGGGTCATGGGTAAAACAGGGAATAATTCATGAGGTGTAAACTACTGGCTCTCCAGATCAACAGGTGCTCGAAGTGCAGAATAACATCTCTCACACTGAGAGTTTGACATGAAGTGCCATTAGTAATTAATAGTGTTCAGCTTATGACAAGCATCACTACTACTATTGCTCGTAAACGGGGATAGGGAACAAAACTTCGGCATGAATGAGACTTGGGGACAGTTGCAGACACTTAGCCACTATGTTAAGACTTTGTCTAAAGAACTAGTTTGACCAACAATAAGTTAACCAATGGGTAATCAGTCTTACTTTTCTGATTCAGATGAGACCGATATAACTTTTTATGTAACTGACTTAAAGTTATGAACAGCCTTA
Organism: Leuciscus leuciscus; assembly: GCF_965113295.1. Taxonomy (NCBI): domain Eukaryota; kingdom Metazoa; phylum Chordata; class Actinopteri; order Cypriniformes; family Leuciscidae; genus Leuciscus; species Leuciscus leuciscus. Next base: position 39,708,129 of record NC_138731.1, read on the forward strand.
AAGAAAAAAAATGTGATGACTAACTTGTAAAACTAGCCTTAGCAGTTTATGCAACCGGCCCCCCCGAAATCCATATACATATAGAGAGATAGAGAGAGAGACCAGAATATCATAAAAACTTGAGCCATTAATAAACCTCCATAACCACAATATCTCTTCTATTAGAGGGCTTAGCACAGACCAGTACTGCTCATATTTTGTTCAGAATACATAAAAATAATATACAAATATTATTTTAAATAAAAAGATAAATTGTTGCTTTATAATATAATATATATGATAAAATTATAAAACTTTAATTATAAATTATTTTATAATAACAATTTACTATACTATATAAAAATACATCATAATTTGAATAAAAAATAAATAAAAATTAAAAGTATCCAATATTACAAAAAAAGTTTCTGGTTAATATTTTTGTTGCTGTTTTTTATATTTAAAATGATATAAAATGATTATTTTAAATAATAAAATTATAAAAAATGTATTATAAATTCTTTAATAATAATAATTTACTATAATATTTAAAAAAATACTATTTAAATAAATACATAAATTAAATTAATTAAAATTATTTAATATATATATATATATATATAAAAAAAAAAATTAAGCTAACTTTTAAATAAAAGGGGGAAAAACAGTTTTTACCTTTTGGCTTTCTGTGATCCAATGTGCATTGGACAGAAAAATTGCTTAATAATATAATTTTTATTTTATTTTTTATATTTAACCATACACTGTATTCGAACTAGTAAAAGAGATGCGTTTGAAATGGTGAAAAATTGTGCAAATTACAAAATCTTGTCTTGTCTTGAACATCTCTAACAGACAGCCAATAAAACATCTTTCTCTTCCACGCCATCATCACGCTCTACTTCCAGTATGGCTTTCCAATAAACCTGCGACCACTGAAGTCATTTCTGTTAAAGTGCTGGAAACTTCTTAGAGGAAGGAATATCAGGCCAGTCTGTGTCTCTGCAACAGCATGAGGAGGAGAGGGCTGAAATAAGCACTTAATGAAACGACGACGAGAAGGAAGTGAGAAATCTGGAGAACCGCTGAGACGCTCAGAAGGGGTTTACCAACCCTGGGTTTCCCTCTCAGCGCACATATCCTCCATCCATTTATGAATTCAGCTTTTCAATGGCATGAGCGCTCAAGGGCAACGTAAAAAACCTCCGGTCTTTTCAAGCTCCGCCAAGAACGACTTTGTCACGAATTACGAGCCTGTTGTGCATTTTAAAACGAACGAACGAAAAAAATAATAAGAATTTGATTCAGGGAACAGTGAGAGAAAGCTAGGGAAATGAGAGAGAGTGAGCTATTGAAAGAGAGCAAGAGTGCATGATGAAGGAATAGAGTGTAGAAATAAACGAGAGCGAGAGAGCAAAAGGATGTGCAATATAGATGTGACTTCTAGGGTCATTCCAGGATATTCTTTGTGTCTGGAGTGCAACTATGATGCCTTAAAATACTGCCTACATTAGCAGCTCATTAAGTTTAGGAACAGAGCCACTATGAGACACTTTCAAACAAATAATTATAGTAACAAAAAAACAGAGAAGAGTCATTTTTATGAAGTGAATCTTTCAATATTATTGGCGTTAAAATTAAAACCACTAAGCCTTAGTGCACATTTTACACTATATGTAGTTTAAAGCAAACGAACAAACAAAAAACTTGGTGAAAGACATGTAAACACTTCAGGCTTCAGCCCCAGGAGCCCGCCGCAGCGTGACCCGTGGTGTAAAGGCAGGTCTCAGGCAGGCCTGGGGAGCGTGTTGGAATGAACAAGCACAGTTTATCTTCACTCTGACAGGCTAATTTTTGCTCTAGAGATGCAGGAAGACAACAATTTTGTTCCATTTCCATAAAAGAGTCCAGAGCCCTTCTGTTTCTCACCATTCAGCTCAAAGACTGTGACTTCAGCCAGACGGGACCGCCTGCCATTTATCAGAACCCCCCGCTCCGCCCCCCCAACAGCCCTGCCTGAGGACCCTCCATTACACACACACACACACACACACACACACACACACACACACACACACACACACACACACACACACACACACACACACACACACACACACACACACACACACACACACACACACACACACACACACACAAAGTTTGGAGATATTACAATTTTATGTTTTTCAAAGAAGTCTCTTATGCTCACCAAGGCTGCATTTATTTAATAACAAATACAGTAAAAAACAGTAATATTGTGAAATATTATTACAATCTAAAATAATAGTTTTCTATTTGAATATATTTTAAAATGTAATTTATTCCTGTGATGTCAAAGCTGAATTTTCAGCATCATTACCGCAGTCTTCAAACAGAAAGCAGTTATTTTAAATTGTAATAATATTTCACAATATCACTGTTTTTACTGTATTTTTGATTAAATAAAGGCAGCCTTGATGAACATAAGATAATTTCATTCAAAAACATAAAAAAAAACTTAGTTTCCAAACTTTTGACAGGTAATTTATACACACAAACTACCATTCAAATGTTTGAAGTATCTTCTGCTCACTTCTATTAAAAATACAGTAAAAACAGTAATATTGTGAAATATTATTACAATTAAAAAGATCTGTTTTCTATTGAAATATATTTGAAAATGTAATTTATTCCTGTGATCAAAGCTGAATTTTCAGCATCATTACTCCAGTCTTCAGTGTCACATGATCATTCAGAAATCATTCTAATATGCTGATTTGCTGCTCAAGAAACATTTCTTATTATTATCAATGTTGAAAACTGTTATTGCTGTTATATATTTTTGTGAAAACCATTTGATATAATAAATAGGTATATAGTTTTATCATTTTGATTATTATTATTTAATAAAAATAAGAGTTTTATTATGTACTGTAACAGTAAAATATTTCTGTCTTATTTTGATCACGTTTGATCATTCAAGTGTCGTTTCCAGGTGATCCGATTAAATAGTCTTTTGATCCAATATGCGCTGCCTCTTCTATAACATTTTGTATCATTAGATTTGTATGGCAACTAAAAATATATGAAACTAGTTCAATATTTAAACAAAGTCCAGTGCACTTATAAAGCAACAGCGGCTTCAAAGCGAATCACGATCATTGCACTTCTTGAGTTTGTTAGAAGCGCTCACACAACATAATACAAGCATATTAAATGCATATTTCACATATTTTTTTATCTTCTTTTAAAATGTCCTTAATTTCATGGTAAAATTAACATATTATCCGTGTAGCTCAAACAATAGAGCAAGCTACAGCAAAGTGATGGGTTCAAATCCCAGGGAAGGCATATTTTGAATGCAATGTAAATTGAATGATCATATTATCCTAAATAGTTATGATTAGGTCCAATAGTTGCAACGGGCTAAGCCCTGGAGAAAAGAATAATTTCCCTTTGACGTATGAATATATCAACAACAACACAAAATCACATGAATGACTGAACCATCTCTCCATTCATTACAAGAAACCATTCATGGTTCGTCTGAATCGTTGACCTAATCCAGGAGGGGAGGGTATGAGTAGAATGAGAGAAGTGAGGATGAGTACTTCCTGTTCTTCCAGAGCTGTGAAAGAGTGTGGCTGACACTGTCCACTCAGCACTGAAGAACAAGTCTATCCATTCATTCATCATCATCATCAGAGAATACACACACAGCTTGTTTATAGAAAACATCTGGACACAATTACCCGCTCTGCAGAAAGGAGAGCAACAGTTTTTGTTGCCGCTGGAGTTCAGGGGAGGGAGAACAAACAGGGCTGTTATTTACACACGGGAAAGAAAGAGAAACTCACCCCGATTCCTCCGCACGGCAGTCTCACGAACATGGGTGTCACTGAACCTAGAGAGAGAGAGAGAGAGAGAGAGTTGTGTGAGCTCCACAAAATCACTGATCTATGTAATCGTCTTCTTCACATGAATATCAAGATGTGTGTACATGGGTTATTTCAGGCCAGAATTATTATTATTTATTTATTTTTCCAGCTGAATCTGGAGCACCACGGTGAAAGAGCTAATTATATAGTTGTTAACTTGCAGCCTGATAAGGCAAAAATGATGTCAACACAAGATATATTTGTTTTGCTGTCTGCACAAACATAGAGCATGACTAGTGTAGTGTGATTCATGTATGATACTTATGAGCTCTTTGTAGTGAATTAAAAACATGGTGCAACCAGTGCCATTTGATTTATGAACTAATGGACTCTTATGCGCTGATTCTTTTAGGCGAATTTAAAAACATACAGTGCAACCGATGTCGTCCGATTCACAAACTAATGAATCTTATGAGCTGGTTCTTTTTAGTGAATCAAAAACATCGAGTGAAACCAGTGTCATTTGATTAAAAAAAATGAATGACTCTTATAAGTGAAATCAAAAACATAGTGCAACCCGTCTCATTTGATTCATAAACCAATGACTCTTATGAGCCAGCTCTTTTAAATGAAATCGAAAACATAGTGCAAACAATGTCATTTGATTTACGAACAAATGACTCTTATGAGATGATTCTTTTAAAAATGATCAAAAACACCACTGTAGTTTGATTCACAAACAAATGACTCTCACTATTTTTAGCGACCCAAAAACGTATACAGTAGTGCAACCAATAAGATATGATTCATGAACCAATGACTCTTGTGAACCGGTTCTTTTCATGGATCGGTCAAAAAGACACACAAACCATTCCGATTGAATCAGTCTGACACATATTTCACCACATGAACTCAGTAAATCCATCAGATTGGTTACTGAATTAATATATGACTCACTTACTGATATGCAAGTAGAATCTAACAATAATATCCAACTTGCAAGAATAAAAAAAAAATTTATAAAAAAAAAACTGTGGCAGTAACTTAAAACAACTTGTTTTACGTAAATACATGCTAAGTCCCAATTCGCCTACTTATACTATGCCCTAAAAGTACTGTATGTACTATTTTTGTGAAGAAAAAGAAAAATACTTCTGAGTGTGTATCAGAAGAGTAGACAAGCTTTCGGGACACACTACTTCATCATAACCGCGTCTTTAACGGATAGCTCTGTTGCTTTGTAACATGCACCCCGTCACCGAATAAACTGCCCTGTCAATCATCTTGTCATAGTTTAAATCCTCCACGTTCAATTTAATTTAATTTCCCACTGTTTCAGAGAGAAATATAGTAGCACGTTGATCTGCCAGTCATATGTTTGTAATTTGCATAATGATGCATTTAAAAGTTAATGACCAAACGTATCATTACGTTTCAAACGTATCAAAATTCACAATGCTGTTGCAGATGAAATATAATGTGGATAAAATTGAATAAACATCTTTTCGTCAGGGTAGATACTGATTTTTAATTCCTCAAACCGCTTTATCTAAACTATCTGCCATGTTTGTAGTTTTTCAAACATTTTTTATTCATGTTTGTAGTTCTAATCGAATCCTCGTTCAACGCGAAATGGGTTGTGGGCAAAATATTAGATGAAAATGCACGGATCTGCACTTCAGATCTCTGGAATACTCATTTCAACATACTATGATATGGGACACACCGAAACTAATTTCCAATAGTATTTAGGACGGATAGTATGCGAATTGGGACGCCGAAATATTTCTTAAAAATATGTTGTGCAAGAAAACGGCATTAGTACACTTAAAAAACTGAGATGCAATGCAATATCTAAAGACGTCCCTTTGACGCACATAGACCAACAATAAAAAATCAGCACAGATGGACCACCAACTGCAAGTACTCAAAATGACCACATTGACCATCCCTAGTTAGTAGTGCACAAACACACATGCAATAATCCAACATTTCTCAATGAGGCAAAGCACCTATTGATTAAAATTGCCCTATTTTTCAAATCAACTGTGCTTCTAAAGCAACACATTGTAGCAACTAACATCAAAAGTCTGTTAATCAGATTGTAAAGACGGAAACTGTGAAAAAGTCTAAACTGTGATGTCGTCTCTGTGCCGGACGAGTGTGAAATATCCACGCGTGTGTGTGTGTGTGTAAGCGGGCATGTCGTTTAAGCATGCGTGTGATCGCTGCACGAGGGGGCCGGAGCTGAAGTCATGGAAAACTGCATGTGTGGTTGTTATTGGCAGAGAGGTGACGGCCCTGACGGACAGCTCAGGGGCAGGCTCAGATCAAGGCCGTGACTGATGAAAGCGGAGAGTGAGCTGACAGGGGCGAACAACACGGGGAGGGAACAACAACGGGCCAAAAAAAGAAATGAAACCAATTGCAGCATTTAGGAAACATGCTGTAAGGCGGATCTGGCTGCAGAAGCGTAAATAATGTGGATAATTGCAGAAGTCCAGACGCAGTGCTTCACGGGCTAATAACTGAGAAGGCCATCGGAGGCTCCAACTGTCGCAGATACAACAATGCGCTCATTCACAAAACTCATTCAGATTCAGCCTGTGGTGTAGTCAGGTGTGTGTGTGTGTGTGTGTTCTCTTACTGTCCAGTTTTTGTCTGAGTGGGTTGGTTCCATAAAGCAGCACATGGGCTTCAGAGTGGACCGTCTGTAGCTCCTCCAGAGTGGCTTTCCTGCCTCGAATACACTGCAAAAAACCAACCATAGAGTTAAGATCTGAGTATTTCATTTGACATGGATGATGGTTCTGCGTTTCAATCTGTTACACTAGTAGCGACATGAAATACTGAAATTAATCTGCTGAAATATTGTTTTTTTCTTCAGATTTTAATGTAACTTTTTTTTGTGAATTTTGTTACTATATAATGTTAAAAATTGTTCATTGAAATACAACAATTTTGTGTTTATTTCACGTTCTTAAATTGAACTTTCAAAAGTTTAGGGTCGGTAAGATTGTTTGCCAAACGGTACATTCATCTTACCCAGATAAAAGTTGGTCATAAACAAAATATACAAACTGCCATACAAACCATCTAAACTGAGCTCAAACCATTTTTTACATTTATGCATTTGCCAGAAGCTTTTATCCAAAGTGACTTGCATTGCATTCAAGCTACACATGTTTTCAATTCAATTCCTGGGAATCGGACCCATGACCATTGTGTTGCAAGCACTATTCTATACTGTTTAAGCTACCGTTTACATTTTTAGAGCCTCAAAATTCAGATTTTGACATTTACAATTATTTTATGAAATAAAAACATTTTAACAGGTTGCAAATGCTTTGAGTTTACATTACACAAGACGATTCTGTCCAAAAACATGGATTTTTATAAAACTTATAATCATGTGCACTTATTCAGAGGACAAATACTTATTAAAATATTATTTCTAAACAACAACCGATGAGTAGTATAAGTAACAAGAAAATAGTTTTTTTTTCTCTCGTATGTTTAAAGGCTATGGAATATCTTTGCACTCCACATTCTGTGTTTATCTTTGGTTTTGGTTCAGATTTCTTCTGTTTTATTTAAAAAGGCTGTGAAATTGTGCACTACACATTCTATGTTTGTTCATATGTTTATTATCCACTCAAAAAAACGGCCTTTTGTCTCCTTCCCAGCGTACCGACAAAGCCGTTAGCGTTAGCATTAGCCGTTATGCTTTTTTGGCTAAAGGTTGCGGGCTTGGCTTCCAGTGGCTTTGATATAATATAATCAGCCGAACAGGTAAACCGCTTTCACAACCTTGTTGTGTTTATAATTAACAATTATAACTTGAACTTTCAGGGAAAATGTTTTTAAACAAAGACTGAGAGAGTTGTCGGAAGCTTAGTTATGTGACATTGAGGTCATGTGACCGCCGTGTAGTTCGTTTAACGCCGACTGTATTTGTTAGATTATCATGATGAACAAAATGTGTAAGAATCATAAGCTTTTGGTAGTCACAGAGCTTCTTTTCTGCAAAAATCCAATGGAAAAGTCAATGGAAAAATCCTATTGGGATTTTGTCGAGGGAACCAGGGTGATGCTAACTCCGGGATGGCCTACACAAATACATCATCCCTGCAAAACTCTATACGCCGACTAAAGTCTTTAGCTGTCACAGCAGAGCTGAAACAGGCCCGCTGTCCACCTCCCACTCCAAACTGGGCCCCACATGCCTGTAGAACAAAGCCACCGGCCCTCGGAGCTGCTTTTCCCTTGTTTAATAGCTCTGGCCTCCGAGGCACAGACCATCCGAGAGGGAGGCGGACCTGCCCACCTGTGGAAGCGCTCTGGGGAGGGTTCTGCCGAGGTGACACCTGCAACAGGACGTACTACCTCTCGGATTTAACAGCATGTGCAGTTAAAGAGGGGCCCGCGGGGGCCCGGTGCTGGCTGGCGGCAGCTTAAAACAACCCTACACTCTTTAAGGGCCCCCCTGCTGTAGATTAGGGGGTATTAGAGTCATGACTGCCTTTAATTGAGGCCCAATTCACTGTTTCCATCTCCCAGAACAATAAACATCCCCACCAAGGAGCGAATGTAGGCGAGAGAGCAGACGCGCGGCCGTGCCATTGTGGTGCTTGTTTACTTGTTTGTTTGGAGGAAAACAGAGACTGCAGCTATGCGACTGCCTCGAACAGGCCTGACGCAATGGAGCCAGCGTGGCAGGAGAGATTAGATCCAGCGAGAGCCATTAGGCACCAGCGATCAGGACTCCAGATGATGAGAGAGCTCAGGAATTGCCCTCAGCAGGTGGAGGCAGAGATAAGCAAGCACACACTGCTTTTCTGCGCTAACTTCGAGGGGGGAAATGTGGGAAAGGGAGTCAAATCATGTTATTTATAGCTCAAAGCATACTATACTGTATTTAGTACACAAACTGTGTGGAGTTTTGTCTGGGCCCACAAAAAAATTATACTAATAATTTTTTTTATTAAAATTTGGAAATAAACTTAGTTTGTGAAATGATTTAAAATTAAATGAAGAAATACACAATCGTTCAAAAGTTTTTTATTTGAATGGAATTAATACTTTTATTCAGCAAGGATGCATTATATTAAACAAAAGTGGCAGTGAAGTCTTTTACATTGTTACAAGCAGTGTTGGGTAAGTTACTCTAAAAAAGAAATTAATTGCTAGTTAATGATTACATCTTCAGCCGTGTAATTAGATTACTGTACTAATTACTCTCTCTAAAAAGAATTGCATTACTTATTACTAATTATTTTCTATATCACATATTAACCTATACCTACTGAACAATACAAGGATAGACATAATTATTTTTAAAAATAATATAAAATTGCATAATTTATTATTGAACTGACCAAAGTAATTAAACTGAGTTTACATTAAAAACATACATTTTTTCTTTATACGTTACATTTTTATTCAATGTCTATACAGACGTAGATCTATACTGTATTTAATGCAATTACATCAGAAGTAACTAATTAAATTAAAGAAAAATTCAAAGTAATCCCTAACTGTACTTTTTCAAGGGAAAACTAATTAAATTACAGTAATTATTACTTAATAATGCATTACACCCAACACTGGATTTCTATTTCAAACAAATGCTCTTTTTATTTTTCAACATTAATAATAATAAGAAAATTTCTGAGCAGCAAATCATCATATTAGACTGATTTCTGAAGGATCATGTGACACTGAAGACTGGAGTAATGATGCTGAAAATTCAGCTTTGCATCACAGGAATAAATTACATTTAAAATAAATATATTCTTTAAAAAAATAATATTTCACAATATATACTGTATATATATATATATATATATATATATATATATATATTACTGTTTTACTGTGTTTTTGATCAAATAAATACAGCCTTGGTGCGCAGAAAGGACTTCTAAACTAATTTTTAGGTTACTAATCTCATTAAAATCGAAAATGTTACTCATCAGTACAAAGGCCAGATGCGGCTGCTTCCATTGAAACATTAGATGCTCTCTGGCTCAGATCACGCTGGAGAACATGATCATCAGGGTCTGAGCAAACCTGTAGGGTTCATGCAGCTAAAGTGCTGCTGTCATTATAGAAACAAGTGGAACAAGCCAAATACTAAGCCTTTTTTTTCATTCAAATTTATAATGAAAAATTGTGTATTAAATTGTGAAAAGAGAAGTATTTTCACAAGTGGTCTCAGACATTTGGACCCCCTGCAGTAATTCACCAGCACTTCCTCTGCTCTGGACGTTTTATGCCTCTTTTTCTCTGCCGGCTCATTTTTTTCCTCGAACACACTCAAATCAATCTTGCTCCCCCCTTTTCCGTTGAGTAAAACTCTTTGGTTTATTCATAAAGTTTCATCAAAGAGAGTGCGTGGCTGAGTTAGTGATGGCTGAACAGCGCCCTCTACAGATCGAAAAAAATATCCTTCACCTTGATAAAGTTACCAGCAGGAGTCTGAAGCTAAAGACGACATCAATATGTTTAGTGCTGAAACATCATAAAAAAAGCAGATAGATGATGTCACAAATGGACAGATGTGAGCAAACGAATTACCTCACACTGGCCGCGCAGTCCTGTCTCCTGCAGTCGAGACCAGATGCTCTGGATGCGTCCGGCGTGCTCGGGGTGGATGTTACTGTTTCCACACATGCACTGGTGTTTCTGCATCAGGGTGTCGTACACCAGACCTGTAGGGGCACAAATACTTATTTTAAGGAGGGATACAACCTAATATGAATATATTTAATATCCAGATGCTTAGTTGTTTTCCTTAGTTGTTTAGTTGGTAATCCCATGGCAATGATATCTAATCCAGTGACTGACCGGTGGTAAAGCGTGGTTTGGCTGCTGGTTCCTGGACCACAATGGGAAAGTTCGCTGAGGCTGGGGACGATTGCGCCCTGGACAGGGGCCGATGGCCTGGGAAGGTCACAGACAGTCCGGCCGCCTCCATAGACGCCTGATAGTTCCTCAGCTGATGGATCCTCTGTTGCTCCAACAGGAGAGCTTGCTGCTCAGAGACAACAACAGAAGTTTTCTCTTGAAATAAATGTGAAACTTTGCAAGTGAATTTGTGGAAACAAACAGGTTTCATCCTTCGTACAGACGAAAATCAAGCGCTTTAGGCGTCCTGCAGTTACACAAATAACCAGCAGGTGGCACTCAATACATTGAAGAACACAGACAAGAGCGTTTTTAGTAGAAAATGCTTCATATTTGGAAAATCAAAGAGAAAGACTTCACTTATTATGCTAATTAAGGTGAGAGTGTTTCAAACTACACTTTACATATTCACAATGCTTTGCATCCAGCTGTTCAAGACTAAATTTAGGCTATCCAAAATGTGAAAAATGCTGCTTTCTAAGGCAGTATATTAAGGTCTGAAGACAGATAAGTACATTTGGTCAAGGTAGTTCGTTTAAAGAATAAAAATTGCACTTGGGTTGGAAGATAAAATAAGATAAATATTTAAAAAAAATTATATTTCCATTACCATTCAAAATTTTGGGGTTTGCAAGATTTGCAATTCTCTTATGCTCACCAAGGCTGCACTGAATTGATCAAATATAAAGAAATATTGTGATATATTATTACAATTTAAAATAAATGTTTATGATTTGAATATACTTTAAAATGCAATTTATTCCTGTGATGCAAAGCTGAATTTTCAGCGTCATTACTCCAGTCTTCAGTGTCACATGATCCTAATATGCTGATTTGCTGTTCAAGAAACAGCTTTTTATTATCGATGTAAAGAAATAAATGTATATTTTTGTGCAAACAATTTTTTTTTTATGATTCTCTGATGAATAAAAAGTTCAAAAGAATAGCATTTACTTGAATTAGAAATATTTTGTAACATTATACATTTACTGTCACCAATTTAATGCATTTTAGCTGAAAAAAAATGTATCTCCAAAAAACATAATTCTTACTGACCCCAAAATTTTTACCATAGTGTATTTTCAAGTTATACTTAGAGACAAGCATTGTAGCCATCAAATATTTGCTTGGATGTGTCTAAAGCTCACACAAGTTTTTCCGTGATCATTGTACAGTATGTGATGTTATGGTTCCTTGAAGCTGGTCTGAAACCTCAGGAAGTTCTTCATACATAAGCTCTGCCTGTTAATTGGCAGCTCTCCTCAGTTACGGACACAGCTTTAGTTAGCTGATGAATATTTCATGATTGCAGGAACACGCAGAGGGTTTCAAACCCCCGCTGCCCATTAAGAAGAAAAAGAGCTGGACCTAAAGGATCTCGTCGAGCACAAGTGCGCACCTCCTGTTCATTTAAAAAAAGCAGTGATTAAGCACTGAGGACCTGTGGTTGCAGTTTACAGTTACTGCGTTAAAAAACACTCGTTTTTCAAGGATTGCACAAACAAACTCACATTAAGCATTTTTATGTTAATATAAACAGTTTTATTAAACTATTCTTCTTGTGCATTAATGAAACTGGCACGTTACTGTTTGCACAGCTGCTTAGCTAGTAATTGCTCTTTTTGTATTTGACATAAACTCCCATAGTTTTTTGGCAGCTTTAAGTAAAATAGACGAATGTCTTCAGCCGAGTAAGTGCTAGGAGGATACACCGGCTGCGTCCGAAATCACATACTCTCTCGAGTAGGTTCTCAAGGTATTTTGAATAAGTAATCAGTAATAAAAAGTACCTTATATATGAATAGTATGTGTGTAGTATGAATGTAAACCGGACGTCCTACATTCACCATGTTGTCATTATCCAGCCCGGTCTCACCCCAAAACGTCATATACTGACGGGTCTTGACCATACGTCAACATACGACGAAAAGGGTACCCCTATAACGTCCATATGAGACGAAGACATAAGCGCACCAGCAGCGCCTCCTAGCGGTACCCTAACGCATGCCTAAACCTACCCATAACCCGAATCGTCACACATGGACGTTAAAGGGGTACCCTTTTCGTCGTATGTTGCCGTATGGTCAAGACCCGTCAGTATGTGACGTTTTGGGGTGAGGCTGTGTTACATTATCATGTGACCAACCAGCGTCAGTTACGTCGCTTCACTGCCATTCATAAATCCTGTCCCGTGGCCTCATGGGATAGTTAAGTGTCCATCGCATGTAGATTTTAGAATCTCACCGGAAGTAGTATGTACTTTTTGCTTTCTCTTTTATGAATACTGTGAATTCTGATATACTTCTTTTGTCACATACTGTTTTTTGCTTACTATATAGTAGGTAAGTATGTGATTTCGAATGCAGTTTCTTGTAGCTACAGATCAGGTTAATAAGCACTTGTTCCACCGACGGGACAGGGTGCTTGTGTCCTTATAGGAGCCTGTTGCTGCCCTCTTCTGGTGCTCAACGTGTCTGTGGCTTCATTCTGTGCCATTCAAAGAAACACCATTTACTGTGCAATTCTACATTCTCAAGAGCGACGGACAAAGCCTTATATTTTATTTTATATATTTTATATCTCTATATATTTTTATATCCCCCATTTTGCGGGAAAGTCCCGAAATTGAGAGCTTTGTCCCGCGTCCTTCAAGACGTACGCTGTATCCTGCATATCGATTATGTCTGTATTATCTAGTTTTAAATATGTAATAGTGCATATATTGAGCAAAATGCCACTCTTTAGAATTATTTATTCTAGCTAACTATCGAGCTATGGACATTGAATAGCTTTTCTGAGGTAAATGTAGAGTTCTGTGACATTGTTCACAAACCGTTTTATTGACTTCTTCCTGCGGTTAAAACACTGATTGAGCGACTACATGAGACATGATACATGTGTGGCTACAACGTTCTGTCACGACACATTAACCCTCTGGGCTGCTGGGTCATTTTTGACCAAACAATTGTAAGTTTCGTTTTTTAAAAAAATGTTTTAACTTCATAGGAATGGTACGAAACTTTGTAAAGGTTTTGGCAATACCTGTGTGAACTCCCACACACACACACACACACACACACACACACACACACACACACACACACACACACACACACACACACACACACACACACACACACACACACACACACACACACAAATCATGGACATGATTCGAAAAGGTTAAATGGTCCTGGTAACCATTTACTAAAAAAATATAGTAACATTGTTTGCGCTCTAAAATTACAGCATTGTAAACAAATGGGAGACGAATTTCATCTAGTGAAAGTGCGGTCCTGCGCTCAAACTAAATTTGACTGAAAGCTCATTTTTTGAGTTATCAACCTCAAATTTTGAACACAGCTTGTTTAGATATATGGCTTTGATTTTCTCACAGTTTTAGATTAAAACACGTTTAAAATATATATTTCATATAAAACTTGAAGATGGTTTGCATTTTCATATTAATTGTAAAATTGTATGATTTTTTTTTCACTTCAGCAATAATATGTCAAGTATCGTTTATAAAAAGAGACCAAACTCCAAAGCAGTCAAGATTTATGACAGTTTAAGTTGGAAATTTTATTCTCAGGTCCATGCTCACAAAGTGAATACATGGATTATAACTACTGCAATACATATAATATAGCACCATTAAATCCCCTAAAAATACAAAATATTAAATAAAAAACATTATCGAACTAAAATATAGTAAAATAATTTCATTGAAAAAATGAATACAATAAATTTGTTTCAATTTTGAAATTTCAGTGTTAAAGAGCAGCAAAATGGTATTTATTGTTTGAATTTCATAATTAAAATTGACAGAATTGGAAAGATAAGACTTCATATCTTTCATATCAAAAAGTAACAATAAGTGACAAAGCACAGAACTTGATGCGATTTATTGGATGTGAAGAACGCTACAAATAATGTTTAGTGAAGTTGTTCACGCATCAACTGAAAAAAGCATAGACCAAGAAAATTATTCTTAAGATATTGGTTTATCAAAATGAGAATCGATTAAAATTGAGAAAACAATATTTTCAACTCAGCCCTAAAGTTCATTTTATTTAGTAAACTGAATATGTCCCGTGGGGTAAATGACATTGTATCACTCGAACCTAGGCAAGCTGAGTGCCCGTCACAGAGCCAATGGTTACAATTAACAAAGCTTACTGGTGATTTAAAACATGTTATCACCCAGAAAATAGGCTTTCCTACTAATATAAATCAATATTTACATAGTCTTAAAGTATGGAATTTCTCTCTCTCCCATGTGAGACAATAATCAGGTGGTCAGCCTGATCCTCACCTGTCTGAAGAGCAGCTCTTCCTCAACTTGTCTATCTCTCTGCTGGAATTCTTCGTCCTGTTCATCCAGAGGTTCCTGTTTGATGATGACCCCGTGAGGAAGACCCTCGGAGGAGTCTCCCAGCCCCTGGTGCTCCCGCAGCTCCTCTTCCGTCTCCTCCGGGTGGCTCTCGTGCTGTCGGCCCGGCTCGTTCGGCTTAGCCATCATCTGAGAGAGGAGGAGAAACACATCATCACTTCGTCTGATCAATCAGACTTCTTCACATACAAATGAATCATTTTATTGGAGAGTACAATAGGAATGTGTATTCAACAGTGTCTGGGAATAACTAACTAAAATTAGCAATGCTACTAAATTATGCACTAACGTTCAAAAGTTTGGGGTTAGTAAGATCTTTTTTCCTTAAAAAAAATAAAATAAGATAAAATAAAATAAATTATGCAGCAAGGATGTATTAAACTACAACAGTTAAGACATTTATAATGTTACAAAATTTTATTTCAAATAAATACTTTCGTCTGAAGGTTCAATTCATCAAAGAATCCTAGGAATTTTTTTTTATGAATCATGGTTTCCACAAAAATATTAAGCAGCACAACTGTTTTCAACATTGATAATAATAAGTCAAGTCATCATATTAAAATGATTTCTGAAGGATCATGTGACACTGAAGACTGGAGCAATGATGCAGAAAATTCAGCTTTGAATCACAGGAATAAATTACATTTTTAAATCTATTGAAATAGAAAACTTTAAATTGTAATAATATTTCACTATATTGCTGTTTTTACTGTAGTTTTGATCAAATAAATTCAGCCTTGGTGAGCAGAAGAGACTACTATTAAAACATAAAAAAATCTTACCGAGCCCAAACTCATGAAATGGTAGTGTATTTTTCCGAAGGGTAAAATAAATAAATATATTATTATTATAATAATAAATTAAAAATATGTCAAAAGTACATGATCAGATTTTTTTGTTTTGTTTTAGGTTGTAGTGTAGCTAACACATTTGATCAAAAGCATAAACCCTTAAAGTCAGCATTAAATTGACCCTATTTTAATTTATCAATACACCTTTTTTAAACATCAAATAGCCTGTTTCGTTTAGAAATACATGTACATTCCTTAATGGAAGTAAAAAAAGGTTGTGAAATTTGAACAACAGAAAAGGAATTCATAAGAGGATGAGTTCAGAACACATCTGCAACACAAAGATCTTCAGAGTCAAAGCTACAGTTGCATTAAATAACATTCCTGGAACAACAGGGACAAAAGAAACTGTCCTCTTGGCTCAAGTTCATGCTGTGACAGCTGTGTCTAACCCTATCACCGTGGCAATGACAGCTCTAGCCCCGCCCTCACCCCTGCACACACACACACACACAAAAACACGGGCCCCTGGCACTGTGCCAAGGGAACATAATTGACGTCAGAGCGCTCTGCAATTGCCTCATCTGTGTGCTTCATTCCAAACAAGCTTTTCTTTTTTCATATTCTCCTTTGTTTTCCTCCCCCTTCCTCGCCACAACTACATCTCTCCCTTCAGCTTAGTGAACATGTTCATGTCATTTCTTCGGAAAAGGAATCAGCCAAAGCCAAACTGACGGGAATAATCCAAAATTTGGGGACAAACATCAAATTTCCTCACAAGGATGACATGCTTTTAAACGTCTAGTTGCCACAGATACATTCATACTAGATACCATTTGAAAGCTTAAAAACTTTGCAAAAACATCTCAGCAAAAACATCTCCCAGGCCTTTTTGTCCTAAAAGTTCAGTAATTTTCAGAAAAAGGTTCAGAACATCAAGCTAGACCTTCTGTCAGTGTTAACAGCTCAGCACACAAACGTTGGCAGGTATGGCTTGGGTCATGAATATTAATTAAGTTATTTGAATTCTGTCATTATTTATCCATCCTCATGTCGTTCCGTTGGTAAACAATGGTAAGCAAAGGCTGTCAAGCTCAAAAAGTGACAAAGCACCATAAAGGTAGTCTTGAGTACTATATTTCTGAAACCAAACGATAGCTTGAATGAGGAAAGCACAGAAATGAAGACAATATTCACTGTATAGCTGTCAAACACCCAGGATGGCAGCGAATCAAAATAGAGCAAATCACCTTTTGAAAGTAAATTGACCCTTCAAACATAAATATTGTATCAATTATATCCTTACGCCTCTAGATGGCGACAAGTGACCGTTAAAAAATTAACCTGACATTGAATCATTCATTCAAGTGATTCGTTCAAAAATGCTCATTCGTCCAGTAATGAAACAAGTGAAGTATTTATGAGTGAGTCGTTGAATCATTTACTATATGAAACAAAAAAATTGTGATTCTCAATTTAATCCAGAATTGTGCAGCTCTAATTCTCTTAAATCTCATTCATGGACTATTAAGTTTCACACATGAGAAATAGGCCAAAAAGCTCACATGAATTTATTGTCCAGAGACCACACAAATAAAGTGCTAAAGTGCAAGGTATGGAAGTAGAATAATGTCAAATGTTTTTGAAATAAAAAGCCTGTTGAATTGCACTACTTGAAAAAAAATAGGCATTGCATTAACCATGCTTGCATTTTAATGCATTGTATTTTTAGTGCTTACATTTTTATGGGCTGAAATTCAACATGGTTGAATATTTAAGCTGTGAATATTTCAATTAAAAACATTTCAAACACCTTTTCATTATTAAAAATTAAATAATCCATATTCACCTTTCATATTTCACTTCCAAAATATTCAAACTGTTTAAAAATAGGCAATTTTCGGTCCATTTTATTTCGCTTTGCAAATTCGCTTCCACAAATTCAGTGGTTCAAATTCGACAGTAAATTCAACATTGACGTCCAGGAACTGCAGGAAAAGCAGTAGATTGCCGAGCATACTCTCCATCTGCTGTTAGTCGACCTCAACAGCAGATGGTGCAAAAGCGCTTGTTGTTGACGAAGACATTCATTCATAAAATGAAAATGATTATCTGTGTCAGTATATGCGGAAAAGATGATAAACACACAAAAGCTGTGTTTATGTTTCATTCAATAACTTCATTGTTACTTTCCCTGTGTATTCTACATGTCATCAGCTTTCTCTACCATGAACAGGATTATAATCGGTTTCCCTCAATACCTCATACTCAAGGATTTCCCTTCCGTTGATACAGTGATATGAAAGACCAATCTTGCACCTTATTAGGGAAGTAGGCTGTAGGCTATTATATAGGCTACAGGCAAGAAGATGGACTCAGAATATGAATTTAACGCGCAAAGTTTCATGCTGAGCGTTTCGTGATATACTGGCATAAAATCAACACATACATATATAGTATGCATACGTGTATTGCATTAGCTTAAACTGTCACAGCACTTGCATATTGTCCTCCTATTGTTAGTTTAACTGTAAATCGCTTTGGATAAAAGCTTCTGCTAAATGACTAAATGTAAAAATTGGCTTGACATTGGACATTCGCACATTTAGGGACCGTCTCTAAAGTTTCATACAACATTGGCATACACGTTTCTAACTTCAATAGCAAACTTAAATTTATTTGAATAAATATCAAAAATCCAAAGGGTGCGCATTATGCCTGACACTACATGAACACTTTACAGTAGGTTTTATGACTGTAAGTCGTTCTATTCAAATGCTATCGGAGTTAGAAACGTGTATACCAAAGTCGTATACACTTTAGAGACGGTCCCTAAATGTTCGAATGTCCAACATCAAGCCATCTGTATGCCAATCTATCACTGGGAAACGCTCAGCATTAAGCTTTGCGCGTTATTCTGAGTCAATCTGCTTGCCTGCGAGTTTGGTCTTTTACATCACTGTAGTCCATTAAGCTACGTTAAGCGTTGTATATGTCCAGCAGGGGAATCCTTAAGTATTGAGGGAAACCCTAATAGCCTGCATGCAGCACATCCACAATATAAAGTTAAGGCTACTAAACAACCAAGAGAAATATATGTCAACCTCAAAAATGTAACATTGGATCTGTATATCCGCATCGGGGAATAACATTATAATCTCGTTCACGGTAGAGAAAGATGCATGTAGGCTACACAGGAAAAGTAACCGTGAAGACACTGAATTTAACATAAAACAGCCGTCATAATAATCACAAATACACTTACATTGCTGTAAATGAGTTTTATGAATGAATGACTTGTTCTAACTGTTGCTGGTCTTCAACACGCGCTTTTGCACCATCTGCTGGTGAGGTCGACTAACAGCAGATGGAGAGTATGCTCGGCAATCTACTGCTTTTCCTGCAGTTCCTGGACGTCAATGTTGAATTTCCTGTCGAATTTAAAAGCGAAATAAAATGGACCGAAAATTGCCTGTTGAATATTATTGGTTGTATTTTTAAACAGTTTGAATATTTTGGAAGTGAAATATGAAAGGTGAATATGGATTATTGAATTTTTAATAATGAAAAGGTGTTTGAAATGTTTTTAATTGAAATATTCACAGCTTAAATATTCAACCATGTTGAATTTCAGCCCATAAAAATGTAAGCACTAAAAATACAATGCATTAAAATGCAAGCATGGTTAATGCAATGCCTATTTTTTTTCAAGTAGTGCAATTCAACAGGCTTTTTATTTCAAAAACATTTGACATTATTTTACTTCCATACAAGGACCGCAAAATGTTTTCGTGCACCTTGCACTTTATTTGTAGCCTCTGAACAATACATTCATATTAGTTTTTTGGCCTATTTCTCATGTGTGGAACTTCTTTAGTAGTTTTAAACATATTTTTTTAACAATTTTTGAATCTGATTCTATTCATTCACCTGTTTTGGACTAGTGTCTGGCGCTACGCTTTTCCGTTCTCTTCACTGGACTATTAAGTTTAACATTTTACCATGTTTAAATCTATTTCGCATATTTTTTTCCTAAATGCATTGTAAAAAAATGCACAAATCAAGGCCACAGATGTCATGCACTGGACCTACTTTGATATGCAGAAAACCACATGCACAGATTCACAACATATGCCTTCTCACATCTCCACAGCAAACTTCTAACTTCTAAAATATAGGAATGGACTGAAATCTAAACAAGCGTAAGCATTGCTTGGGAAGCATTAAATCCTCTGACATCTGCTGAGCAAAGAGGCCGTATTCCCGGAAGCCCCGAGTGTAGCGCTGAGGTGATCCACACCCAGTGATCTCATTCCGACATGTTTGTGTGCAGGCATGGATTACCTCCATAACTAATCTATAATGCACATTTGCAGTGGTGGGTGGGGGGGAGGTGGGAGGGGGGGAGCACAGGCATTAGAAACAAACCAAAAACCCTGTAGGATAATGAGCCAACACTAGTAATCTCTACAGACTTCACCACACACTCCATGAGCAAACATGAGGAGGAATAAAATGGTGAGGTTGTAGTTTTCCAAATTCATTATTTTCCCATAGGGATTTAAAATCCTTCAATGAAAAGTTCACGAAGCAAATCAACAAGACTTTCATTCATTACAACATTGCAAACTTCGTTCCGAATCAAAAAATTATATGAAAAAGTATATAAAAATGCAGACATTTAGTTTAGGAAAGAATGAACTGCTCATCCCCATCAAGCATTTTTATTAATATTTTAATTAAAAAAATAATGATGATGCAATACAAAACATATTGAATTATAGTTACTGAATAATGCTTTTTTTATTTTTATTTTTTTTTATTTGCTAAATACTTTGTTATATACAATTATATAAGAAGCTTAAGCACGTAGGTAGACAAGCCATATTCATCCATAATTTTCCAGCAAAACATTTTTTTTTTTTTTTTTTTGCAAAATACACTTCAGTTCAAAAAGTCTGCGGTCAGTTTTTTTATATATATATATTTTTTAAATAAATTAATACTTTTATTCAGCAAGGACACATTAAATTGATCAAAAGTGAGTTTTATAATGTTAATAATAAATGCTGTTCTTTCAAATCTTCTATTTAACAAAGAATCCTGAAAATATCCTATCACGGTTTCCACAAAAATATTAAAGGTGCTATATGTAACTTTT
The DNA here is from genome assembly GCF_965113295.1 of Leuciscus leuciscus. Lineage (NCBI taxonomy): Eukaryota > Metazoa > Chordata > Actinopteri > Cypriniformes > Leuciscidae > Leuciscus > Leuciscus leuciscus. The sequence goes on from NC_138731.1 coordinate 39,729,225, forward strand.
CTTCTAAAATGAATCCTTTTTTTATTGCCTGTGTGTGAAGGGGTTGTAATCACACATTACAATGATCCACTTGTCGTGTTTTGCTATTACCTCTGAAGGCCAGTATTCCTATTTCTATGTGAAGTCTCCGGGTCGGATTTTCTGCGAAATGCATCGGATGTGACGTGCATGCGCGCTCCCGAGCCTCTCTCCTTTTTTATATACAGTCTATGCGACGACGGCACTGCAGCTAACGACATGGAGTCTGATAACACCCAAAAACGACCTGCCTCCAGCACAACACAGACTCCAACACAAACTCCCAAAAAATATAAAAAACAAAAACAAATTTAATCTGCTGAAGCTCGTCAATCGGATCGACTCAGGACGAAAACACGGATCAACATCGGCAGAGCGTTTGAATTATGGAGAGACCTCCGCTTTGTTTTAGGTATAAAAACAGACCCTGAGTTGGCTTTCATCCTTTTGGACAGGTAAGCTAACATTACTTCAAAGCATGTAGTGAGTGCGCGCTCTTGAGTTCGAGCACGCACACGAGCACGAGTGCTCTTGTTGCGATCTGAAACATCACCGCTAGAGGCCGCTGGAACCTACATACAGCACCTTTAAGCAAAACAACTGTTTTCAACATTGATAATAAGAAGAAATGTTTCTTGAGTATCAAATCAGCATATTAGAATGATTTCTGAAGGATCATGTGACACTGAAGACTGGAGTAATGATGCTGAGAATTCAGCTTTACATCACAGGAATAAATTACATATTAAAATATATTTAAATAAAAAAATATTTTAAAATATATTACTGTTTTTACTTTATTTTGGATCAAATAAATGCAGCCTTGGTGAGCATAAGAGACTTCTTTCAAAAATAAGTAGTGGTAGTGGTCGTGCATATATTTTGTGTATTCATTTTATTTAACATTTCTTTTTGTAAAGAAATTTGACAGGAATTGTTTTTTTTTACTTCAAAAATGTTAATCTTTTAAGGTGGGACCAGCAGACAAAATAGTTACTTAAACCCTATTTAACGTAATTCATTTAACAGAACTCCGCATTTCACCCAAAATTCAGCCCTGAAATTGCGCTTCCAAGCATGGATTCAGTCTGGGTCCGCAATGACTGCAGTCCCACATACACACTAGCAGAGTGCTTCCGGTCTGACCATATAAGGACTGCACATCCTGCTGGTTGCCATGGTGATTAAGGGAGCTAAAGACAGACAGAATGCTGTACCTTGCTGATGTGAAGCTGCTGCTGCTGGAACTGTTGCTTGTGTTTTTCCAGGAACTGCTGGTGTTGCTGTTGAACCACCAGCTGCTGCAGCGCCTGGGCGTTCTGGGGCAGGGGGGCCGACTGTGTGCGTCCGAGGGGCCGATGCTGCCGGAGCTTATGGATGGGATGGGACTGCAGGGGCACGCCACCCAGGCCTGGGGACACAACACATGGGCTTTAGGTAACACAGCAGATTCTAGTTAGCACTTAGCCCTGAACTAATTAACACCTTTGCCCGCTTTTGCTCTCGGGGGGGGGGGGGGGGAGTTTCATGAATACATGCACGGCTGAAGATTTAAGCGCGTCTCCGTCTCAGTTTTAGGCGGCATGCCCACGGGTCGCTTGTGAAGCATCTAGTGCACACAAAACTGGCAAGATCCTTCTTAAAAGTCATTCAAAAATGCAACTGAATGGAACAGAACACAGACCTTGAGGTGAGATTTTAAAGTGTAACGATTTCAAACTTAACATACCGGCCTAAATATGTGCAACAAAAATAACAACCCCCCCAGTAAAATATATTTCAATAAAAGTAATAAAACGTACGTAAATCGGTAGTGTGTGCAATTATGTGTATGCATATATATATATATATATGATTTTGTGTATATACACAATTACTATATATTATAATACATTATATTTTCAGATCATTACATACAATTTTTTTTTTTATATATATATATATGAAATTATTCAATATGAAATATAGATAACCTGACATAATATACATAATAAAATAAAATCATTGTATATAATAAAATAAAATTGAATATTTATATAGTAAAATATAAAAACTGCGTATGTATTTATGTATATTTATTTATATATATATATTAGACTAAACTGGGAAGGGTCACAACACTTTTTGTTATCTATTTTTAGTTTAATTGATTCTGTTGCTCTCAACATTTGAAAGTTGCTTGGGATAAAAGTGTCTGCTAAATGATTAAATGTAAATGTAAATATAAATATATACACACTGAACGATGATCACCGGAACAAAATCTATTCAGTCAGAAAACTTTAATTTTTTTTCCCTACATTTTTTAATTGCCATTATTGGGCCACTCTGCTTCAGACACACTCTCCGTCCCTCCCAGGGGCTTGACACTTCCTGTTTGTACACTTCCTGTGCACTGGATTTGCTCATCTCCCTGACAACAGTGGGCGGAGAAAAGGTTAGCTCTTTAACGTGATGGTCTATGATGGCACAAATCATTAGTCAGAATTGACTGCGCCAGTGAGGCGTCTCTCTCTCTCATCCTCAGGATAAGTATTGACCTCTTCTTATTGCCAGCCTCTCTCTCCCGTCTCTCGTGAAGCCGTTCCTGGCACATCGGGAGGCTAATTAACACCGCCTATGATTAATTTGATTAAAATGAGCCTTCTTTAGTGCGTATCGGAGGAAATTGAATCCAATTTATAAAGGACGCTGCATAACCTATGCTGGACTAATTACAACCACTAAATGCATGACAACCGCAGGGAGAACGGAGCGCGACGCATTAAGATCCCGCGAGGCCCCGGGGCACCTGCCTGTTTGGAGGCCCCCCTTTGCTGCAATTTTGAGATATAATGTGCAAATAATGGGAAATTATGTCACAAATGTGAGAAATGTTTGTGTATTACGAGAATCAACGAACCATGCGAATAATACATTTGAGTAATACAACACTCGCAAAGATTAATGATTAAATCTAACATTTTTCCCAAAATGGAAGCAGGGGTGTAAAGTGTGTCAGATGCTTTAGGGTAAGCTGTGCCAGTGTGAACCTGCTGAACATTTTTAAGTGGGACCAAACTTCCTTCCTTTCAAAGAAAATAAGACATTTTCTTTACTGAGGAGCTACATCAGGAACAGAGTCTGGAGAACTGCAACATTTCATATTTCCCTACAACCAAAAACATCAGCTAAAATGTAGAATAATGCCATAATCTGTTCAAGAAATAATCTTTTTATAAACTCCCCTCCCCCTCTTCTTTTGTTAATGTTTAAAACATAATAACTGCAAACAAACAAATACATAAATCAAACTGAACATATTTTGAATATTAAACTTTATATGGCTGGTTTTATTTACGGATATATTTAAGAAAGTGTAAATAATAGCTGGTAAGTATAGAAAAATAAAATAAAAAATAAAAGGCAACAGTGCATTTTTATGTTGTATAATTTTGAATATTGCACGTCTCATGCCTAGTTTACAGATATTTAAGAAAAGGTGAATAATGACAAGAAAAAACCACAACTTTGAAACATAATAGCACATTGTCATATTGTATTTTTAATATAATAAAAAAAATTAAAAAATGAATATTAAACTTTTCATGCTTCGTTTACAGATACCTTTAAGAAAATATGAAAAATTTAAATTAAATTAAAATTAAACTTTGAAACATAATAGTGCATTCTTATATTGTATTTTTAATATAATATAATATAATATAATATAATATAATATAATATAATAAACTGTGAATAATGAAATAAAAACATTGAAACATAATAACAATGGATATATTGCATTTCTAAGATAGATAGAGATAGATAGATAATATAATATAATATAATATTCAATATTATAATCAATTTACAAGGCAATATATTCTCTTCTCAATCCAGTTGTCAGCTGATGTTTTCAAAAATAATGCATACATTTTTTCTTCTTTTACCAGAGACAACAATCAGCGCTCACCCCGTCTCTGCAGGTAAAAGGTGTCCTGGTAACATCAAAATTGGTTATTATGACTGGGACTGACCTGCGACCATGGAGTTCTGAGCGGCTGACTGCTCCAGAAGCACCATATGCTGGAGGAGTGTGTTGTGTGCCGAGCCGCTCTCCCGCTCTAAGGAGGAGGCAGTCAGGTAAGACGGCAGGTGGGCTCCTGGCATGAACGGAGTGGTTATGGGTATTCCTGGCACTGCCATTCTGTCACCATCCTGCTGGCCAGATGCCATCTATGTGAAGAGAGAGAGAGAGAGAGAGAGAGAGAGAGAGAGAGAGAGAGAGAGAGAGAGAGAGAGAGAGAGAGAGAGAGAGAGAGAGAGAGAGAGAGAGAGAGAGAGAGAGATCATAAGCCAAAAAGAATCCAGGGCAAAGAAGAGAGGACATTCCCCCATAAATAATTCTTGTGTGAGGATATTGCTTGCGTCAGTAAGCTGTGGTCAGCCATTGTCTTTCAAAAGACTCTTTTTGAAATGCCACTGGTGCTGAAAAGCCACATGTGGCAACCTGACGGTCCAGACAATGGAGTCTCTATGAGCGCACGCAAGAGGGCAGGCCCCCCGATGGAGAAAAAGAAAGATGGACTCACGCTGGAAGGGCCGGTGGCTGGCAGGCCCAGGGTGATGTTGGGAAGGGAGGGCGATGTGTACAGAGACAGCTGGCTAACAGGACCCTCTCTGCCGGCGAGTCTGTGTGCCAAAGATGGCTGGAACGACACACACACACACACAAACATATGCACAGATAAATAAACCCCACCGATAAAAACAAACAGCTCTGTCTGGTCGCTCTCCGGACCCCTGCGGGACGCGTCTACAGAAGGAGACTGTCGACGTCTGAAAAACATGCATGGAAACAGCCAGGAAAATTGCAGGACACTTCCCAAAGCAACATGACAAGTGTGACCACCAATAAAACTGAGCTAAGACTAAAAAGTAAAGAGATTTACAGGTCCATTTAAGAATACACCAATAAGCCAAAAGAGAGATGCCATGTCTTGCAGATATATCATTCTTATTAAGAGGCTTTAGGAACAATGAAGGAAAGTGTTAAAAAAAAAAAAAAAACGGTGGCAAAGTTACCATGACACATTCATTTGTATAATAATGCTACTATAATTTCTAGTTATTTTTTATCTATTTATAAAGTATATATAAATATGAATGAATGTGATTATATTTAAATATATGTATATATATATTTTTTTTATTATCATCATATGAATATAAATCTATATCATATGAATAATATGAAAAAGAAATTAATGATTCAGTTTATGATTGTATTTATTTTAAAATGATTTATTAGCTTTTTATCAACTTACGAACACCCTGGCAAACCCCAGTTTGAGAAAGTTTCCCATGCTAAAAACTTTACTCACTGCAAACGTCTACATGCTATCGTGATCTTAACCAGTTGTGGTCACCCAAAAACTACAGCTGGTGAAGTATACCGTGCTCTGTACCTCCATTGGACTGTTGGAGATGGATCCAGCGATGCCGTTCTCATTGGTAATGTTGTTTGAACTGTTGTTGGGTGAACTTGGACCGGAACCAGGAGCACTGCTACATGCCGATTCTGAGGGAAAATGGGTGTGGAAAAACGCGCTTAATTTGGTGTCAGTCAAATCTGCACGGATGTCGGAATCATGGCCTAGCAGTCAGGTCATTGATCTGTGGTGAGCATGCAGGAGACACAACTTACCCACTCTTCTGCCAATCATTTTTTGACATGTCTCTACTTTCACTATGAATAAAACATGAACTATGTTCTAGATGGATGCTCTCACCTGCCATGTCCAGAGAGCGTTTCTTTGCAGTGGTGACCTGCCCATCCTTCCGCCGAAGCAACGGGCTACTCCTGCGCTCCGTAACTTTCTGCTTCAGCCTGGATCGTAGCTTCAGGTTAGGCTCAGATGCTAATGGGAAACAGAAAGAGGACAGTCATTAAAATAAAGCAAGAACAGGATAGATATTTAATCCTGCAACAGTGCTTTCAAGTAGCAGGATGTGTGACATTACAACTAAATAGAGAACACACACTTAGGTTTTGTTCCAAAACTTTCTTTTTGTAAACTGTATACCTTTCCTTAGAATCGGGCCTAAAGCCATCCCATCACCTATTACGACTAGAAATGTTTCTCAGTGGAGAATTGGGATGTTTTGGTCTGATTTTAATTCATTCATTTTATGTATGAATTAATGTATGTATTTAAATTTGTAATTATTTAATCATATATATTTTTTCTAATTCATTCTAATTCATAAAGCATTCTATACTGAAAAGTGTGGATGAAAAATAGATAAAACATTGATTATTTTACATAGTATTTGTGTACAAGATACTTTATGCTTAAGCTCACTATTTGTATATACTGTACAATTTACTGCTTGACACAAAGTTTTTTAAATCAGTCATTGGTATGTATGTATGTACAGGTGTGTATGCACGTATGCATTTATGGATGGATGGATGGAAAACTTAAAAATCCTGATTCTCCACTGAGAAAGATTTCTGCTCATAAGCAGAGAAAAGATGGCTTCAGGACTGATTCTGCGAAATACAACTGTTAAAAAAAGCAAGTAGTTTGAAACTAGCTTGACCTGAACCAAGCAACTAATTAATCCTTACAAAAGAGGCCATCTCTGGTCACTCATTATGTTTGTGAATTCAGATTCCAGTTGAAAAACAATGGTGCAATCCAGCATTTGAACAACTTCCAGCCTGGCACAGCAACTTGCCCAAAAGTTTAATCAAGTCTGTCTAAGTGTAAACACTGTAAATGAATACCCTTGGTTCCGAGTGCTTTCAGTCAAACAGTTTGCAAACACATGCTCTTGGGAGTGCGACGTAGCGTGTCAGAACAGGCCTGCCACTGAGGCCACGCACAGGCCTGGCCAGCAATTAATAAAATGAAAGCTCACCGAGAGGGTCATGCCTATTTGAAGCTGTCATCCAGGCACGGACGTTTCTCCCATTAGCCACGGATGACATTTTCACCTGCTCACATACTCCAACAAAGACCTCTCAATCCCTCTCTTGCCCCAATTGTGCTTTGGCGCTTGATCCTTGCTTCGTTTGTGACCCATTGTCAAAATATGCATGGCCCAGAAATGAGAGCACGCAAAGTTCATTAGGACCAATGCACTCAATAGTAATTTAGAACATAACCTTATCTGCAGACACTAACAAAAGCCATGAATAAACCTGTCAAAGTGTTCAAATCATACACACAAATCTGCCCTGGGTGTTAAGGGGCACGCTTTTCCAGCCATTGAAAAGATTTTTTGTAATATTGCAAAAAAAGAAAATGCTTTTTTTTCATACACCATTTAATACCCGAAGTATTTAAGCATAAACCTAACAATTTCTTTAAGCATTTCTGCTTAAAACAGGAAACTAAATGGGCTAAGAAACTAAAACTTATCTGGGTAAAACTTATATTAAATGTTGTACAAGATCATATTATTTGATGCAATAGCAAGAAGTTATATATATAGAGAGGCAGTAACTAAAAATATATATTAAAAAAATCGGATGAGAAAATAATCCATCTTACAAAAATAAAACAACGCAAATATTACAAAATCTGACATTAAAAAGTGTATCAATCACTCATTTTCTAAAGTAACAGTGTCCAACAGCGAAACCAGCAGGGAAAGTTACAGCAGGACGCTGCGACTCTCTTGCCTCCCCTGAGCCCATTGACTTTTAACAGACCCCCTAAAGTGTGAGCTGGGTTTGGAGGGGGGTAATTGAGAATGAATGGGGGAAAGTCACGTAAGAGTATGCTCTGCTATTAATGGCAGCATGGCAGACATCGTGCTATGACTGGATATGATTGGTTTTGATTGGATATGATCGGTTTTGATTGGATTTGATTGGTTTGTGCGATAAATCCTGCCTCATTTCGGTGCGCTTTCGCAAATAGGTCTGACTGAAAAACATTATGGGTGTTAATGGGAAGACTATTAAAAAGTAAACAAACAACTCAACCACATATCACTGCTTTGTCACGTAAAACCAAACTTGAAATGGCCTGAAAACATGATGACTGTGTTTTTTTTAAGTGAGCAATCAGTTTGCTGAAATCAAAGTTAGGCCTAGTGTTTGTGACCAGTGTTTATCGAGCTTGATGACTGATGATCTAAAAAATAAGTTGACCATAAAAAGAACAGCTGAACATTAGTTCACAAATAAAATATATTGTTTAAATTGTTGCTTCCCTAAAAATAAAATTGTATTTGGTTTGGTTTGGCAGAAAAATATGATTATTTCTTCTTCTTTTTTTGTATATGAAATGCTGCTTGACTGCTACTGGGTTCGAAAAAACTCATGCAAGTAATGTTGAACTATTAATGATGCTTATAAAAGTTAACAGTGCAATGTTTCTGCACTGCTTCACAGAACATAAATAAACATCAGAATTAATGAATATCTTTTAAATACCCAAAATAATATGATTAACACAGAGAGCACTAACATATTCCAGCAATAGAGTAAAGCAAATGATACTGAAAATGGTGCAACTGCATGCACATATTCTGCACGTTTTGGTGTTAAATGTTGGCTAAAACATAACATTCGTTACTTCCTACGGTTTCTAATGAGTCATAACACGTTTTTACAGATGGGTTCAAATGAATGTTCAATGTAAAAACCTATGCCACCGCCACTAATAGGCAGATGTTGAGGAAGCAAAGGTTCCATCACTTCTTCTCTCAAGAGCACTCAGTTCAGAAAAGCCAATCTTGTGGTTATACTTATCAAACTAGGTAGATATGAGGATGGCACTTCTGGTAAGTGGTAGGAAACATTCCCAGACATCTATGTTAAAGAAAGCTAGGCATGCTGCCATTAATGCCCTGCATTAGCAAGGGTGGAGAAACAGGAGCAGTAATAAAGACAGGAGTAAATTTAACATTAGCCTTGTTCGGCTTACCATGTGTCAATCTTATGCCATCTGGCTTATAATAAAAAGTAGAAACAAAACTTTTACAATTACAAAACTTTTCACCGCAAGTGAGCAACTGAGCAACCCTGCAAAGCTAGATTCAATTTTGTTTAGTCGCGCATTTAAATTGAGATTCAAAACCCAACAGCCATTGATCTACGAACTGAGTAAATGATGAAACAAACACTGTACAAACTACATCTCAGGCTGTACAGCTTCAGTTTGACCACTTGATGAACTGTAATAGTTTTAGCATGAAATATAGGCCATAGTAGGCAGCTGTAAAGGGAATGGATGAGCTCTCTCACTGACAGCAAAGAGGACTCGAGGCCCTTGACTCTCACCTGCCTCTTCTAAAAACTGTTGAGATGGCAGAACCGCATGCGAGTGTGTCTGTTCCAGAACTCTGACACGTCCGCTGCAGTGGCCCGTGATATTTGCTGATGTTACACACTCGCACACGTCTGCTTCAGACTCAACTCTTGAAGGGTGACGGTGACCCTACCGGGCAGTTTGATAATGCTAAGATTGAGAACTATTTTCACAAAGTCAAGATCAACATCAAGGTTGTAACATGGTTGTAAAGTCACCATGAAATCAAAATCGACAAGTCTTGTTTTTTTATTTTTTATTACAGTATTTAAAATAAATAAATTATCTATAAACATGATTTTTTTTAACCCAGCATGTACCCTCATGATCTTTAATCAAATTAACTTAATTAACCCTTCCTTTTGCAGCTATATCTCTTCTCTTCTCTGATGACGTGTTTACTGGCACGAGGGCGGGACAACCTGTCACTCACATGAGATCGACCAATAGCAAACCACAACCATCCAATCAATTCCCGATGGACAAAATCAAGCCCTGCCCGACAATTTTTTCTTGTTCTGCTTTACTAAGATATACATCACAATAGGGAAGAAAAAACGATTGCGATTTCCGTTTCAAATTTAACCAAAGTACAGAAAAAGCACTAGGGATGCAGATATTAAAATCAATAAGCCAATATTTCTTTTCATTTTATGGCCGAAAAAACAGGTGACCAAAATAAAATAAAAATTCTACAATATTTTGTAAATTTAAAATTTAGACCTAAAAATGTTACAAGCTAATTTAAGCATCAAACAATTATAAATCTTTGAAATTTGCTAAATATTACATTTAACAGTGTCGATAAATTACGTTAGATGGCAACAAATGTAACAGAGTAAATGCAAAAATCGGCAAAATGACAAGCTGATGCCTTAAATCTCAGAACATGAAATACAAGAGACGATTTTGAAGGTACATTTTCATGACGATGGTGATTGCTGAAGAGATCTGGAGGAGTTATCAGTCTGATAAGAGCATGCAGGCAGTGTGTTAGCTAGGACAAGTTGTCAACAGAGCCGACAGGAAATGACATGCAGAAGTCATCACCCTACAGCTATTAAAAAAGCACTTAGATCCAGATAAGAGAAATGAGCTCTTAGGAGGCAAACAGAAGTCGTGTGGAGTGGACATCATGTTCAGGGCAGGGCATGGATACTCATTAGCGGTAGACAAGGCCGTTTTAAGTCTAAGCATTTTAAGTAGTCTAAGTCTTAAACAAGATTATTATTTTCTAGCAGGAGAATATACCCCCATATAGAGTGGATTCAGACTAATTTCAACGCCTGCGATTGACCATTGTGTTCACGCGCTCAACAAACATGTCTGTGATTGGCTACAGTGCTCAATGCTGCAAAAATACATTGTAAATAGAAACCTTTGATGGTCTACACAGAGCGCTCACACAAATACACACGGGAGCGTTTGAAAGCAGCCGCTTATCAGCGGGATATCATCAGTACTCTTTACTACAGAAAACCTGGTATTGTTACGCTTTTAAAATCGAATAAATATCGATTTGGCACAGAACGCTAGTTGGCCATCTTCCTCAAGCGCTTACATGATACGTACTTATCAGCTTTTGGTAGACTCGAAAATGAACTATTATCCAAGAAACACGGTAAACCAGAGACCTGTGCACTCTTCCGTCCAGAGGTCGCATTAGACTTTCTCATTTTCCGTCATTTTGACGGACAGGGTCGTGAAAATTCCGTCATAATCTATTATTACACCATCATTTTAATTTTCATATTTTCATAACTTTTTTTATTATTATTTTTTTTATTTAGGAAGAGATGAACAGAGACTTTTCATGTTCAACACCACATGAAGAAGATGAAGGTTTGTTTTTCCGCAGTGACAGCGGAGGCCACTAAGGGGCCGTTTAACGACAACATTTTCAACTAAAAAGGGAAAACTTTATGCGTTTCGGCCGTTCATTTACACAACAAGAGTGTTTTGGGAGCCTGAACACGCTAACATTTACAAATGGGTTTCAAAGTGCACGTTTTTGAAAATTAAATGCTGTTATTGTCTTTTGTAAACTACAAAAAAGCAAATTTGTGAAAACGGTGATGTCATGGGCATGCGTATTACGCGTTCAGTCTACAGGCACATAGTTTTTCTTCACAAAGTGACATCGCCAACTACTGGCCTGCCATGTTTTCAATTGTTTTCGCAAATCCGTGTTTTGACAACATTATCGTCTGTACACGAAAAACGGAAAGTAATAACTTTTCAGTTTTTAGTACATCGTTGTCATGTAAACTTAATCTAAAACAACAATGAACAATACAATATATTAAAAAAATTAAATTCCGATTGTAATACGAACAAACCGTAAAAAAATGAACTGAACTAAACTCAATCGAAGCTCTGTATCTTCCTGATCTCAAATCTTCCTCCAGGTCCACATCGACTTAAACTGGATGCTCGCCCGTGTGTAATCTAACACATCAAGGGAGACTAATGCAGAGGCAACTCATTAGATTTTGCATCTTTGCCTCTGACTGATGACTTCTCATGGCAGTTTTAATTTTGTTCTGGAGGCAGAACTCTGTTGCCATACTGGAGCGCACACGCCACCAACTGGACAGGGGTGGGAATTACAGTTACATGTTAGAATACATCACCCTCAGTGTAATCTGTCAAAATGACGGACGGCCTTCAAATTTTTCCATCACTGCTAAAAAAAACTAAAAAACAGTCAATGACGGAAAATATTCGGTTGACGCGACATCTGCTTCTGTCCTTTACTGCTGTTCACCAGCCTGAATCCCAGCTGTTATTAGCAGGTATTAGGTCACAAATTGCAACCTCCAGGCTGATTAGTGTAATTGTGTTTAAAGCTCAAGCTCAATTCCTTCCAGATTTCTCCATCCTCGGCTTTCTAATTCTGTACATTCCCTAGTGAAAATTGACGTGTCAACATAAATGTGAAGAGCACTTCAATGTAACCTGCAGGCGATTCATATGGAGTACAAATGAGAAGTGCAACGGCAATGCTTTGTGCAACGTCTCAAACTCATTTTCTGCAAAAGTGTCCTATTTCTGATCAAATTAGAGCAAGTACAACTTGCGTTTCACAAAGTGAGGCATAACAGACAGTCATCTACTCACTGCCCCAAGGCGGTTAAGAGCAAATCATATTTTGAGCCAGGAACAAACACTTTGTACATGACATGTAAAAGAATGAGTCACACAGCAAAAGAGTCACAGTTGCTGCAAGCCTGCTCTGCGCAAAAAGTCAGCTCTGTGACCTTCCTGCCTGCTCGAACACGTTCAGAAGAGAGGACGCATGAATGAAACAAAAGAGCTCTCGCTGAGTCACATACTTACAGGATACATTCACACCTAGCGAGGAGAGAAAGGAAGAACGCGTCACTGCTGAAGAATGTTACTTTAAAAAGTAACATGCTACAATATTGCATTACTTTTTAAGTTATTTTTCCTCTACTTTTTACATTTTTTTTTTAATCCCCATCTCACATTCACAAGAAACAATGTAAAGCATCACAAATCCGAATGTTACATTTCTGACAAAAAGTTGCAAAAAAAATTTGTTTTTGTTTTTAAAGATTTTAATTCTGTTGTATAATCATCAGAAACAAGACAAGGCCAGTGCTTATGACCAAGTTTATGATGAAGACACACAGTGTTATTTTTGGCTGCTTCATACAAAAAAAATGGGAAATTAACATTATTTATTTGAAAGTGTAAAATTTGTGTATTTAACAACTATTGTTATTTTATGCATTACATGTAAAAGTAATGTTACTTATTTGAAAAATTACCTGATATTGTTTCCATTTAATAAGTGAATTAGTGGAAAAATCTGATTATATAAGTTAGTGGAAACAATCTGAATACATAATTACTTGTTTGAAAAAGTAACTGATACTGTGAAAATTATGTGAAAAATCTGATTACATAACGTAACTTCTTTTAAAGAACATAAACTGATATTGTGTAAACTAAAGCAATGAAAACATTTCTTTGTGAAAAAATCTGACTGTGAACAAAAATCTTATTACATAAAATGTCACTTTGGAAAAAATGTAATTTGTGTAAATGATTAAGTGAAAAAAATGTTTTTAACAAGCAATTGATATTGTTAAAATTTAAAGAACAATGTATTGGTGCATGAAAAATCTGAATAAATTAAATGTTATTTGAAAAAGTTACTGATATTGTGTACATTTCATCTGCAAGGAATTACTTTCTGTGTGAAAACATCCGATTATGTGTAAACAAGAAAAAAAGAAAAAAGATAAGGCTACATAAAACAATTTGAAAAAGTAACAGATATTGTGTAAATTTAATAAGCAACATATTACTTAAAAAAAAAAAAAAAAAATCTAAATACATGATACATTACTGTTTGAAAATGTTACTTACACGGTGTACAGCAACGTATTTCTTGTGGGTTGAAAATCTGATTACATATGTATTTAAAAAAACTGACATTAGATTAGATGTTAGATTGGGGGGAAAAAAATCTGATTATGTAACATGCATTTCTTGTTTGAACAAAATAACTATAAAAGCAACACTCGTTAGTTAAAAAAGCTCTTTGATCACACAACCTCTAACGTATTACCCCCCAAAACACTGGTCACCACTATTAGAAAATCATGACATACATACAGACGAGTAACCATCTTTGCACCATTCATGGCACTGGACATCTTGCAGACTTCACTGTCCTAAAACAACATCACACTTCCTGCAGCTGCCAACAGCCAAGGTTCCAGATGTCGGACGGTTAGGTGAGACGTGAGAAAACAGACTCTGGCCTGTCCTGAGAGGGGCGGTATGGAGGGAAAGAGAGCGTCAAACAGTTCTGGTTAAGGCCTGGGCCACCCTCCTTCTCCATATCCCCACTGCAGGAATGCACTCTGCCAGCCAGAGCAAACTGAGGTTTATCTACAGCGGGAGGACTGGAATCGACTCGCAAACGAGCCTTACCGCAAACTCAATCATCAGAACTAAACAAAGAACATTTCACAGTTTGACGTTCAGACCATCAGATCCTCTTTCCCGAAGTTCCACCGCCTGTATCATCCTGCTGCTTTCCCAGGTTAACAGCTCGCATGGGAAATATAACCATGAAAGAACGTCAAAGAGGTTGTGCCACTCACGGATAATGAAAACAATGATCTGTGGGAACACTGGATCCTATCAAACCAAACAGTGGGTTGCTACAGTGAAATCAGGGGCCAATATTGACACTCGCCGAGAGCCAAATGTGACCGGTAACTTGTCAACATCTAAACTATGAGAATGATTATAAGAAGATTAGATTATTTGCTTAAGTGACACACAAAAAAAAAAAAGTCAGATGAATGAATAAATGTAAATGCAATTAAAATGAAACACTGAAATAGTTTATTAAAGAAAACATGCATCTTCTAACAACTATTCCTTGCGTTGTTTGTTTGTCTAGGACGGCTTTTTTTCCCTCCTGACCCCCATGTGGCAACACATATGATGAAATATTCATCACATCAAGCCAAAAAATAAATAAAATAATCAGTTGTCTATGAAAGGTGCAGTTTCATGGCACCAAAAAAATTAAAAATAAATACATTTTATATATATATATATATTGCTAAGGCATCATTTATCATTTTTGTTTAGTTGAAGCAATACAATAATAAACTTAATAAAAGCTTGCATATTATTATTTTTTTTTATATGCATATTTTTGTTCAACTTAATTTAAAATGAATGCAGAATTTTTTAATTAAATTAAATTAAATTAAATTAAATTAAATTAAATTAAATTAAATTAAATTAAATTAAATTAAATTAAATTAAATTAAAATATATATATATATATTTGGAATATTTGGAACCTGCACATTGTCTCAGTTCACCTGCAATTTGGCAGGTGGGGCAAAAAGTTCATTTCGGACTCTGAGTGCAGTGAACGTCAATTGTCATCTTAATGCCGACCCAGAGGTCATAAAGGTTTCTGTACAGTTGGACACTTTGCTTTAAGTAGCAGGAGATGCATTCACCTTCCATCCGCAGTTACGACTGTAATGCACCCGTAACACCTCCCCCCCCCCCAGGCCTGCACTGTAATTACGCAGGTCTCACCGGGGCTCTGTGTGTGCTAAAGGCCCAGGGCAGGTTGTACTGCGGGTCCCTGACAGGCCCATTTCCAGTGTGATTAATGAGCACAGAGGCCTTACGCTACCTAAACCAGCCCAAAGTGAGTCTGCATAGGAATTGCCCTTGAGTGCTCTCCTGCAGCAGAGAGGGAGGGGGTACAAGTTCTTTAACACACACCGTCTGGAGCCCTGATAGTGAAGACAGCGATGCTGAAGCAGGGGGGGCACAGGACCAATGCCAGCCCACAGACACTGGAGCCCTTCTTAATACACAGCAGATGCCACAGAGAATGTCTATACCTAACCCTCCGCCTTTTCTCAGAAGCAGAAAACTTTCCAGAATGTTCTGCAAGGTGTGAAGGACAAGAGTCTTCAGTGTTAGCCAGGAAATCTGGACAATGTTACCTGGACAGATCTGTTTGTGAAGGTGGATCTCACAAAAAATTGTAAAGAACACGTCCTGGTCATGTTTCAAAAGTAAAATAAAATAAAATAGTACCATTTATTTTTTTTCAAGACAATTCAGCACATTTATTTTAAATTGTACTTTTAAATTGTAACTAAATACGTAAAATTTGGTAAATGTTGAAGTTCATTACAGTACAATTAAAAGGTATACATTACTGCAGTATTTGTTGTACTAAATTTGCTAATTCTATTTTAATTATATTCAAATTTAATTGTCATAGAAAAAAATTTCAATAAATTGTGAATACTGTTATATGCAAAGATCTTAATGGTCTTAAAAGAGGTATCATTTATGCAAAACACATTTTTAACATATTTATTTTTGCATTATTGCTTTGAATTTTGGATTTGTTTCACCCTTTTTAAGTTAACTACAACTGTTAACATTTTTGTTAATTGAAATAAAGCTGAAATAAACTAAAATAAATATTAGACGAAAAACCTAAACTTATTTCAGTTGGTTGCCAAGAAACATTTCAAATTTTTAATTTAATTTTAAGTTGAAGCACTATAATTATAAACTGGAAATAATAATAAAAAATAAAAAAAAATATTTATAATAATATGTAATATTTAAAAAAGAACAAAAACTAATAAAAATTTAAAAAAGCACATTATAAAAGCAAATTAAAACTAAAAATATAAAAACAAAAGCTAATTTACAATATGAATAAAACTATAAAAGTATATAAATAATTCTAAAATAACACTTTTCAGAAAGGTTTGACTATATTAATTGTTTGCTAAGTTTTGCAGCCATTGAAGTTGAACTTCACAATCTTGTACAGTTGTGTGTGGGTGTGAGAAAAAGGCTTCTGCATCTGAAGGAGGGTTTCCACAAGCGTCAATGGAAGCAAAGGTCACAGAGGTTGTTCCACGTGTTTTGGAACAAGTTCTAAACAAGTAAACCTGAACTGGCCTAGGCAACCCTAGTGAAAGTCTGACAGGCCAGGACACATTAGGAAGAAGGGGGTTAGTTTTACAGTACCTGTCTTGCGGAGCGGGAAGTCATCTTTGGGGTCGTACATTCCCAGCAACTGGTGGTTGTAAGTGGAAATCCCTGTCTGAGGTGGTGAGCTCTGGTCCAGGGAGCTGTGCTGGGTTTTCCTGTGGAACAAATCACAAACACTCATGAGAGCAAGCATAGGTACTCAAATATGTGCATTTCAAGACATTTCCACACACAGCTGCTCTCCATTCCCAGCACTAGGACGGTTTCTGCCAAGTAACGGGAATGCAAACTCAGATCACCCATAATGCCTCAGTGCAGCCTATGAGAGGGGGGCGGGGCATTATTGTGTTCACAAATTAACATGCTCACACATTCACACTTCAAAACATCAGTGGCAGGCTATCAAAGCCCTTCAAAAATGAAAGAGATTAGCTCCTCCTTAACAGGAAAAACAACTGCACTGGGGCGTCTAAGGTCAGCTGGCATCACCACAGACCCAAGAACTGAATCTGTCTATCGTCAGCTCATCTCAAACAGACCAGGAGCGCCAATCATCTGGTTTAATAGTCCACAGAGGCTACAGAAATACCTCACTTCTGATCAATCCTAGTGCAAATGTTGTAATCAGTATTGTGGATGTCTGACATGAAGAAGCTATTGGCTTAAACATACAGCAACATTAAAAACTTTGAATTTACTTATTTAAGAAAGAAAGAAATCAATGTTTATTCAGCAAGGATGCATGAAATTGATAAGAAATTGATAATGTTACAAAAGATTTAAGTTTTAAATAAATTATGTTCTTTTAAACTTTCTTTTCATCAAATAATCCTGAAAAAATGCATCATGGTTTCTACAAAAATATAAAACAGCAATACCTGTTTTCAACATTGATAATAATACGAAATGTTTCTTGAGCAGCAAATCAGCATATTAAATGGTTCTCTGAAGGATCATGTGACTCTGAAGACTGGAGTAATGAAGCTGACAATTCAGCTTTGCATCACAGGAATAAATTACATATTAAAATATATTAAAATAGAAAACAGTTATTTTAAATTGTAGTAATATTTCAAATTTGTACTGTTTTTACAGTTACAAATAAACCGCCTCCGTGAGTATGATCTTTTTAGATACAGAAGTATCAGAAGTACAGAAGTATGTGAATGCAAAAGCCTGGAACATTTCTTTCAAAAGGAACATTCTCTTCCCATTTTCCTAGCCTCACAGATGAGGAGCGTGAAAGGTGGGCTTGATGGAGTGAGTTTTTCATTCCCATATTCACACACACACACACACACACACTGATACACTGCCTCCTCTTCCCCGTTATCTTCCACACATGAGAAGTGCCCAATCAAAACTTGTTCAAATTTTTCACGAATGCATAGATGACAGACAGATCTACATCTTTTGTGTGTTGAAGAGGGAAAACAAAACTGTCAATCAATCAAAACAGAAACTTATATAACATGCTTTTATTTTGGAATACTGCTGCAAGCAAAAACTACAGGGATATTCAGTCTGAAGTTTGGCATCAACTTCATGTAGAATGTGCATCTTTAGCCGTTTTCTGCCATTAAGATCCGCTGCAGATGATCTGATCACAACTGGTCAACGTAAAATACAGGTGTGAACACGCCCAAACCAGTATTCAATCACTCAGAGGTACTCATATTCAGACTACCGTACTCAGTATTCAGAGTACTACCATATTCAGAGGTAGTTAAAAATAGAGATGTACCGATCGATCGGCCAGGAACCGGAATCGGACGATTTTCCGCATGATCGACCGAGACTGGGAACCGGCCGATCGGTCTCATGTCTTTCTGATTCAGTTTTGCTGCCAGCGGCACAGGCAATAACGTCAGCTGCGTGTTCTCACTCTCTTCTCTCCAACGGTGAAGTGAAGTGAAGTGAAGTGACACGACACACACCCGCTTCCTCTCTCTCACTCGTCTCATTTGCTCCGGTTAAATAGTGCTTGTATTGTGCATCATTTTACTAATTCCCGCAGGTTTTGTGCTCACACCAAAAGGATGCACAACACTGATCTATAAAAGTGGAGCGCACAAGCCGCCTATCAAACAGCTTGTGAGTCGCGAGTACCAAAATAAATGGCTTACTGCGATTTAACGGTCAAGTACTCACAAAATGAATGTCAAACTGCCCGTCTTGGCAAGTATTCAGCTAAACGCAGTCAGTTTTGGAACCTAATTGGTTACGAAAGATAAATGTTGTGCAACAGTATATTGGATCCGTGCATAAACTATTAAAGAGACAGCAGCCTAATATTCCTGCTGCGGTCTGTCATGTTAATAAAAGAACAAAAGACTAAGAAAATCACTCTCTGCTCTTGAATGAATAACTTTGTAACCTTAATTGTAAGCATTAATCTGTATTTAATTTTTTACAATGAAGACTATCAAGTGTTATTTTACATTTGATACTTTTTTAATTACTACTTTAATCTCTGTAGTATTTCTAACCTGAATACTGTATACCCAGTAGAAAAACTTAAAGCCATGTTAATTTCATATCTCTATTTATTTTATTGCATTCATTTAAATGTTTATTTGAAACTTTTGCATTGAAGATCTTATGAACTATAGTCCTTTGAAAGAAAATCGCTATCAGCAGTTCACAACTTCACACTTACAAAAAAATTGGAATGGCTAAGAGAATTGCAATCGCCGCATCTTTAGTTAAAAACACTTGTGGTGTGACCACATCATATTCACAGTGTAAACCCAATCTCTCCTGATGCATCTCAAACAATAGTGAAACACTGCCTTCTCACTCACTTTGCTCTTCATTTGGAGAAACAAAAAACATATCGGAGCTTGACTCAAATAGCAATTAACTATCATTCTCAAAAAGAAATGTTTGTAAAATTCATATTCATATATATATATATATATATATATATATATATATATATACACAGTATATATATTACATTACTGCATATGCCTTTTTATTGTATGCTACTTATTTCACTTGACTTTTTATACATTTGTAATAAATTTTTGATAGGTGAAGCACTTGTGTAATTATTTTGTGTTATTTTTATTTTTATAAATATTTTACTTTCTTGCACTTTGCAAACATGCACTCATACTGATGTAGTTTGTGATATATGTAGTAGCAAAAACAGAAAAGACGCTCTCCCTGACACATCTGAGTTGCGTGTTAGCACTTAAGTGTAAACTGAATATAAATCTGTCTCAGTTGACCACTCTGTTAAAGTAAGATATAAAAGGGACCAGTAAAATGTTTGAAATATCCGCCCTGAGCAGGTTGTGATACTCACCCGTACCAGTAGCGCGGGTCACTGGACAGGCAGTGGTTGAGGCTCCTCTGGGCCAGCGCTTTCTTCTTGTTGAGGACAAACTCCTGCAACCTCATCTTCACCTCAGTGCTCGCCACAGCACCTGTCAATCAGAGCTCACAGTTCAGGCAGATCACAAGCAGCGGGACATCAATGGCATTCTCAAAGCCTCTAGCTGTGTTATCCAGCTAGATTTCTCTAAAAGCCTCGGGAAGGGGTTTTATGCATTTGTGAGTCAATTCCTTCACCATTTCTACACCCTGTAATTTGCAGTGCTGTAATTTCGTCTTCTAAATGGTCTTAACAAAAACTCTTAATAGTCTCTTCGGCATGAGACCGAGAAGATCGAACAGTGCCCAATTGATCAAGACTACAAAGGCTGACACTTGTTTTCTGGTGTCGATAAACAGCCCGACTCGATTCAGATATCTCTTTACATCTGAGAGAAACGGCCCCTTTATCCTGTCTTAAATAGAGAGCAGACTCTCTATTCCAATTCCACAGAGACCGCAACGGTTAAACAAAGATGTCTTTTTTCTCACTATTGTTCTCACTCTGAAAGAAACACATCAGATGGATGCATTCTCACAGCTTTTCCTTCAATTACCACCTTTCCCATTGTCTGTAAACATGTCCCCAGAGGCCGTCGCTGGTGTACGTACACATCTGCGTCGCCAGACAACACGCGCTGCTCGCGGGCTACAGGTGACCGCCGTGTCAACAACAACAGCGATGGATAAAAATAGACTGCCAGGAACATTCTAGATAAGAATATTCTAGAAAATAAACAGAACTAGTGAAAAAAAAAAATCACTGTTACTATTGGTACGCGGGGTGGTAGTGGCGCAATGGATAAGACACATGCCTTTGGTGTGAGAGACCCGGGTTCGAATCCACTGTGAGACACCAATGTGTCCCTGAGCAAGACACTTAACCCCTAGTTGCTCCAGAGGCGTGCGACCTCTGACATATATAGCAATTGTAAGTCGCTTTGGATAGAAGCGTCAGCTAAATGAATAAATGTAAAATGTAAAAAATTTCTTATACCTGTAACTAAACATAATGTGCATGAGAGCTGTGCTGGACCCACTTTATATTAAGTGGCTTTAACTACTATGTACTAACATTGAAATTAATAATTTGATACAATGGACTTATTGTGTACATACATGTTTTTAAATGTACAATTACACTGTTAACCTTTCCCTTATACCTTAACCCACCCTTAAACTTAACCAAACCACCACACCTGTCCCTAACCTTACCCGTATCACACCTCAATAGCAGCAAAAGTGTTTTACAATACAACATGAACACAATAAGTACATTGTACTTATCTTTTGATGTAAGTACATAGTACTTAAAGCCACTTAATATAAAGTGGGACTGGATTTTTAAAATAATTGCATTATTAAATATCTAGTTCACTCATGAAACTCTAGAGGGCGCAGACTGATAAGTCCGTCACATGCAATCTACAACCTATCACATAATTACCGCATGGCACAAGCTGATTGGCCTCTGCTGATCTTGTAGCCAATGAGATTGCTTGCTCAACATTTTAATAGTCTGGTTCATTGTTTGCTGAAACCCTCCACCTCCCCCAGCTCCACCTGCCTAGATCTGCCGCAGGATTTATTTTATATCTATTTCTGCAGCAGAAGCCTATCTTACATGCTCACTTACATGAATCTATTAGCGGTAGCAAGTCCATATTTGCTCTGCAGAAGAACAAAACCGAAAAACTTATATACAGAAAGCAAAGCATTTTATTTTATATCTGCTCTTTTGTGACTTATTGAAAACTTATTTTTAGAAAGAAAAGAGGAAATTATGGTCAGAAGGAAAGGATGTGAGCTGGACTCAAACTCATATCATCTGCATGAGTGGTGCGATACCTGATCTAACCGCTAGTCCATGGCTTTGACAACATTATGGGCTTTTTGACTACCTCAGTCTGAAACCTTTTCAATTTTGGTTATGAAAAGCGAGTATAACGCTGAGTCAAACATCCGCGCCGCAGTGCTAATTAGCCCAATAAATGGAAGATCTTAATGCGTTTCAGTCAGGTAATGAGATGTTGAGTGAGTGTGAGGACACTCACTCTCTTGGCCACGTTCTTTGTTTTTGAGTAACTGGAGCTTCTGTTCCCGCTGCTGTTTCTCCATCTCCTGTTCCTGACGATGACGCTCCAACTTCCGCTGGTGTTCCAGGAGCTCCTGCTGATGTTTCAGGGCCAGAAGGTCCTGCTGATGCTAAAAAAATAAATAAAAAAAAGGGGGGCATACATTATTCAAGTATATTTACTGGACCTTGATTTCAATTGTCTCAAAGTTTAACATCAAAAATTCTAAACTGACTCTATTTGGTTTCCTAAAACGTGATCCTGTTCTTATTTAAAATAACGTGACAAAATATGTACATAAAATGTAAATATATAAAAAGTGTTTTGTCTTCATAATTTTTTTTTAAATAAATGAAAAAATAATAAACTACCATCCAAAAGTTCAGGGTCAGTATTATTATTATTATTATTTAATTTTTTTAAAGAACTTTTATTCAGCAGGGATGCATTGATTAAAATGATCAAAAGTGAATGTAAAGATGTTAAGAATGATTAATTGAATCTACAATTAAAATTAGTTTGACTATATTATATTTTTATGTTGTGCAATACATATTTTCTGCATTGTGTCTTCAAATTAATCTTGAAACAACATAAAGATGGTATATTTTAAATATTTGAATGAGATATACTGTATCTGAGAGGTATCAGTTCATTTTTTTCAAGTTTATTTTGCACGTTCATTTTCATTAAAATTACCATTTAAAAATGTTGGTATCAATATTCTTATGTGAGGATTGATCATCTCGATACAACGTCAGTATTGCAAGTATTTACACTTATTTCCCCAGAAATGAACAAGTTATTTGTGACAGCCATAATTAAAATACAAAGCAGTTACTTCAAAACACATCATTTTAAAATATTTCTGTTTTTACTGTATTTTTTATCAAATTAATGCAGACTTGGTGAGCATCAGATTTCTTCCAAAAACATTTTTAAAAATTTGTGTATTGTGTCTGTGTATTTTTTTCTTAACACATTTTTTCGCTATAAAAATATAGAATATTATATAATTTCTTAACAATTTGTTTTCACATGGAAACAAATCAGATTACAGTATTAAAATGAGATGCAAACAGCATTTCACATTGACTCAAGCTGTACCAAAGCTGTACCACTAATGACGGGATGCAACTGCTGAAAATATGACTTCAAACAAGAACAAAGTTCCTGAATGTGTTTATCGATGTCTTGTTGTGAAGCATAAAAGCATCATTCCACTTTTTTTTTTTCAGATGAAACTAACATATGCAATTACCTCGACAATTCCTCGCCTAAAAAGACAGTTTAAAGATGGTGGTAATCTCTCTCACACTGAGCACTGTAAATGCAGCAATTTCGTCTAACATTTCCCTTTAACTGCATTTCCACTTGGACAGTTATTCAGCTCAGCAGCAGTCACATCCATTACTGGCTCATGATGGGTAATATCAGAGCTGTATAAGGCTGCTATCTCTGATGCTTGAATGTTGAGTGGATACTGGTGATTCTGGTCAGTTAAATCGCATTAACACCAGCACAGGGTGTAATAAAGCACATGGATAGCCTGTAAGTAAGCAGTCCGTTAAGTAGATGATTTTATCCAAAGAAACTAAAGTCCTCTTTTTGGTTATATAAATCCTTCCTCTCACTTTCCACATCTCTTTCTGCAGTTCCTGGATATCACCAGCGATGAGTCATGGGCGTCTGTCGCTTGGCAGAACGAGGATAGAGGCTCTGATGATGACATGTAGAGCGGAGAGCACGTTGCCCGAACCACAAAGACTTCCTCATCAGGCAAAGCTTTGACATTTCCAACTGCAGCTTTTCAATCCATGACATCTACCTCACCCCATCAACAGGCACAGGTCTAACCATCACTTCACATCACATCTGGGCTGTTTAAGGACAGAATATACTTTGAGTGCTTGGTCAATGAAATGTACTTTTTTCATGTGATGTATATTCAAACATCTACACAATTTTACAACTTACATTTGCACAAAAGAAAAGGCTGCAAATGCACATGCGAACGTTTAGTCATGAAGGTGTAAATCTAGTCTTTTAACGTAAAATGATCCCAAACATAACTTCAGCGCGCTCACTTCATTTCTCCTCAGGTCTACTTTACGTGTTTCGCGCTTGAGCGTCACGTATGCGCATGACCTTGCTTAATCGGCGATCGATAAGTTTTATCGATAAAATTATTATCGTTGATTAGTCGTTAGCATCCCTAATGTGTATATATTACTGCTGTCAAATCGCATAACATAAAAGTTTGTGTTTATAAAATATGTGTGTAAATTTTTGTATAAATAAATAAATATATGGTGTGTGCGCGTGTTTGTGATAACACGTTAAAATACACGTTTAAAATAACACGTTAAAATAATTTAACGCACCCATTTATAAGATTATCCTAAATTTTACAGTTACATTATGTATAAGTATATATATTTATATATAAATGTATATATACATTTATTTAATTCATTTAAAACTATTGAATGGATAAATATTACATATAGTATAATATATATAGTAAAGTAAAGATATAAAGAAATAATGTTTTCATATCACGTGTGTGTGTGTGTGTATATATATATATATATATATAAACATCTAAATATATAAATATATGAAGAGTTCAGATGCAAAAGCCTCTAAGTGCCATCTGAAATTTTCTTCTAGAAGGATCATTTTTATCAAGCTCGTAGGTATATTAATATATATTAATAGGTAATTTTCGTTGCCATTTAAGTGAAATTACTGAACTTAAATATACGAGCTTGATAAAAATGATCATTCTAGAAGAAAATTTCAGATGGCATTTAGAGGCTTTTGCATCTGAACTGAATATATATATATTGCATCTTATCAGAGCTGTTGGTAGTTGCAGCCCTAGATGGAAGCCATTGATTTTACATATGAAACAAGAATGTACATGCGTCTTAATGCTTTTCTAAAAGACAATCAGCTAACAGCCTCAGGCAGGACCAGACCATCCAACAATAATCACTAAATAATGAGAATGTGACATAATTAAATCTTTGACTGCACAGGAAACTGAAAAATCTCTTTCAGCATTTCTGCAGTTTGCAGCTAAGTAAGAAACTGCTGAAAAATCCAATCGGTTCTCTTCTCCCTCTCATCAGCAAGGTGTCACGACAAAAGCACGGCATCCATCAAACCCCTACGTTACATTTTGTCCATTTAGCAGTGAGATTAGCTCTGACACTGCCCGCAGCCTGTGAGGCTATTTATAGCACACTCAGGGCTGCCTCGCTCCCATTGGCCAGAAACCTCTCTGTGGCAACACAGCAAAGCCGGAGGTCTGCTGAGCTCACAGGCTCCCGGTGTTTCCCAAGGACAGAGTTCCCATACCGAGATTGCAGTCACCCATTGGCCGTCCTCATTCCCCGCTGCAGTCGCCGGACACACAATGAACGCTCAGTCTGAAGGCCAATGACAGCAGCGCTGCCTCAGAGAACCACAGACACGACAGAGCCGTATGATGCAGACATTCACCAAATGCTCTGCATCTCACTCTCCCAATAATATTCAATATCCAAACAAACTTCATTCCGCAGAAAGAAATGGAAAATCGAAGACAGAAGAGTGGGAAAGCCCTAAAGGAAGGGAGGAACGGAGACGAGAACCGCAGCATCGTGAGCTTCTTAAAGGTTCTAATTATTTACTCCCCCTCATGTCATTCCAAACCCATGCGCTGTTATTTTATCCATCGGACAGAAAATGTGACATTTTAAGCAATGTTCAAGCACCACTTGTCCATTCATACAATTCACAGTGGCCACGACTGTCAAGCTCAAAAGAGCACTGTAAATGTATCATAAAAAAAGTAGTCAATCTGGCTTGTGAGCTTTATTTCTTCTTCTCAGTCTATATAATAGCTTTGCATGAGTAACACATCAAAATCTCCCAAAAACCAACAAAGCCACAGCTCTTCATTTAAGTGTGTGCCTGGGATAAGGTCTGTGGTTAACACAAGATCAAGATATTTTCACATTTTATTCTATGACATAAAATACATTTGAAATACCTTGGCTCTTCCCACATTGAGCATTTAACGTTTTCATTTTTCTGGATTCCATTTTAATGGTATAATAAAAAATTTGTAGTCCAAAAGCATGTCTAATTAACTCTTTTCCTGCCAATGATGGAATTTTCGGTGTCTTCACTGTTGTAAGGAGGCGTTATTACGCATTTTCTGAAAGAGTAGAGAATCTCCGGATCAAAACACAGGCAAATAAGGAGCAAAAACAAGTGATAAAAGCATTGCACGTCGTAGCCTTTAAAAAAAAGAAGAAAAAAAAGAAAACGTTGATTAAAAAAAGAATGCATGAAGCTAGAATAGAGTTTTTTTATTTTTATTACAGAGGCTCTGTTATTTCTTTATATATATTACTTATTTAGATATTCATACAACAAAATATTCTGGAGGCCATGAAATTTTGGTTAACAAATTATCAAAAATGCTGGCGGTGGCTGGCAACTTAAAAAAAGAAAGACAAAAGAGTTAAATCATGAAACTTATTCAATTTAAAGAAATCTTCTCCTTTTTTACCCAAATTCCGTTTTTTTTCTATTAAAATTTTTCCCGATTCCATTTTAATGGTGTAATCTAATTTTAATAATCGAAAAGCATGTCTAATCAATTAAATTAATAAAACTTGAACTGCAAGTTATTTTAACTCAAAAGTTCAGGAAAAATGTAAAGAAAGAAAGAGTTGTCGGAAGCTTAATGGTGGTGGATATTGAAGACATGCTAGTCTTGCGTAGCCAGACCTTCAGACTGATGGCAGAATCTCAGCTTTCATTGGCCAAGGACTGTCCAACAGCACATCTGACCGACATGTAAAGTAACCAATCACAGTCCACTTTATTTAGCATCACGTTTAAGGGCGTGAAAATATAAAGTCGATGTCCCCACAATAACAGACCGCCGTGCATCTAATAAATTATTAATTCAAGAACGTTGTGCAAGTTTACTGCAACAATGTCAACCAATCAGACGACGACTTCGAAACATGTTTCCCATTGTGTGTGCCTTATGCAACAGATGTTCAGCCAACAGTCCGTCGGCGTGAAGTCTTGAGGCTGAGATTAAAGTCATGCGACGTGGTGTTGTTCATTTATAGCCTACGCTTAGCTTTTTACTTCAGGCTATTGTATTTATGCTTGAAAATTGAAAATCATTTGTGAAGATTATCTTGAATAAAATGCGTAAGACTCATAAACTTTTGTTGGTTGCTGAGCTTATTTTCCGCACCCTTCCAAAAGCCAATGGAAAAATTCTATTGGCATTTGCGGAGAGATCCAGGGTGATGCTAACTTCCAGGGTGGCCTACAAAAATACCTCAGCCCCGCAGCAGTGTTTACCGCCCACCCCGGGTCAGGAGCGCTCGCCTCACCTTCACATGCTCCTGCAGTTGAGCTTCATGCTGGCGCGAGAGCTGCTCGTGCTGCCGCTGAAACTCTGCGATCAGGAGCTGCCTCTGGATCTGCTGTTTCTGCTTGAGGGCCAGAAGCTCCTGCTGAAGCTGATGCTCACGCTGGGCCGGGTCCGTCGGCGCCAGGGCGAACTGGTGATCTACACGCAGGTCCATGGGGATGGCAGAAGGCGGCACTTGAAGTGGCAGCGCCACACTCACATCAACTGCGGAAAGTGAGAAAACAGACAATAATGAGAAAAACAACAAACTCAACAGGACCTGGAGAACATGAAGCTTTTAAAACTGATTTAAACTTTCACGCAAGCCAACGTTTTAAGATTGTTGGTGCTGCAAAAATGAGTCTTCAGAAATCATCATCCTATTGATGTCGCAACAGCGTACACATTAACAAATCATTTTTACATAGTGCTTTTACATCCATTTAGTGTTCACCAGATTGGCACGAAAACAGTTTGAATTACACGAGTACTCAGAGGTTAGCCAATCATAACAGAGGTCATTTACATATTGTCCTGCAGGAAACACTGATGTGTAGAAAGATTATACTTTTTACTACCATACGCATTCTCAACATTCCAGAAATTCCAGAAATTCCCAACATTCCCAAAACAAACAAAAAATTCAACAATTCAAATAATGAAGTAAAATACAACTCATTATAATTATATAACTAAATTTGTCATCAATAAAAAAAAGTAAAAACTAAATAAAATTTTAATAAAGATAAAACAAACTAAAATATAAACATTAATTATCAATATACAAATAAAAGTATTAATGATTGAATTTTTCCCCCCATTTTCTAATTAATCCATTGTAATTTATATATATATAGACATAGACATATAGACATATAGACATACACACACACACTATGTATTCATACACTATAAATATTATTGGCTCAGATTGTAATGTTCCTTTTTTTTTGGGTCGTTATGAATAAAAGAGACAGGTAAATAAATACATAGAAATATTCATAATTAATTTTAATTTAACTTCTTCATAAATATACAATTAAAATAATGGGTAACACTTTATTTTGATGGTCCCTTTTGAACATTCTGTTGACTGTAAGTAACTCTGCAACTACATGTCAACTAACTCTCATTATAGTATTAGAAGACTGTCTGCTTAATATCTGCTAACTCTTTATTCTAATGCTGGAACGCGGGATGCTCCACAACAGACATTCTACTGACTAAAAGTAACTCTGCAACTACATGTCAACTTATTCTAACCCTACCAGTCTACTAATACTCTACCAACGTTACTTAGTCAACAGAATGAGTTAAAGGGATCATCAAAATCAAGTGAAACCAAATAATGAAATTGAAAGAATAATAAAAAAATAAAAAAATATATATATTTGTATTGATGGCAAGAATCAAATATATCACAATACTGTGTTGCACCTGCAAGTGTGATATCAGGTGATCACTGAGCCATCTCAAATCCTGCCAGTACCAGAAAACAATGATAGTAAGAAGCAATTGTCCAATCAAAAAGCATCTTAAATATTCCAAAAATGTGCACAGAGAGTACAGTCCTGCAGCAGCATCGCACCAGACATCAGAATAAACAGAGCAAAGAAACATCATGTTCCTGAGACAGATCTTGGTTGGATTCACTACAGTCGAACATGAACCGCGTCACTGGAATCAGGAAGCGGCATCTTCTTCAATCATCCCTCTCTCATAACAGATAAATCTGAAGAAAACTGAGGAACTGAGCAATTACATTCCGCAGCGAGGATGCTTGTGTTGATAAGTTAAGTGGCTTTACGACCGTGAGTGTACGCGAGGCCCAAAAGGTTTGTGGGTTAAATGAGCAATGAATTTCAACACAAGAATAAGTAGGACATCATTAAAAGACATTTTATGTTCGTTCCTTTTTAACATTGTGTAATTAGAATAAACAGAGAATGGAGGCAAATTTAGCTTATTCAAGCATTACTGCAAGTCTAGGAACCCCTGAATATCATCAACACATCACCATAAACAAGAACTTTTACCATTATTAGGACTGCTTTACATTTATATTATATAATACTGTCTCTTTTGCCAGGCTAAAACTAGGCCAAGGTGAACAAAGCAGACAAGTGGTCAGCAATAAATAGCCTCTCACAGCATATTACGTCCATACTGCTGGCATGGGACCTCTTCATTTGTGCATTACTGAATAGGAGAGGTTTTAGGGGGAACACTGACCACATTCATGCTTTAGGTGTCAGCTCCACTCATGTGACGTCACGATGCCCCTAATGCCACAAGTTCAAGGATGCTCCTCTGACCCCTTAGCACGCGAAACAAAAGCCCTCAGCGGAAGCCCTGAGGCCACACAAAGGCCAGCGTCAAAGGCTATTTGATGTCATGGAATAAAAACAGCCCTGACTAAATCATTAAATAAAATCATATTTATGACGCAAATCCTTGGTCACAAAGGGGCCGTTGATGCCCTAGCCCCTGGAATTGACACTACGCTCTTTGGCAGCCCACGCTCAGCTGGACAGGAAGCCGTCAACCAGTGAACTACTTCCTCCACGTTTACTTTGCATAAATAAATGGCGATAAGAGCGTTGTTTATCCGTGCCTATGCCGTCAGGAGACATATTTGCATTCGCCGCCCAGTCCAAACAAAGCCCAGTGGCCAAACACACACAAACAACTATTAGCAGTAATTAAAATGCCAAAGAAAACAAAAGTGCACTAGCAAACAGAAACTCTAATTGAATTAATAAACACTGTTTTATTGTCTTTTATTCAAAACATAGAAGAGTTTAGAAGAGAGCTCAGATGGGAAAAACCATTGGCTAAAACCGACATTATGCGGCTCCCTTTCAATTTATGAGAATTAATTTGAATTGCAATGGCCAAAACTCACAGGAAGTTGAATTGGAATGTCAAGACAGAGGAATATATTGAATCTATCTACAGTTTCTATCCATCCATCCATCCATCCATCCATCCATCCATCCATCCATCCATCCATCCATCCATCCATCCATCAATCCATCCATCAATCTGTCCATCCATCCGTCCATCCATCCATCCGTCCGTCCGTCCATCCGTCCATCCGTCCGTCCATCCATCCATCCGTCCATCCGTCCATTCCATCCATCCATCCATCCATCCATCCATCCATCCATCCATCCATCCATCCATCCATCCATCCATCCATCCATCCATCCATCCATCTGTTGGTCCATCCATCCATCCATCCATCCATCCATCCATCCATCCATCCATCAAGAATACACACCTTGAAACTTCAAGTCTTTTTAAACTTTAAAACTTTTCAAGCCAACATTGAACATTTCAGTTGTCTTTTCTAGCTATAAAAAGTTATTTGAATATCTTTGAATTTCAGTTCATTTTTATTTTACTTCCTTGCATTAAAATTCAGTCCAATCCAGGGATTTAAAAAATCTGAATGGCACACAACTGAACTGAGAACTGTAAAAAAAACACTCCATGGCACCTGAATCTCACCAGAGAGCGTGCTGAGGTTGGATGAGCCTTTCCTGCGAGTAAACCCCAGATGCAGCGCTACAGTTTGTTTACTAGTGTAATTATTTCGTACAGGGAGGATTAGGTAACATTTGCATTAGGAGTTTGCTGACAGGCCGGGGTAATCCCAGTCTTTGCGGCGCTCTCTGAGGATTGACGCTTGGCACACACTAAGGGAGACTGTACGGACATTAATAACAGCCAGGGCACTGCATGTTACAGTTAGGAGGCACGCTGGAAACAGAGGGGATATGCATTTCTACCCAATTAGAATGATGCAATATAAGTGTAAAGAGAAATAATCACCCCTGCAGCACTAGTTCTGAAAAAGGGGATTTGCTGACACGCACAGCACTGGCTGAACATACACACGGATACACACCTACACGCTCTCTCACCGTTCTACAGCATTAACTGATGGAGATTGATTCACCAAGGCCATGAATGCGGCGGTCAACCATTACACCATGTACCTTGTGAGGAGTGATGCATCCTGGGACAGGGAGCACTCTGCACTGCTATCCATCACATTTAAGTCAGGAAATGGGTACAGGTGCAACTCTACTGAGAGTAAGTTCAGGCATCTCTACTACACCAACGGTCCTGCCTAAAACACTAGCATCCGCATCTACAATGCTCACTAAAACAAGACAGAACTTATGGACAGGCACTCACACACACACACACACACACACACACACACACACACACACACACACACACACACACACACACACACACACACACACACACACACACACACACACACACAGAAATTAAAAAAGGTCCAAAAACAGCCATACTTTAAAGTTAAAAATTAAAGTTATAAAATAAAAATGATCATATATATCTGGAATACCTGGAATCTAAAATTTCAGCAAAAATAAATAAATAAATAAATATAGTTATTTAGTCAAGAGCAGTGTGATTTTTTTTGTCCTTTGTTTGATTAACATTAAAAACACAGACAGCAGAAGGAATATTAGGCTGCTGTCACTTTAAGAGCAAATGCACATATCTAATATACTTATTGTGTACATATGCATTTACTTATGTAATAACACTCACAAGTATAGAAGTACTTTGCATTAAAGACACCTACATTATATTCAATTCAGTTTGATTTGGGACAAAATAACGCATATTGTGAGAACTACATCCAACACTAAACCAAAACCTTTTGATACCAACAACGTTTGAGTAACTCAAATCTCATAATTTTCCATTCTTTTCCTCCAAACAGCACACACTGGCCTTTCCTGAGAAGCCCAGTACGGCTCCGGCCCCTGGCCCAATGCCGCCTCCTCCAGAACAGTGTCCCTGTCTGAACCCCTGACCCTCTACTGGGATGCCGAGGATAATGAGGTGTTAGGGAAACATCAGAACTGCGTGCTGATTACGTCAGAAGAGCCCCAGTTACCGCAGGCCACGCTCGGGCGAATAGAGGGGCGTTTGTTCTGTACCATGGAGAGACAGGCCACACTGATGATCATAGACCAGTGTCCAGAGCGCGCTGTAAAATCTGGAGTGACTAAATTCAGAATGAGGACAGAAAAAGAGGTGGCTAATACAGTACACTATTTATTTATATATTTTGAAAATGCACATACATAAATGAACAGAAATAGGCTAAATAAGCTGCTTACGTGACAGAATTCCAAATGAATTCTAGAAACTGAAATATCTTAATTGAACTATGGCAACCTGGTTTATAAGACATACATAATTGGAAAATGAACAAATTTCGAGATTAAATCAGAATTTCCATGTGCATGTAAACACAGTCATTGAGAGAAAAGAGAAAAAGACAGAGAATTATAATGAAAAATTTAGTCATTCCAAACAGAAGCCACTATAAATAGCCCATGCTAAGCTGTCTTGTCCATAAACATTGACTACAAATGGCATGAGTCACTTGTTTTTCAGTTCCCCTGGGCCTTCGCAGGAACAGCACAGGAGTGCTCATCAATATGTCTGTGTGTTGGCAGGTTACTGTTGCACCAAAGCTGATCAATGAAATCATGTGAGTGAATGTCCATTCATACAGTGCATGACATGTAACGCCAATTTCACATGCTTTGAGCTGTTAACCTGACTCCAGCATGCAGCAGGGATGACATATTTCTATAGGCCAAAACCTATAAAACCCCATGAGTTAGCATTTTAGCACTTCCGGTTCCATCGCCCCGAAGTCAATCCAATTTTCATGTTTTGTTATACGACATTAAACACACCAGTAATACCCCACTAATGATTTTTTTAAAGCTGTTACGCGTCTTGAAAAAGCGGTTGCTAACAAGTTGCTAAATGGTACTAAAAAGACGGTGCCAGGGACATTAAACCTCATCACGCTGAACAGATAAACTCATCTACGCACTAGTGCGCTTAGTGTATCATAAAGTTTTGTTGACCACAGAGCTTTTTTTTGGGGGGTGATAATTCAAAAGCCTATGGAAAATCCAATTAGGCTTTTGTCGAGGGAACCAGCGTGATGCTAACTTCCGGGTTGGCCTATAAAAATACGTCCTCACTGCACCACTCTAAATGCTTACAGATCAACAGTTACTGTTAGCACGCTACATCTCTGATACCACTTTTCCACCAACATGGTTCCGGTGCAGGTTCTCTGCCTTTGTCCATTCTCGAACCGTTACACGCATTTCCACTGCAGAAAAGGGTGTTCGGGGCCAGAAAGACTGGTTCGACTCCAGCCCTAAAAAACGTTCTGGTCTTGAACGGAGCTGGAGAAATGCTGTCGCTGTCTTTGCAGTCTCATTGAGTAACGTAATAACGTCACACTACATTGCTCTTTATATCTAAATATGTAAAACTGTGCGTGCGAGAGAGCGAGTGATTCAACGGTTACAGTTTCAACATATCTCCAAAAAGTACAGATGATTATATCGGTAGTTTATGCGAGCTGCCATTATGCTAAAATCACTCCCGGTACTGTGAACAGCAAAACAGAAGAGCCACACTGCCTGCACAAACACCGGGACGCGCACAGTTTTATTTCAGACTGTTTATAGTCAGGTAAACAACACGTAGTAGCGTTACTTCACCGGCTCCAGTTCGCGTGGCCGAAAACAGGCTCTGACTCAGAGAACCCAAACTGTTCTGGTGGAAAAGAGCTATGTATGCCTTTTAAAAGGAACCGTATGTAAGAAATGCATTTCAATTAATCATAAAATGGCCCTGATATGTCACTAGACATTAAGAAATCATGTTCATTTCAAATACTTATATCACTGACAACAGTAGTCCGGCCAGGATATTTTCATTTAAAAGTGAAGTTGCAGCCCTCAACTGATGTTGATGTTGTCATGTTGTGTTTTGGCCTGATGCTCCACCCTCCACCTATCTACCAATCACGAAGTCAGTAATGTTTCGGCATCCGGGTTGCCAGCTCTGCTCTAGTTACCACAGCTGCAGCTACAAACGTGTCGGATAAAAAATGCCAGCCTATCTGGCAACCTCGAGTCAGGGGGGAGGGGGAGGGGATACACCGCTCTACAGCAATTTGAAAGTGATTGCAGTACCAGTTTTGGCCACAATCTTACATACGGTTCCTTTAAAGCACCAAAGCTAAAATATATATATTTTTTTAAATAAACTCATTAATTGACTTGTCAGCTGTTGGATGACTAATCGACCAACCTTACCAAAGCCCAATTTATACAAAATATAATTCATTTATTTAATTTGATCTTTGGGACATTTTCATTTCATTTGGTCATTTGGGACATTTATTTGACATGAACATGTTTTGTGAGATTCACATCGAGAAAGAGGGATGAGAGGGAGAGTGATGGGGTCTTTCAGTTTTCCATCCCCACTCCTCCACCCTCCAGTCTTTAAATAAGCGAGACATGAAGTCGCTTATGAGGTCATGATGACATCAGTGGGGTTGCCGTGGTATCGGCGCGTGTGTTTACCAGCCGGGTGGCTCTAACGACTCCTGAACGCAGCGGCCCCTGAACATTCGCTTGGCTACGCAGGCTAAAAGCCAAACGCTGGGCAGCTAGAGGAGTGTTCTTCAAAAGTCTCTTTTAGTCTAAACAGCCGCTTAAGTAAAAGGCCTACACACTCAGCTCTTCCATATAGACGTCCGCACTTGGCACCAACCACGCATCTGGCCTCGAACAGCGGAGAGAAAGTGAATCGCAAGTGTGTGCGTGTATAAAATCATAATTCAACCAACAGGATACAGCTCCCATTAAGCTTCACTGCAACATGTTTATTCTTCATAAGACTACAACAGTCTACAGCACTACCGAAATCAATCGATGCTCTTATCTTCCCCCGGCTCATGCTATCATCTACAGGACAATTATCTCCTCATCCAGTCAACTACTGGAAGATGACAACAAAAGAATAAACCCTAAATGTTTCTGAACCCAAGCCCTGAGTGCTATCTAAATGCCCTGCTAACTTGTCCACCTGGACAGATGAGGCAGTAAAATTGCACTTCACTGGAAGCCTTGAAATTTATTCCATTAATTCAAGTACAGCGAAAATCACTGGTCACTGGCACCCACGCTTTACTCAGAGGCTTGCGATGAATGCACAATTACAGCCTCTCATGCCGGGAGTGCACTGTAATCACAGCATAAAGAGATATGCATTAAGAACCGGTCGCTATCATTGAGGAGTGTCCGCCGAAATCTCGCCGCAATGATGGCATCACCAATCCAGCCATCAGCGAGCCAAAACAAACAGAAAGAAAGTGGATATAGACACGCAATCCTTCGTAGCGTGCTTATTTCTGAGAGCGGGTGCTCAAAATGCTGATCAGAAATGACATGTTTACAGTAAACAGAGGATAATATATAGCTGCCATCGCCAATTATACAGTACCAGTTAATGAACCACCGTGTCCATTTTCTCAGCCCAAACTTGCTAAAGTGCCATTATACTATATCACCCAAATGAGTCCTGACCCATCAGTCACCCTCATTATGGTGAGGTCACAGGGTCAACAGCAAGTCCTGGAACGTTTGACAGAAAAACAATTGGGTTCTAGTATTAATGATGCACTGACTTGTTTATTTTGATCATAAAGCAGTTTAACTCTTTCCACGCCATTGACGGAATCTTCCGTTATTAATGAGACAATGCTTACCCGGCATTGATGGAATTTTCTGGCTGTCCGTGTTTTCACTGTTATACGGTAGGGGGTGCTATTAGGCATCTTGAAAGAGTAGAGAATCTCCATATCAAAACAAAGGCAAAAAGGAGCAGAAACAAGCGATAAAAGCATTGCTTATGCACAGTTTTTGTTAAAAAAAGTTCATTTTTTTAATGAAACTCACCCACATTCAAGTGGTGATAAAAAATAAAGCATGAAGCTAGAATATTTTTTCCCTTTAAAACCAGAGGCTCTGTTCTTTCTTTTGATATATTGCGTGTTCAGATATTCATACAACAAAATATTCTAGGGGCCATGAAATGTTTGTGAAAATGTTTTTTTTTTTTTTTTAAACACTGGCTGGCAAAAAAAAAAAAAACGCTGTCGGAGAAACAGTTAAACGTGATTTGCTTAGAATTAAACTATAATTAAATCAGGAACTATTTTCATACTAGGGCTGGGTGATATCACAATATATTATTCAAAATGTACTCACGATTTTTTGCAATCCTTTCATCACAGCAGATGTTTTAATAACATATCTGATGCAAACCTCAACAAAAACAGTTTGTACGTTGAAGCTGACATTACATTGCAACTTACATTACAATTTGTTATAATAAATCGATTCAAAACAGTGCACCAATATATTTTTTGTAACTTATATTTAATATAAATTATATATTTATCCATTTTAAATACAGTAAGTATTATTGTATTGGTGTACATAAATCATTTTTGAAGCCTTTTGCATTTGGCTATTTGGTCAAAAAGGTTGTTCTGATGATTAAAAAAAAACACCTTTTATGTCATTTAAAGGGATACTCCACCGAAAAATGAAAATTCTGTCATCATATACTCACCCTCATGTTGTTACAAAACTGTATGAATTTCTTTCTTCTGCTGAACAGAAAGGAAGATATTTAGAAGAATGTCAGTAACCAGACAGTTTTAGATACCATTGACTTCCATAGTAGGAAAAAAATATACTATGGAAGTCAATGGTATCTAAAACTGTCTGGTTACTGACATTCTTCTAAATATCTTCCTTTCTGTTCAGCAGAAGAAAGAAATTCATACAGTTTTGAAACAACATGAGAGTGAGTATATGATGACAGAATTTTCATTTTTCGGTGGAGTATCCCTTTAAGAGTAATTATATCAAAATGCATTGAATATCATCAAAAGATTAAAGAAAACGATCAAAACTTCTGATAACTAAAGTTCTGATTATGAACAGTTATATCAGGAAATAAAGAGCCCTTCATAAGAAATACAGACACAAGTTTGTATCAGCGCGCTCTCTTTCTCTCTCTCTCTCTCTCTCTCTCTCTCTCTCTCTCTGTGTGTGAGACAAGGCCTCTCGCCCTCATCCAGACTCCACCTCTAACCAGATGCTCCAGGCATTTCCCTCCAATGGAGGGAGACACCAGCAGCTGGAGCTATTTATATCCTCAGGTCCCCTAGCAGAGTAGCAGTTTGACTCAGCATGACCGGATTAGGATTAATTTGTGCTTCAAATCTATGATATTGATATTATGAATGTCCTGCTCAGGTCAGGACGATATAGGTAAAATTACATATCTTAATATCGTTCATTACTTAGTTGATATTCATTTTCTTGATATTACTGTATTCATTATGAAATTGATTTTTTCTTCTTCTTCATTATCATTTCAACCTAACAAACACTTTAGCCGATTACAGTAGATTCACAATGTTTAAGGCCAGAAGTAAAATAGTGAAAATCTTGTATAAAAATATTTGAATACAAAAAAATATAAAAAATAAAAAAATGAATTTTTGAGTCATGACACAAATAAACTGTTGAATCAAAAACGAATCAGATAAAAAGAAATACAAATAAGCCTGCCACTAAATGACATAAAACAAAACAAACTGTTATTGGTTGATTTCATGTTGATTAGACAGCATCTTCATGTCTAAGTGCGCAGTTCTTGGGTTGAATAAACAGCAAACCGATGTTATACCTTAAGGCGATAATCAGAAGTCTGTCTATGAGACTAATGGATCGGTAGACCTCTCAGCAGATGGTTTGAATGAAAGCTTTCCCTCATTAAAACTTGAGAAAACTCTAAATATAAAGAGACGGACATACTGAAGGTGAATGAAAACAGTGCTGCATGCTGGGCTGCTCTGTGAAGCCACCGGACGATTGTCACATGTGCTTTTAATAGGGAGAGGAGGGGTGAGCAATGCCCATTCAAATGTGAATGGCACTGAGGTAGGACACTGCAGGCTCCTGGATGACTAAGAGAGAGCGAGAGCGAGAGCGAGAGAGAGAGAGAGAGAGAGAGAGAGAGAGAGAGAGAGAGAGAGAGAGAGAGAGAGAGAGAGAGAGAGAGAGAGTGTGTGTGTGTGTGTGTGTGTGTGTGTGTGTGTGTGTGTGTGTGTGTGTGTGTGTGTGTGTGTGTGTGTGTGTGTGTGTACACACTGGCCAACACATTCATGACAACCCCTCTTCAATGACAAAGATACTGAGACACCAAAATCATCTTCAAATCATCTAAAAATCCCTATCTTAAATATACACACTGTACTTATATATATATATATATTAGGGGTGGAGCCGAACCCGAATACGGTATTCGGAAAGCACAAATAATGTGTTTTTTACGAATACTTATTTCGAACAAATACTTTTAAAAATATTTGTATTCGGGAACAAGAAAAACTTTATATCAAAAAGCTACGTTTCCTCATGAGACATGGCGACCGGCGGTGCTGCTGATGTGGTGGCTGAAATATTTTGGATTAGGCTAATGTCACGTTGTCATAAGGGGTAGTTCACATAGCGCGTTTTTTGCGCGTGCAGATTTCAAATGTAGGCGCGCGGCAAGCGCGCTGCATAGCAACGACAGACGCCACGGGAGGGCAAGCGCTTGTGGAAAGGAGAAAGCGTGCGAACTGCGCTCTTCATGATTACGAAGTATCAGCAAAGAATTAATTGATTTCTAGCCCTTGCATTAGCTTTAGATATATTTATGGAGATGAGAAATGAAATAAAAAAGCCGTCATTTTGTCATTAATATCAGTCCGTCAGAAAAGCAGTTCTAGGCTTATTCTTGGCTGGATAACTCTTAGCAGGTTTAAAAAGCTCTTTTAAAATTAAATATGAATGCAGTTTTGGATTAAATATAAGTACAGTCAAGTCAAATAAAACATGTTTTATCTCCTGTTTGGTAACACTACAATAAGATACCATTCATTAACATTACTTAATGCGCATCTAACATCAACACATTGAGTGAACAATATATTTTTACAACATTAATGTTTGTGAATGTTATTTAATACAAACACTTGATTGGTCATGTTTGTTCACTTCATTCATTGTGCATTAAATAATGTTAACATAAATAATGTTAACTTTTGATTTTAAAAATGTATTTTTAAATGAACCCCAAGGAGAATAATTGCGACAGTATATAGCCTAACTATTGTTTATTGTTAGGTCATTTTATCTATTGTTATCTAACAAATGTAATATTAATGTAGTGTTTTTAATACTACAGTTTCCATCTTTGTAACCGTGATATAAACTTTAATATATGTAAATTTAATCTAAATTAAGCTTTACCGAAATTGTTACCGAGAACCGTGGATGTTCACAGGTATTGGTACCGAATACTGAAATTTTGGCACCGTGACAACACTAGTAGCTCTGTTAGCTTGGTAATTTAGACAATATGCTGTTGACAGAGTAACATTAACGTAGGTAATGGCTGTTATGTTATTTTCTTTTCAATGACGTTCCTTGTTACATGTTCATTGCTGGATTTATGGAAAAACATCAACCAATATTGCATATCCATAATTATTATAATTGATATATAATTAAAGAATACTTACACTATAACGTAAATTAGAAGTGTAACGCAAAAAAAAATGGATTTTTACACCTATTTTGAAATTTACTCGAATACAAATACAAATACAAATACTTTTCCTCTCTCAACAAATACAAATACAGATACAAATACCGGCTGCTTTGCACACCCCTAATATATATATATATATATACACACACTTTATATAAGTCACTGTTTGGATTTAAATAGGAAAATATTTTAAAGTCTATGATTGGTTCATTATTGCAGTGATTACTGTGTTTCTATCATGTTATATGTTTGGCAACAGTTCTTCTAACCCTAATGATGGAGAGAGTTTTCATTTCATAAACAACCATGTAGGAAAACACATCATGGCCATATTCCAGGATGACAATGTCAAGATTCATCAGGCTCAAATTGTGAAAGAATGGTTGGGAGGAGCATGAAGAATCATTTTTACATATGGTTTTGCTCCTCTGAGTCCAGATCTTAAATTGATTGAATGTCTTTGGGATGTGCTGGAGGAGACTTTACAGAGAGCTGGACTCTTGCATTGTCAATACAAGATCTTGACCAAAAAAAGTATGCATATCTTGATGGAATACCATCACAACATTTATTTCCATCAAGAGGTGCATACATTTATTTTGGTAAAGTTTTAGTAAATTTGTTTTGTGCTTTTGCCATTTTTATTAGTACTTTCTATATAGCTTTATAGCATTTTTAAGTTTTAGTAATTTTAGTACTTCAACTTTATTTATTTCCCTTACATACCAAGTTTAAGTTTTCCATCAAATACTTATTTTTTAATAAAAAAAATTTCATTTCAGCATTATTTTTCAAATATCGATGAATTATTTTTAATAGTTTTAGCATTAGTTAACAATAACCAGACAGGTCGTTGTAAATTCAACAGTTATGTTATATGTTAAATAAGCATGTGGTTTTGCCTATTGGATAATCCAGTGAATTAACGTTAAATACTTCCAAATTAAATACTTATGAGAATAAGATAAGAACAATCACGACCAAAAAAAAATTCATCAACTGTTATATTCAATTAATAACAGAAATCATACACAGCTAGTTTTGGCTCTTGATTCTGATTGGATGAACCATTTTTTTTTAAGCCATTGTAAAATAACCAATAAACGTGCACATGTGACCTCATGAGTTGAATTCTATATGAATGCGGCAAGTTGCGATGTTACTTGGCAACCGTAAACAACAAAACTGCACTTTTCAGTGCCAAAAACCTCGTAATAACTAGTTCCTTGTCTTGACTCGTTCGGGACACGTCCTGCTTTGCATTTGCATTAATCCATGTTTCTGTACCGCTCACAGGTGTAAACAACGTAACGCAGTCCTGCCCACTGAGTAGACGCATCTACCACGGTATAAACGGTACAGCGGTATCTCTACCGGCTGACACGTCCAACATCACGCTGCCCAGCCCTACTTTCCATCCTCACCAGACAGATTGTCCAGGACAGAGACCCTGCGCCACAAGCACAGCCAAGCGGAACACCTCTCTCTCTCTCTCTCTCTCTCTCTCACACACACACACACACACACACAAAACAAAACAGTGACAATAAAGTGCATTGAAAAGCTCTCATCACTCTCACCACTCAACAGAGAGCGTTCAAGGATGCAGCGCGCGTGTACACACACCCACACAAGAGTGTTAGCGTATCTCAGCACCATGCAATAAAGCCATAGTCTTCACACTCCCGTCCGCCCACTCAACCTCCCTCACTCAGAACACCCTGTACAGAAATGGCACATACCCATCAGCCCCTCAAGTCCAGAGCAGGGAGACGGCAGACAGTGAGCCGGAGGGGTTACGATGCGCTCGATGCCTCTAACAGCGCTGAGTGTGGCTCTCTCTCGGTCTTTCACATTCCCCGTCTCACTCTCACTGACTCTCTTCCCTCCGGCTGTGTCTGTATCTCACTCCGTCACCCTTGCCCCTCCCCTCTCTCTCTCTCTCTCTCTCTCTCTCTCTCGCCCGCCCGCCCTTCCTCTCAGCTGGTGACATCACA
This sequence comes from Leuciscus leuciscus, assembly GCF_965113295.1. Classification (NCBI taxonomy): domain Eukaryota; kingdom Metazoa; phylum Chordata; class Actinopteri; order Cypriniformes; family Leuciscidae; genus Leuciscus; species Leuciscus leuciscus. The sequence goes on from NC_138731.1 coordinate 39,771,541, forward strand.
GAGCCGTTGCAGGCATGCTGAGTGTTTATGTGCACTGCTGTAGTTTCCTGGAACACGGGGCAGATTCACAGAAGCTCCAAGACTCTCTCTCTCTCTCTCTCTCTCTCTCTCTCTCTCTCTCTCTCTCTCTCTCTCTCTCTCTCTCTCTGTCATTAGCACACTACTCTGATGTTTACATAGAGCGTAACGGTGACCACCCACTTTTTCAGTGGCTTTAGTTTGGGAAGAATTTTTCCTCATTAATTTTCTCCCAACGATTCTGCAATTAAGAGCTCGAAACCAAACCAGCAAGCTCTTGGGTAAATAACAACAATCGTTTGGTTCAAAGGAAAAAGGTGTTTGAACATCTGGAAAAATACAGAAGTGTTTAATATGAACCATTCAATCCATAAAGCACTGTGGATAAAGTACAGCAAGTGAAATAATCAGAAATAATGGTATGATATGTGAAAATGTTGACTAAAGTTGAAAAAGTAAAATATAAGTTTGAGTTTTTAGAATATAGCTTAAAGGGATAGTTCACCCAAAAATGAAAATTACTCCATGATTTACTCACCCTCAAGCAATCCTAGGTGTATATGACTTTCTTACAGACGAAAAAAACATGTCCTGGCTCTTCCAAGCTTTATAACCCTTTTGTGCGATTAATCACGATTATATTTTTAAATCTATTGACAGTCCTAATAAATACGTTTCTAGTGTAGTTCTTCAATAAGCATTTGGCTTGACAGTAAAAAAAAAATTACGAGTAAATTAAAAAAGAAAACGAGTGTGATTTTTACTGTGTAAAGCTCCTAGATCACTTATAATTTTTCAAAGCTCATGTTGTCTGGAGTTTTATGTCTATTGAAGTTTCTTCGAAATTTAATTTTTGCAGTGTTTTGTCAGTAGACCAATCCAAAAACACATTAAATAACAGTACAACCCACTGAAGAGATGCACGTCTATCCCTCATAGCCTTGCTTTCATTCCCCTTAAAAATCAAAGATGGCGCTGCTGTGAATAAGGTCTATAGGACCAATGAAAAAAATCTCTAAACATCTTAAAGTAATCTCGGAGGTTTGAAATAACACAAAGTGTCAAGTTAAATTTTTGAGCTGACTAGGAATAGGGGGAAAAAAAACATGTGAACACATCTCATCTTACTACACATTTAACATTCCCATTCCCTGATGGCTTTATGCAGAGCTCATTTACAGTTCCTCTAGAGTTTTATTGATTGATCGATTGACTCAGGAATATCTTGACGATCATGAGCTAAAACCCTGTGTACGGCTATTGATCATCTCCAGCACACTGTTCAGGGAAATCCCATAACTCTAAAAATACTAATATCCCATTCCCCAGCCCAGTTTGTCTGTCACCTAATTAATCTGGAAGACTTAGGTCACCATTGTTGGGAAGAAAAAACAACACGCATGATTAGCTCTTTCGTCTTTGAATAATTGAAGGTAATAAGAAAGCTGGAGAACGAGGTGCTTGAGAAAAAATCACAAATGAGAACATTAGAGCCGTGATGGATGGAGCGTGGTCGGGATTTTGAGCGGCAGACTCCATCATGTGACGCCACACACGCCCCGTCCATGAACATGGTATCTTTCGGAAGATTGTGTGTTTTTCCAAAGGGTTCGGGAGAAGTGAAGAGGAGGTCCATCTTCACAGGACAGCCTGCCTTGACAAGGCCACGTTGGTAAAGCCTGGCGCTTAACAAAGCAGAAAATCAATGGCACATTTACTTGGGCTCAATGTTAATCAATACGCAGTGTGTACAGATATGGGCACAGAAAGACCAAGAGACAGAGAGAGAAAGAGAGCGTTGAAATATTTATCCTACAGATCCCTTTCATACAGAGACGCCAAGCAAACAATACCACACGGCCAACACCCAAAACGAAGTGCTGTTGGATCCTTTACAAAGAGCCTGGAGCATTAAAACTCAGCTCAGCCCAAAAATAAAGAGAGAACACAATCTCAACTCTCACATAAACAAACACGCAATCAGATAATTATCTTCCACATCACAAGAGATCAAATGTAATCAACATTCCCTCTTCTTCGGATTAGTCAGAGCACTTTAGAACAAGGAACAGTGTAGTATAAATTAGGGATTGGCAGTATAGCTTAAGTCATATTTCATAACGCTAGGAATAATTGTATGAATGCGTCACTAAATAGTTATTTTTGCTGAAGAAAAATAAATAAAAATCACACGGTTGATTATTACTTCTGGAGTTAGGCAATTTGAAAAATATATATTATATATATTAAAAATAAGTTCTGGGAGCTGTTTCTTTGAAATAGAAACAGTCCAACCTGTGCCGTTAAGTCCTGGGTACTAAATTTTCCACCTTCCACTCCTTCTCAAAGACCCTTTCAAAGTAAACTCTTTTAGCAGTGAGCATGGAAAGATGCGTTCGGCGCGTGCACACAACACTGTTGTATGTGCACCATCTGTGCTAAAACACAAAAATTGGATGTCCGAGGACCCTCCTGATGACGAAAATTACATCACATGGACAGTGTGACCGTTGCGGAAAGCGGACGGCTGAAGTATACTTTGGGCTTCAGATAAAAAAATAAAAAAAAATCTTATGAACTGATTCTTTTTATTTAAACAAAACATACAGCCCAACCAGTCTCATTAGATTTTTTAACTAAAATGAATCCGTTCATACAAATAATTATATATATATATATATATATATATATATATATATATATATATATATATATATATATATATATATATATATTCATATGAACTGATTCTTTAGTTAAACAAAAAGATAGACACCAATCAGTGAAGTTTGATTCCAGAAATAATTATTTCTTGAACTGATACTATTTAGTGAAACAAAAACATACAGCCCAACCAGTGCATATTCTCAAATATTCTCTAGAAAAAGATTCTCAAAAACAGATTAAATAATTTTAATAGAGCTTATCCATCCATCCAACACAACATGATGATGTATGGATGGATAAGCTCTATTAAGTCAATCAAAAGCTTGTGAATCAGTCAGGACAGTTACTGAATTAATCTGACTCACTTTACTGAATGGCATGTTGTTACCTGCTTATTTTTTGCATTTTTGCTCAATTATATATTTAAGGTTTTTATGCTCACCATGGCTGTATTTATGGATCAAAAATACAGTAAAAACAGTAATACTGTGAAATATTATCACAATTTAAAATAATTGTTTTCTATTTGAATATATTTTAAATGTAATTTATTCTTGTGATGTAAAGCTGAATTTTCAGCATCATTACTCCAGTCTTCAGTGTCACATGATCCTTCATAAATCATTCAAATATGCTGATTTGGTGCTCAAGAAACATTTCTTATTATTATTATCGATGTAAAAAAAACAAACAAAAAAACAGCTTAATATTTTTCTATTAAGTTTTTATTTTTATTTATTTTTTTATTAATTGTTAAATAGACCCTAATCCTTTGGAAGTTAGTGTACACTACTGTTTAAACATTTGCGGTCAATAAGATTTGGAATGTTGAAAAGTAATCACAATCTGAATTAGAACCCTATAGCAACTGCATAGCAACATACTAACAAACACTCAGAACACCTTAGCAACAGCAAAGCAACGTCCTAGAACATCCCACAACACCCTGGTGAGTTTAGCAAAAGACAATCAGAACTCACTTTTTCTTCACATAATGTAAAAATCTAGTTTGACCTGAATGATCAGAACATGTTGAAGGCCATGACGCCAACACATCTTCTCTACAAACTGATTCCAGAGATAACAGGCACGTAAACACACGGCAGTGGACTAAAATAGCCCATCTGTAAACCTCAGTTGGGAACGAGTGAGAGTCAAGAGTTCTAGCAGTGATGTCAGCGAGGTACTTTGATCAACAACAAAAGTGCCCATTGAAAAAAGCACCTGGGCTTCATACACATGGAGCTCGGCCAAAAAGAGAGCCAGAGCTCATGCAAAGCAGGTCCTCTCCCCGAATCACGCACTCGTGAGTGGGAAGGCCTTTTCCATGACAGTTTTACAGCCCATGATGCCTCAGAAAGCCCCAGGATAAAACTAGTTTTAACAACAGATCTGCTGTGATAAACAGGGCAGAAATAGAAAGCACTTAAAAGGCAGTGGAAGAAGAGAAAGTTTACCAGGATGTGTGGAGGTGGCCGGAAATCTTGCTGGCCTTCCACTACAATGTACAAGTTAAAAAACACTTAAAACACAGGTGCCTTAAATATCCTATTCTGTACGTAAACAACTTCAATGTATAATTCAAGTGCCTCAAAACCTAGTAATGGGATTCTGAAAAGAAGCGTTGACAGTCTTTAGAGATCTTGCAGAGGAACGAGACATTGCGTAGCTCTGCTGCGGGAACTCCTCCCTTCTCCACTTTTGTTGAAATCTTATGGGCTTGGAACAGCTGGACAATTGTCACGAAGTATGCAAATACTGACAGGCTCGAGGGCAGTATAAAATGCATGGGTGCGACAATTGCGTCAGAATCACGACTGAACGCTGCACAGCTGATTGAACAGCGAACACGCCGGCTAACGCAATGTCTCGTTCCCGCCTCTCAGGGAACCGAGGTTACGATAGTAACCGGAGACGTTCCCTTTCGAGAGCGGTAACTCTACATTGTGTATCTACACTGCGGGAGCTGTTTTAAATCCCGCCGTGATACTAGTGAAGCTAAGCCCGGGCAAAACGGGGCCAAGCTACACCGGCCATGGATACGTCAGCGGCCGTATCGGCGACAACTGTGAATATACGCAGTTGGATCAGAATAGCCAGTTGCACTGAAGGATACAGAGCAACATTACAGCATAAACACAAATCAGTATGTACATAAGCACAGCATCAGCAGCCGAAGCGGCAACGACTGTGCAAACTCGTAGTCAAGACTCAAGACTAGGAGATAATCGAGGGTAATCACTCACCGAAAGCACTGTTCTGTGAAGATCAGCCGGTTGCAAAACATACAAACCTAAAGACGCGCCTACATGGCCCATGAAGAGACGATAGACCTCGACGAGTGAGCTCACGTTGAGGGGGGTCTTTCCTCCTGAATGAGCACTAGTGAAGTGCTCGGGTGATGGTTCTCGGGTCCAGTATCAGACGGAGTCCTCCATCCCTCTTGGGCACTATGAAATATCGGCTATGCACTGCCATTTTCAGAACGGGCCGTTTTGAGGTAAAGTCAGTGCACTGACTTGGGGTGGTCTGCGTCTGGGCTGAAGAGAATACCTGTGTTGAATTATCCCCAGTAGCCAAGGTGAAACGCCTGGAATAACTGTCCACGCATCTAGAAAATGACACTGTGGCCGTATTAGTTCTATGGCCGCTGTTGCCAGTTTGTAGACTGGAGCCCTGCCCCAGCCAGGCTGGCTGCTGATCGGGTACGTACGATGTCGTGCACGGTGGGGGAAAACTGGCACTCTCGCGTTTCATCGGGAGGCCACTATATGCCCGGACTGCGACTCTGCTCTGCTCGGGGCAGGGCGAGTGACACAGTGTTGAGTGTATGAGGAGGAAACTGCCCTTTGTGTGAAGGGATATGTGCTCTTATTGTGGAGCTCACACAAACAGCACACAAACATTGCAAATGTCGCCTACAAGAACATGGGGACATGATGCAGAACACGGCGCTTGGGGGCAGGGCCTCCAACAAACTCTCCTCCTTTTGGATGGTCAGTAGGACGAAGGCTTGGCAGCCGGGGACGGTGCTTTCCGTGGTCAGTGACGCTACATTCCCGGTCCCGCCCACTGCCTACGGCGAACATCCGGCTCAGGGCGGAGAGCCGCAGAGGGGTGCTCAGCCAATCTTAAGCGGGTGCCGACGAAGAGAGAGACCTTGACGAGAGCGACAGGGCAATATTCGTGACTATTCGCGCTTCTGCGCCTCAGAGAAATGCTCTGTAACTGACTCCACGGCGTCACCAAGGAGGCCGGAGGGAGTGATTGGAGACTTTATTTTTTCAGCCAGATGAGCCGTGAACTTGCACGGCTTGGACTGCAAGCTGAGATCCGCGCCCAGAGATGAACAGACGGGCACAAATGCACGGCAATGGTCTCCTTGACAGGGGGCATGCGCACAGAGCCATGGGCTTCCGCCTCGTCCCTTTGGACGCGTGACGATTGTGGTGAAGACCACGACTTTACCACGTGCTCGTGGACGGCGCAGTGCACACACATGGAGTCCAAGAAGGCCGTCTTGGCGTGGGCCAGGGCCAGGCCCAGGCAGGCGGCGCAGTACTCGTAGGTGTGGGGCAGGTCGACGGGGCCCGCACAAATACTGAAAAGGTTAGCCATCGGATGCGAGGAAGAAAAGGTAACAAGTCCTCAGGTGCAACTTCAACGATGACAGCGTGAAGAAAGAGATTCTGACACAATTGTCGCGCCCATGCATTTTATACTGCCCGCGAGCCTGTCAGTATTTGCATACTTCGCGACAATTGGCCAGCTGTTCCAGGCTGACCTTAGCCCATAAGATTTCAACAAAAGTGTAGAAGTATGTATACATATGGGTTATTGAGCACTCAAACATTAAAACAATCCTTATCAGTCATAACAAAACAACATCTGTCGATCTCTATTGGAGTCACTGTCACTTACTCCTCTGTGCCACTATAATGTGCTAAAATGGGCTTATGGATATAGGACACCCTTTCTCTCCCCATTTCTCGCCTCCTTTCAGCGATGCGGGCCAGAATGGTAAATAATGCAGCTCCTCTAATGATCAGCTCTGAATGGAGAAATCTGCAGCCAACCAAACAGATGAGGGAAATAAATAAAAGATGGATGCTACAGTATAAACAAGAAGCCTCGCTGTACTCAGGGGGGATCGACAGACCTGAAATACAGAGAGAGAGAGAGGGGGGGAGAGAGAGAGGGGGAGAGAGAGAGAGACTGCAAGAATGATATTTTCATCCTTCCCCCTTAGGGCACTGAAGCCCAACTCCAAATATGTGAAATACTGTGTCATTTATTATTGATTTACGCTATTTATAATCCTGCCTTGGTGTGTGTGTGTGTGTGTGTGTGTGTGTGTGTGTGTGTGTGTGTGTGTGTGTGTGTGTGTGTGTGTGTGTGTGTGTGTGTGTGTGTGTGTGTGTGTGTGAAACTGTCCAGCTGCAAACTCACAGAGCACTGAGATAGATATAACAGCGTTTCATTAGAATAAAACACGTGAGGCCACAGTCTCCATCTGTTTTATACACCAACGTTAATAGTGCTCCCTTCAAACTTGAAAAGAAACATTGATGCAATGACTTGAAGCCAGAGACATTTACTTAAGCTCATTCAGAGCAGACCTAGAATGAATGGCTGATAGGGTAAAATAAAATATGAGCAAAATCAAGCCAGCAAACATCATCTTACAAATCACAAGCCTAAGAGAAAAGGTATCTCTCCATGTACACTACCAGACCAAAGTCTGGACAGACACACACACTTATTCTTTATTAGTATTATTTAAAACATTTTAGGACAACGGTAAGATATTAAAATTAAGAAACTGCATAGAATTAAGTAGAAAGAAAAAAAAAATATATATATTGTTTACATTTTAAGTTACCATCCTTTGACGTGAGTTTGGATCATCTGTCCAACCAATGTTTGGAAGATGCACTGATCAATTCCATTGCGATTCCATTGAATGAAGCTAACAGAACAAAAATGACCTTTAAGATAGTAGAAAATAAATTCAAGTATGTCCAAACCAGTTATCACAGTTAACTAAAACCATTAAAAAAACGAATCTACTTGAAATAAAATAAAATATTAGTGTTTTATTTCAGCCAGATGTCAGACACATTTGTCATTCTTATTCAGTTTTCCTTGATGTGCTCAAATAACTAACTGAAATAAAAATGAATAAAAACTATATAGATATTTTTTTAAAGTAATAAAAATGAGGGGGGAAAACTAAATTACTAAAACTTTAACTAAAATGAAAATGAAAACAAAATAGAAAATATTAATACAATATTATTTCAATGACACAAAAATTTGACATTTAGACAGGCAGTCCATCAAAACGCACACAAACAGTGAGAGAGAGAGAATCTACTACAAATGAATGTCCACAGAGAGCAGACCACATGAATGGGATGCTCCCAAATTTTACTTTGGTTTCCACAAACAAGATAATTGCAGCTTTTCATGCACAGTTTGTAGTACAGTTTATTTGCTCATTGTGGCTAATTGCTACTTTGAATGCTCTTGACTCTCCTCTTGGATCATGCCAAACACACACAAACACACAAGTGTGACAGACAGAGCACTGATCAACATCCTGAGACATGGACCTGAGGTACATGATCCCACAAACAACTCCAAACAGCTCCATATGATTCTGCTTACAACTTCACACCGATGCTTCAAAAACAATTGGGGGGGATTTTTATATATAAAATCTATATTTGGAGTCAATCCTATAGATTCCTAATGGGAATTTTCTTGTAAGGAAAAAGTAGTTCTCAACAGATGTGTTACGTGTAACTGTTGAATTGATTGGATTGTGCACTGGATTGTAAATCCTGCAAGAATTTCAGTTTATCCAGTGATATATTTTTTATTAAATTAGGACTGGTTCTAAATGATGACAGACGATCCCAAAGGAATCCTGTACAAGTTCCATTAGGATTTTTGACTTTCAACAAGTTTTCAGAGTTAAATCATTTTTCTGTCCAGATGGAAAGTGAAATACTGCCTGAAGAGACAAAATCACAGTCTATACTAACATACTTGTAATATATTTACAGCAACCTATTGTTCAAACGTTTGAGGTAAGAACGATTTTCTTTTTGTTTAGGAAATTAATAAATAATCTTCTTTTTTTTTTTTTACTCAATTATAATATTACAAAAAATAGTTTATTTTCAAATAAATGCTGTTCTTTTGAGCTTTCGATTCATCAAGGAATCCTGAAAAATATTAAAACGTTTCTGCAAAAACATTAAGCAGCATAATTGTTTTAAACATTGATGATAATAAATCTTGAGCAGCAAATTAGCATATTAGAATGATTTCTGACGGATCATATGACACTGAATTCAGCTTTACATTAAACCGTATTAATATTTCACAATATCCCTGTTTTGACTGTACTTTATAAAATGAATGCAGCCTTGATGAGCAGAAGAGACTTCTGAACGGTAGTATATGTTGAGCAGGATTTTGGACAATGAGACCCCATAAATGTCTACTTTTATGACTGGTATATTTTTAGATTTCTTCACAAGATGAATTTACAACAAATACATTTTATTTTAAATATTTAAATAACCATTAGGTTTTACAATATAAGTATTTAAAATTATTTTTAATGTGCCACAATGTGCATTCTGTGACATGTTGTTGTGTTGACCTGTTTTTCAACTTGTGCCCCTTCACTTTTTTGCACCTCTGCTCATCCGGCTGTCATCTGTTCATCAACATCACCTCTGTGTACGTGCAAACTGGCCAGGCTGAACAAGTGACTGTTTCGTCAAAAGACCCAAAAGTTTTTCACACAAGCCCTGAGGAACGTCAGGAATTAACTTCTGTCATGACGAAAACTCGGTGAATAGTGTTCGGCATTGTAAAATGCTCTTCTAACAAAGAGCGTGCATGCTCGAAATGTGATCTGTGTCCACTGTCCACTATTACATTTTTTGCATTTTTGGAGCCTTGGTGTGCAAATTTTTTTTTTGTGTGATATTTTTGGTCTTGATGGATTAGATATGCCAGAAAGACATGCTGTTGCTGTCCAAAATTGCAAACATGAATTAGCAGATCTACACAGGTGGAGCTGGGGAAGATGGAGGGTTTCTGAAAGCTCGCTTGGCTCGCATTGGCTACTGATACGGCAAGAACCAACCAATGCCCCAATCTGATTGCAAGCAGATCGAGTTTGACAGACCTATCAGTCTACGCAATCTAAAGATTCATGACAGACTTTGTATTTCGCTGTATTTAAAGGTGCTCTAAGTGATGTCACGCGTTTTTTAGGCCAAAACATTTTTTGTCACATACAGCAAACATCTCCTCACTATCCGCTAGCTGCCTGTCCCCTGAACACACTGTAAAAAAACGTGGTCTCTCTAGACACCACAGGCTCCACAAACGGCAACAAAAACAAACTGGGCTCACCCGCACCACGAAACACAACAAACAGTGCTCCAGCCAATCACCGACAAGAAGTATTTGAGGGGTGTGGTTTGGGGGTTAGTGCGCGTGGACATGAAGGGGGTGTGGAGGAGAGACGAGAGAGAAGCATGAAGGGGGAAGTTTGAATTATGGCCGACACACGACTAAAGAGACGACGTTCCGATGAACAAATTGTAAAGAAGAGGGACAAGGATAAGGAACGAATTTACATCGGAAAAACCCTCGAAATGTGGCGAGAACTCCGCCGGCAGAAGGGCTTCCAATCAGACATTCAGTTGCTCTGTTTTTGCAGAACAGGTAAATCCATTTTTCTTTCTAAATTGACGTTCATGTTCGCCAAACCAACACAAGGATGTAATTAGCTAGAACTATGCAGTCAGCGTTAGCTTTGGTGAATACAACATATATGTTTCAGCTAGCGATCAATCTCTATTGTAAATGATCAAGCAAATTCACAGTAGGGCGACAATTTGTGTGAATTATTGTTTTCACCCACGGTTTGTTATGGATTTGAATGTTCATTTATAGGCTATTGACAACTTTGACTAAATTTGTTTACGACGCCGCCGTTGTTTATGCTCACTGGGAAACGCGAAGCTAACGTTATCTTGCTATTATTGCGTCCTTGTATGGGAGCTATAGTTATAGTATAACCTCAGGTGGCGAAACGATTTTAAGACAATGTTTCTCTTTTTCTGCATTCTGTTCTGCAATATATAAAAGCATTTATCTAACTTGGTGACATTACACATTGAATGAAGTATCAGTAAAACTTAACTTTGTTTTTAGTGACTACTTTGACTTTCCTTTATGCCGGAAGGGAGGGGAGGAGGGAGGAGACGGGATGAGGAGGAGGGAGGGTCTAGCTAGCCTCCGTTTTGTTTGACAACAATTCGAATGTCAACACTCCCGGCATCACTTAGAGCACCTTTAACGTTTTCATTGAGTTGTTTTATTCTTTATTTATGAAGGAACACTTATTTTAAACATACAAAAACACACTGTTTGTTATTCTTTGACAAAAAAATTTCAATTTAACCAATTTATTCAATTAAATTCTGAATCATTTAAATGATTAACTTGGTCTAAAATAGAATTTTGAGAAGTTCATTAGATATTCCATCAGCTTAATTCACTTCACTTCCATTAAAGGTGAAGTGTGTCTTTCTCATATTAAAAACAAAGATTAGAAATAGTTCAGTGACCAAAAACTAGATTTTTTTTTGGTGCAAATCTAATACAAGAACACACTTTTGTCATTATTTGAGGTAAAATAACCAATTTATTAAAATAAATTCTGAATCATTTGAAAATTTTGCTTGGCTAAGAACAGAATTTTAGCATACACATTTTGCATTGCAGTTGCATTTTATACCCCCATTAATTTCTGACCCAACGCCCCCGAGCCGTACTCACAGTCAAGTTCTGCTTTCTCAAATCACGCCTGGTTAAGACACGTGTTGGTCAAGCTCACTGGAAGAGCCCAGCCCTGTTCAGTCTGCTCAGGCTCTGCTCCTTTTGTTCTCTCACACTCCGATGTCAAAACAACATCAATGGCTTCTGCAGTGAAGAGCACGTGGGAGGAAAGACCTCATTCATATTTACTCAGTCCCTCCGGCTCATCACACTCTCTGTAGCTCTTGAAGCTGAGGGAGTGTGTGTGCTGGTCCATTAGCCCCGCGGTGTCTTCACTCAAGAGCTCCAGGCCCCTGCGGACCCTGGCCTGGCCGGGCTGCGTAACCTCGCTGGTTTTGACCAGAGGCTTCAGAGACGCTTAGATCCTCTCTCTCTCTCTCTCTCTCTCAGAAATGATGTGGGTGAAGCAGACCAATGTACTGCACACATGCACGTGTAGTGCTGAGATGAGCATGAATAATGCAGACAGTAAGTACACAGATGCGTGAAGGCTTTTAAAAGCAGAAAAATAAGGCTCTCATATGGCAAATGACAGCAAATGATGACCGCGGTGCCATGCAAATCAAAGAGAGGTCGGTAAACTGCTCAGGATCATGCAACAGCCTTTTACTAACCCTATGCTGTGAATTAGAAAATAGCATGTCGAAGGGATCTGTGTTACGCTTTTATCGGTATAGCTGAAAACAATCAAATTAGCCAAAATATTGAATAAACAAACATGCAAGAGGCAGGGACTTTGTGAACCACTTCAGAAAAAAGCTCATTTAGCTCTGGATTCTTGAATCAGAGTTTAATGAATGGATGGCATTTCAAGCTGGAGTTCCTCCAAATGCCCATTCATTTTCAGTATGGAAAGCTGTCAGAAGCCTTGCGCGGAAATATGCTGATTAATTTGCGAGATAAGGACCACATCCGAGAACAGCTTTGTTCTACAGATTTCAAGTTCTTAATGGCACCAAATAGAATCACTAAAGCTTGCAAACAAGCTTGAAAAATATACATACAGATGCGTATATACACAGATATTTCCAAGATCCAAAATTATTTTGTCTATCATTATTGTAGAAAAGTTCACTTTAAGGTTTTCACAATTATTTTTTGAATATTCATAGACTGGGCTCATCTTCAAAGAACTAAACCCTGACTTGCAACCATGCAGAAGTATAACAGGCTCATTTGCTTCAACAGACAAATGCTCTTTTTCTCAGCAAGTTGCAAATAACAGCAAAACCATCCTGCTAAATGGCATCCAGTCTAGACACGACACTCCCCCTAATACCCATACAAAACTCACTATGCACTAAAACGCATCCCATCCATTTGCATTGCACGTAGTTTCTGCTCTTCAAGAACAAGACAGAGGCGAATAATAAATTAGGTTTGGTATCGTCCACTCAGCCGGAAATCAAAAGTCAGTCTGGACCTCTGCAGCCATCAGGAAATAACGGCTGTTTGAAAACATGCTTGTGGGGAAGCACATGGTCTGTGTATCTGCGGGTAACTTTACAGCAGGATTGTTTTCTCCCTCCGAGTCTTTGCAATAACGGCCTCGCTGCTTCCAGGAAAAGACCTATTCCTCAGCTATTAGCCCATCTAATATCCTGCTCTCATCTTGTTACAGACATGTGATCGTGGAAGAGCACACGACAGGAGTCCGACCAGAACCAAACAGTCCATTCCCTCTGTTTACATTACTGTAATTTTCTGATGTTAAAATCATTCAATAAATGAAAACGAACAAAAATGTTCAAACATCTAATAAAAAATGGGAACATATTTAAAACATTTTTAAATGTTGGCAAATGGTTAATTTTTTTTATTATTTAGTTCTGAAAACTGACACACAAAAAAGAGTGTATCGAGACAAAAAGAGCTCATGAGTACCCGTCTGAAATCTAAAACATAAACTGCCAGTGTTATTTTTGCATTATTTATATAATATTAAAGTGTTTATCAAATTATCAATTAGATTGTATAATTCGTTACATTTATATAGCGCTTTTTCTGAGACCTCAAAGCGCTTTACATAGATGGGGGAATCTCCTCAACCACCACCAATGTGCAGCATCCACTTGGATGATGCGACGGCAGCCATATTGCGCCAGAACGCCCACCACACACCAGCTTACTGGTGGAGAGGAGACAGTGATGAAGCCAATCAGTATAGATGGGGAGGATTAGGAGGCCATGATGGACAGAGGCCAAGGGGCAAATTTGGCCAGGATGCCGGGGTTACACCCCTACTCTTTTTCGAAGGACATCCTGGGATTTTTAATGACCACAGAGAGTCAGGACCTCGGTTTAACGTCTCATCCGAAGGACGTATAGTCGAATGTCATTTTTTTTTTTTACTATTTAGCTTTTGTGTCATTTTTATTTTTAGTAAGTTTAGTACTTCAGCCTAAAGTTATTTCAGTTAGTTAAATTTTTCATCTAATATTTTATTTCAACTTTAGTTCAATATCTGAAAAGGATTTTTAATAGTTTTAGTTAACAATTACACTAGGCAATACAGAGACCAGATAAATAAAACAAAGCCACCATTTTTCCTTCTCGTTGACTATCCTGTTTGACTTAAAAATAAACCACATCACGGATGTAAAATGGGTTGTGAACGCTGTTGACTATAATGTGCAAAGACAACTTTAAGTAAGCTGTAGATTGGTTTCCCAATAAAGTCTAAACACTGTGGTGCTTTTAACATTGCACATTGGCTCAACGATTCGCATCTGTTTGCCCAAACAATTGGAAATAGACGTAACGTTCGGGAAAACCTGTTTAAAAAGTCATTTATTCTACCATTCCATTTGGTGACACTAGCATTACACAACTGCAAGTCCACTTCGAGTTCAGCCAGACAATCATGGGCGGCAACTGTTCTCCTGTAGGTCTTAGAAAGGCCTGTGTGTGTGGCGTGTGTGTATTGATCTGCTCCGGTCCTGGCAACATTTAGAGCATTACGCAATGCCCTTCTAACAAGCCACTATGGCCAGTTTGACAGACAGCTGGACTCATAGACTTGGACTGCAGAGGAATGATACATCCGTCAATCAATCAAAACGCTCGGCCAAGCTGTCAATCCATCAGTGGCAGTAGAACATACAGAGATTGATAGATGTGTTTATGTAGAACGGACACCACCATAGTCACGACACGCATCTGGACAGCCGAGTTCTGATTGAGAGGAACAGAAAGAAAGAAAGAAAGAAAGAAAGAAAGAAAGAAAGAAAGAAAGAAAGAAAGAAAGAAAGAAAGAAAGAAAGAAAGAAAGAAAGAAAGAAAGAAAGAAAGAAAGAAAGAAAGAAAGAAAGAAAGAAAGAAAGAAAGAAAGAAAGAAAGAAAGAGACAGGAGAGAGAGAGAGAGAGAGAGAGAGAGAGAGAGAGAGACGGAGAGACTTTTTTACTAAAGCAATTACTCAAAATATTAAATAAATTGTAAATTAATAAATTGTTGAATACTAATTAATAGTAAATTAGATTTTATATGATAGTATTGTTGAAATGGATTTAATTGCTTAATTGTCATGAAAATAACGTCATAATAAAAAATAAAAAAAACTTAATGGTTCAAAACCAGAATAATATGAATATTAATAATAATAATAATTATTATTTTATTTATAAAAAACTCATTAAAATTGATTGCTAATACCTTGAAAAACAACTACTTAGGATAATGTGTAGGAATCAACACCAGATGTAAGAATATGTATGAATGAGATCTGTCTAGAGTGCAACAGTCCTGACAGAATAGCCGTCTACTGCCTGCCGACCGCTTTGCTTGGCAGATCCGACCTGGATACGGGTGCCACGTTCAGAGGGCCAGGCAGGAGGCATGATGACCATCTGTGAGGGCTGGCACCTGGACCAGGCAGCATTCTCCCTCCAAAAACTCATGTACTGTACACGGGTGACTTCCTCTGAAAACTATCTCCCTCTCACAGCCTACAGAGCTTAAAAACATTCTGGTGAAAAGGCTGTTGAAGACCTTTTCACAGTGACTTCATTTAGGACTGGGTGGTATGACAAATGTTTCAAGTGGTTTCCCCAAATTCAACTGAAAATGCAACTTTTAATGACTTCTGCAGTCTCAAAAGTATTCATCCCCTTCATGGCAAGCATCTTTAGTACTTAGTAGAACACCCATTTGCTGTTATGACCTGCTGCAAACGAGATGTATACCAGACATGAGCAATGGCCTCCAGTTCAGTAATGTTCTTGGGTTTGTGTGCTGCAACAACCTTCTTCAAATCCCACCAGAGATTGTCTACGGGGTTCAAGTCAGGTGACTATGATGGCCACTGTAGGATCTTCCAGGACTTCTTCTGCAACCACGCCTTGGTGGAATTTGAGGAATGCTTGGGATCATTGTCCTGTTGGAAGGTCCAATGACGCCCAAGCTTCAGCTTCCTCACTGACGGCATGACGTTTTCCCCTAGGATTTCCAGATACTTCAATTAATCCGTCTTGCCTTCCACACGCTGCAGGTTTCCAGTGCCAGAGGATACAAAGCAGCCCCAGAGCATCACCGAGCCCCACCATGCTTAACTGTAGGCAGACTGTTCATTTCAGCATATTCTTCATTCTTCCTCCAGACATACCACTGATCCATAGGGCCGAAAAGTACCAGTTTTGTTTTATCGCTCGACAGAACAGAATCCCAAAACTTCTGTGGCTTATTTATATGATTTTTAGCAAATTGGAGCTTTTCTTTGTGCTTTTGGGTCAGTAGTGGTGTGCGTCTTGGAGTTCTGGCATGGAAACGCATGCGTTTAGTACGCGCCTTGAAATCTGGTTCCAGCCATTGATAGCTTCCATTTTCTGCCCCGTCCAGGTAGTGTAACCACTGTTCCTTTAACTTTGAACTTGCGAACAATCTTTTGACTTGAGTCAAACATGACACTCAACAAACCTAGCCAGTTCAGATATTTCATGTGTTCTAGCTCAAACACAACTGGTGCAACTAATTAAGCCCTTGATTAGTGGCATCAGGTGTGCTTGATAAAACAGATGCAGTGCTTGTTTTGCAGATTTGTGCTGTTGTGAGGGATTCTATGCAGGGGGTTGAATAATTTTGAGACTGTCATTAAAAGTTGCATTTTCAGTTAAATTTGCAGAAACCACTTGAAACATTTGTTGTGTTGAGCTATTTCAATTACTCTTGTTTGATTTGTTCATTGCAAACAGCTGAAAGTCTGTAAATTTTGCCAATAAACCTGATTTGTAATGGGGGTTGAATAATTCCTATCACAACTTATATACAACATATACCTGTATATATATATATATATATATATACACTGCTCAAAAAAATAAAGGGAACACTTTTTAATCAGAGAATATCATCAAGTCAGTTAAACTCCTGGGATATTGATCTGGTCAGTTAAGTAACAGAGGGGGTTGGTAATCAGTTTCAGCTGCTTTAGTGTTAATGACATTAACAGCAGGTCCACTAGATGGGCAACAGTGAGACAACCCCCAAAATAGGAATGGTTTTACAGGTGGAGGCCACTGACATTTTTTTCCCTACTCATCTTTTCGGACTGTTTTTCACCAGTTTTGCATTTGGCTAGGGTCAGTGTCACTACTGGTAGCATGAGGCGATACCTGGACCCTACAGAGGTTGCGCAGGCAGTCCAGCTCCTTCAGGATGGCTCATCAATACGTGCCATTGCCAGAAGGTTTGCTGTGTCTCCCAGCACAGTCTCAAGAGCATGGAGGAGATTCCAGGAAGACAGACAGCTACTCTAGGAGAGCTGGACAGGGCCGTAGAAGGTCCTTAACCCATCAGCAGGACCGGTATCTGCTCCTTTGTGCGAGGAGGAACATGATGAACACTGCCAGAGCCCTACAAAATGACCTCCAGCAGGCCACAGGTGTGAATGTCTCTGACCAAACAATCAGAAACAGACTTCATGAGGGTGGCCTGAGGGCCCGACGTCCTCTAGTGGGCCCTGTGCTCACTGCCCAGCACCAGGGAGCTCGATTGGCATTTCCCATTGAACACCAGAATTGACAGGTCCGCCACTGGTGCCCTGTGGTTTTCACAAATGAGAGCAGGTTCACCCTGAGCACGTGACAGACAGGAAAGGGTCTGGAGAACCGTGGAGAATGTTATGCTGCCTGTAACATCGTTCAGCATGACCGGTTTGGTGGTGGGTCAGTGATGGTCTGGGGAGGCATATCCATGGAGGGACGCACAGACCTCTGCAGGCTAGACAAATGCACCCTGACTGCCATTAGGTATCGGGATGAAATCCTTGGATCCATTGTCAGACCCTATGCTGGTGCAGTGGGTCCTGGGTTCCTCCTGGTGCACAACAATGCCCGGCCTCATGTGGCGAGAGCATGCAGGCAGTTCCTGGAGGATGAAGGAATGATACCATTGAAGGGCCACCACGCTCACCTGACCTACATCCAATAGAACACCTCTGGGACATTGTGTTTCGGTCCATCTGACATCACCTGGTTGCACCTCAGACTGTCCAGGAGCTCAGTGATGCGCTGGTCCAGATCTGGGAGGAAATACCCCAGGACACCATCCGTCGTCTCATTAGGAGTATGCCCCGACGTTGTCAGGCACGCATACAAGCACGTGGGGGCCATACAAACTACTGAGTACCATTTTGAGTTGCTGCAATGAAATTTCAGCAAAATTGACAAGCCTGCTACATCATTTTTTCACTTAGATTTCCGGGGTGTCTTTGAATTCAATCCTCTGTAGGTTGATCATTTTCATTTCCATCAAACGATGTGGCATCCTTTCGTTCATAACACATTACCCAGTCCATATTAGTATAGATATCCAGCATGACATTTTTCCCCATTGAGATCTGATGTGTTTTCAAAGTGTTCCTTTAATTTTTTTGAGCAGTGTATATATAAGGACGGCCAACATCAACGCAAATGTAAATTATATATATATATATATATATATATATATATATATATATATATATATATATATATATATATATATTTATTTATTTAATATATATATATATATATATATATATATATATATATATATATATATTAGGGATGGGACGGTATGAAAATTTCATATCACGATAATAGTGACCAAAATTATCGTGATTATCAATATTATCACGGTTTTGTTAAAACGAGATGAAAGTGTTCAAAAATAACTGATGCTCACACTGAAGACAAAGTTTTATATTTGAAAATCAACAAACAACAAATAAAACGAGCAGCTCTATGCACTTTTTTAAGCAAGATTATATTCTGTGGCATTTCCTTTCTTAAAATGACCGGCGTCAATAACAACGCATTATAACACCGCGCACATCCATCACAACGGATGCGCTCTCGTTTCATTCAAATACAACTTGCTGTCTTGCGTCTCCGTTTTCGATTGTATTGAAAATGAAATCAGAGTTGATTTATTATTTACTGAGTTTGTTTGATAATATTTCTGTGATCACGTAAGATTTAAAACATTAATCTGCCTTCCGCCATTCCTTCTCCAATAAAACAACAACAACATTGCGCGCTGCGCCTGCGTCAGAGACTGTTGCTGGCTGGACAGGATTTACAGTGTGTTATTAAAATCGCGATAATCAAACACGGTTTTAATGATAATTCAATTTTAAACGATAATACTAACCGTCAGTACATTTTATCGTGGTTTATAGTGAAACCGGTAATCGTCCCATCCCTAATATATATATATATATATATATATATATATATATATATATATATATATATATATATATATATATATATATATATATATATATATATATATATATATATATTTATATGTGTATTTATAAATACACACACACACACACACACACACACACACAGACACACACACAATCACCAGGATTTTGGAGCAACAAGACTTTAGATATACCACCTAACTCTACTTCATGACTCAATTGATCTCTCTTTCGATAATAAATAGTCTAAACTTGTGTCAGCAAAAGTTTTGGTCAAATGCATTTTTTGGTGTTGAATCAGCAGAGTGAGAAATCGCTATGCAATATGGGTTTCATAGTAAGCACTAAAACTTGTGCTGAATTGTTGTAGGATTGCGCAGGGCTGTTGGGATAGCAGTTAGGCTCCGCCCTCGACCCATCCCGCCCTCTTGGCTTTAGCGGTGCGTATCAGTCCGCTTTACTGACCTGGCTGGACTCCATCCCCTCTGGAGTTCAGCCAGTCCTGGAGAGAGAAAAAAAGAAGAGAGGGATAGAGAGAGAGGTGGAGCAGTGCAATGACCCTTTTCTTCAGGGAGAAGCGGACAGGGAAGGACAGTGAGAGAAAGTGAAAGAGAAATGCACCGTAAGCCAAAAGAATCTTTCAGCCACACAAAGAAATTGTCCTTATAGTGGAGACAAGGTGACTGTTAAAGCTCCATAACTCTTAAAAACATGCCACCATTTCAGTGTGCAGATTACATTAGTGCTGCAAAATGTGTCAAATTTCATCATCTACATCCTTTAAAACTGTCCATAAGTTATATTATTATAAATGTGTTATAGCAGTTTGCACTTGTGCTACAGTAATGTGAGCCGTGCTCACGCAAGAGATGCAGGTTCAAGTCATATATATCTATATATTTATTAGGAGTGTAACAGCCACCCACGTATGCATTGCGATTGCCGTATGCTCTAATATGAGCAGTCATTTACGCCGGCATCACCCGGGTGTTGATAGCGTGTGAGCGCAGGTGAGACCTGATAAGCACATGTTGCTATCTGTTTAAACTATACTCATTTAAGCCTTGTCAATTTAAACATTCAAGCGCAAGACGCAAAAGAGAACTTGTGCATGCTGTGAGAAGATTTGTGTGTGCACTCATCCAAAATGCGCACACAGAAAGCTGCCAGACAGTGCGCAAATATTGAGTTCTCTTTCCAGTCTTACGCTTGAACGGGCAAATTCACAAATGATGTCAACATGCCTGTCTTGGTGAGTATCCTAGTAAACGTAGTCGGTTATGTCTTAAGTGAACATAAACAGTAGAGAAAGATAACGCATGTGTATTAGTATGAGTGTATTGGAATCCGTGAATTATGTCTTAAAGTGACAGCAGCCTAATATTCCCGCTGTCTGTGTTTTTAAAAAAAAGACAAGGAAATCACTCACTGCTCTTGACTAAATAGCTTTTGTAACATTAATAATGATTAATCTTTATTTAATTTATACAGTGAAGATTATGCAAATATGTTGTTTTACATTTGATGACTTTATTCAATTTCTGTATCTGAAAACTACTGTTACATACCTAAATAACCTGAAAAGCACTGTTTATTGTATTTGTATCTTTGCTCTATTGTATTCATTTGTGCTATTGCTTGTAGTTTGATTATTTGTTTTTAAATATATATATCATTTTTTTGACAGTAGTCCGTTTTCCCTGAATATAGCACATACTGAACCGTACCAAGACCGTGACAAACTAAATTGTGAGTAATTAACCTTTACACCACTGGTGTATAGTATATTATAGTACATAAACAGTATTGTTTTGTTTTTTGAATGATAAAAAGAGATGGAACAAAATAAAAAGGTAGGGGAAAATCAGACTGAAGGGGTTAATAAGGTTGGGCATTTCAGGCATTAGCATACGGGTCACGCCCATTCGAGAGCCAAGCTCTGTCCCTGTTCTCTGTTCTTATCTGTAGTGCTGTTTGTGTCTCTCTCTTCCACTTAAGAGCTCATCTATAATTCAGTGCTCTAAATAAAGAGGCAGCGCTGTGATAAAACAGGACTCTGGGAGCACCGGGTGGACTATCCAAGCTTATCGCTGTAGGGCCTGAACCCCAAACACACACACACACACCACACACACAACAACACCACCACATAACACACATCACTGGATGCAATATTCTCTCAATATTTTCCAGCTTTCTGATGATATTTAATATATCTATTGATAGGTGTGGATTAAAGGGGGGAATTAGAGGAACCATAAGTTTGAGCTAACAACCCCTTTTGCCAAATAGATTCAAAAGGTTTAATGCAAGAAGTAAAATACAGTAAAAATCCATTTTAAAATAGTCGAGGCATGTTTTCAGTGAATTAAGTGTTTTGAATAAAATCAATGAAATATTTCAAAATGATTCATGAAAATGATTTTAAAAACTAATGCTTTTATTGAAGTTTGTATTAGAGAGATAAAAATATCTCTCAAGAAAGCGAAGGAATGTGAATATTCAACATATTGCTCAGATACACAACCATCTTTAGAAGACATTTGTGGTGTAGGAGCCTCAGATGCATACTACATTACACACACACACACACTTCTTACTGCCACCCTCTGAATGAAAAACTCGCTCAGTCAGGCTACTTAATATGCAAACAAATCTGTCTTCATAAAGTTCATCATCTCCTGTGTGAATCATGTTCTCAAAGCCTCCTCTTCTTCAGACGACCAGCAATCACACACAAATATCATCTTTATGAAAAAACTAGACCAAAGTTGCTACTAATAATGATGCATAATGGCAGTTCACTTTTTATGATACACATGTGATAGACATAAAATGTTAGATTAAACAATAAAATGAATAGCTTAAATAACCCTTAATATTACATAATTTTTTATGAATTATTGAAATTAGATGAACATAATTAATTATGAAGATCAATCCTATTAAAACTATATTACTTACAAAATAAATGTAAATATTTATTTTCATATTTAAAATAAAAATAAATAAAAAACTATATATGAATCTAAAACAAGCTGCCAAGGCTGCATTTCTTGTCTTAGTTTAGTTTTATTTGAAGTACTAAAATAAACTAAATTAACTAAGACGTATAAACAAAAAATCATTCAAAAAAAAAAAAAAACTACAGACATATTTTAATATGAGTGATATATAAC
Organism: Leuciscus leuciscus; assembly: GCF_965113295.1. NCBI lineage: Eukaryota > Metazoa > Chordata > Actinopteri > Cypriniformes > Leuciscidae > Leuciscus > Leuciscus leuciscus. The sequence continues at coordinate 39,793,967 of NC_138731.1, forward strand.
TATATAACTCTCCCAAAATGTATATTATTAATACACAATCCTCTCTAGGAATACTAAACCCATCTCTAATCTAAACTTAAAAGTTACCATGAAATCAAAATAGGCAATTCTTGCTTTTAAATAAATGATTTACCAGTGCTCATAATTAAAAAAAAAAAATCATATGTCATATAATCTTTAATCAAATTAACTCTTGTAGCGATACCTCTTCTCTTCTCTGATGACGTGTTTACAGGCGTAAGGGCGGGACAACCTGTCACTCACATGAGATCGACCAATAGCAAACCACAACCATCCAATCAATTCCCAATGGACAAAATCAAGTCCAGGCCAACATTTTTATAGTTCAAAGAGCTGTTTCACTCAGATATACATCACAACAGGGAAGAAAGGAGTATCGCAACTTCTGCTTCATGCCAACTTTAAACATGGTCAAATGTGTTTAACACACCTGTGTGTGTGGCGAGCGCCATTGTTCTGTAGCTGCCGTTGCATCATCCAAGTGGATGCAGCACACTGGTGGTGGTTGAGGAAATATATGATTGTAAAATGCTTTTGATGTACAGAAGTACATAGTAAAGCGCTATATAAATGCATCATTCATTCATGCTTCCATTGGCTAACCACAAACAGATAGCCCAATTTTTTTAAACGTATGCACGTATGCACAAGCAAGGTGGATGGCCTCAGTTCTCACGCAAGAGATGCAAGTTTGAATTTGACTCCCCGTTCCACTGAGTCTATCCAATAAAGCTGCAAAAAGCCTCTCCAAAAATGCATCGGATGAAATCGCTATAAAGAGCAGATGCATTTGCATGTTTTTTTTGGAGAAGGCCGGTTTGGAGCTCAGAGGTGTGGGCGTTTAACAAGTCGCCAACAGCTCATCTTCATTTTCAATTCATTTTCCGCCCTCGTAGCAGGAGATCTGCCCAGCACGTTTGCGAGAGCCAGTACGCTTTCACAAGCCTCCTCTGAGGAAGAGTGTCTATGAGTGAGCGAATTATGTGTGAATGCATGAAAAGGTCATAGCATTACTTGACCAGAATGTGTGTGTGTGTGTGTGTGTGTGTGTGTGTGTGTGTGTGTGTGTGTGTGTGTGTGTGTGTGTGTGTGTGTGTGTGTGTGTGTGTCATGCGTGTGTTTAAGAGGCTTTAACACACACAAACTGTAAGAATAACACACTGAGATGACTCAAGCTCTCAGCAGACACACAGATGCAGACAAACATGCTTGAATGAACTCGCACGCCAGGGCCGCGCAAAGGCCGTCTACAACATAAATAAGACATAAGACAGACAGACACTCAGGATACTCAGACATTCAACCAGTTTGGCATGTAAACAGGACTCTTTTCCTGATGCATTTTCCTCTCTGAAAATTTTAAGAGATTCAAATATGAGCATTTTGGCATTCTTTAATATGATTTTTTTGTCTTCTGTGGAACAAAAAAGTAGAAAATTGCATGTATTGATTGGTTTTTCAATGCAATTACAATGAATGGGATGCAAAAGCATTAAAGAAAACAACACAAAAGTAGGGTTGTTATCGTTAACTAAAACAAGAAATAAAATGTTTTTTTAATTATTGTTATAGGTGTTACTTAAAAAAAGAAAAAAACATTATCTAAAAAGAAAACATTTAAAAATATATTTATATATTATTTCAGCTAGCTGCCAAAGCTAAATTAATCTCCTTCATTTAGTTCAAACAAAGTACTAAAATAACTAAAACTAAATTAACTTAAACTTAATTAAATGTGAAAAAAAACAAAAAAAAAAAAAAATATATATATATATATATATATATATATATATATATATATATATATATATATATATATATATATATATATATATATATATATATATGCATTTATATACTATTTTATGTACCTACATATATTTCTTGATTTTTGTAATATTATTGTAAACACACACATATACACAATAAATAACACTCTTTTTTCTATACAGTAATGAAAATGAACACTGTGAAGTAAATTTAAATGACTTTTTTACAAAAGTGTTTTTTTTATTTTTATTTTTTATTATGCTAATGAGAATGAGTAGCAATGCCTGGTATTTTGTATAAATAGCTGCCTCTCCATGTTTAACAGTGTTTTGTTTAGTTGTTTTTTTCAAAAGGAACAGCGCAGACCGCCTAATATCTAATGCTTACATGTCTCACACATGTTGAATAATGCATGAAGCTGCATGTGGTGGTTTATTATTGCGTATTTGCTGCTCCGACACAAGCATCAGACAAATGAAGGCATCGTACAGTAACTACAGTCCATTTCGGCCAAAAACACCAGTGCTGGCTGGGAATGTTATGATCCAAAAACAGCAAGCACGCCTTGTCCACGCGGACTCATTAAACATACGGTATAAAGTACCATTGGTCCCTGCTCAGAGAGCATGTTTACAATCAATACTAATTCAGCATGGAGGGGAACAGGGGAAGAGAGACAGATAGAGAGGGAGAGTGAAAGAGTGGAAAGGCGCCGTTGGCAGTGAGCAGGTCTCCAGGCGAGACTTTCAGCACCATCTGTTTCCTGCTCCTCAGTTCCAGTCTTAAACCAGTCCTACACAAGACTAAAGCCAGCTGAACCAGCCTAGACAGGGTCTAAACCTGCACCCATTAAACAGGTCATCAAGACAAAACTAAAGTCCTTCAAATCCAGTTCAGTCTCAGACATTAACAGAAAATCTGTTAAATAATCTGCTATCTTCTCCCCCTCTTTCCTTTCTTACATTATTTACCATTATTATTTCCTTCCTCATTGCCTGCTTCATTTCCTTCTTTTTCTCATTCCTGCCCCGTCTCCCTTTCTGTCATTCCGTAAAATTCTTCAATCCTTCATTCCTCATTGTTTCCTTTTTTCATCTTACATACTTTCCTTTCCTTCCCATTAAAAGGGATTTACTAAAAAGGTCCAAAACTTTTCACTCTAGCCAAGAGAAAACCTATTTCCATTGCATTATTGTGTGTGTTCTACAGTACATGGCCATAAACCCCTTACTAAGCCTCAGTGTAGTACCAGAGTCCTCAGACTACAGCGGTTTGCGTGTGGCTCTCTGGCCGGGCCAACATGTGTGAGTGTCTGTACACAGATGCCACGCTCTGTCTCTTTTAGCAGGAGCGGAGGGAAACCACATCGGGCTAACCAGTGTGTTTGTGGCTAGCCAGCAATCCACTGCTATTCCACTATTCCAGCTCCAAGAGGAGAGAGTGCACATACACAGATACATATATATGATACAGAAACAAATATAGAGATATAAATATACATTTCAAAAGACAGACAAACACACAGATAGATAGATGGAACGACAGACAGACAGAGATAGATAGATAGATAGATAGATAGATAGATAGATAGATAGATAGATAGATAGATAGATAAACGGAACGACAGACAGACAGATAGAGATAGATAGACGGAACAACAGACAGACAGAGATAGATAGACGGAACGACAGACAGACAGAGATAGATAGATGGAACGACAGACAGACAGAGATAGATAGACGGAACGACAGACAGACAGAGATAGATAGACGGAACGACAGACAGACAGAGATAGATAGATAGATGGAACGACAGACAGATAGAGATAGATAGACGGAACGACAGACAGATAGAGATAGATAGACGGAACGACAGACAGACAGAGATAGATAGACGGAACGACAGACAGACAGAGATAGATAGACGGAATGACAGACAGACAGATAGAGATAAATAGACGGAACGACAGACAGATAGACAGACATATAGATAGATGGAACGACAGACAGACAGATAGAGATAGATAGACGTAACGACAGAGACAGATAGAGATAGATAGACGGAACGACAGACAGACAGATAGAGATAGATAGACGGAACGACAGACAGAAAGATAGAGATAGATAGACGGAACGACAGACAGATAGAGATAGAGAGACGGAACGACAGACAGACAGAGATAGATAGACGGAACGACAGACAGACAGATAGAGATAGATAGACGGAACGACAGACAGACAGATAGAGACAGATAGAGATAGATAGACGGAACGACAGACAGACAGATAGAGATAGATAGACGGAACGACAGACAGACAGAGATAGATAGATGGAACGACAGACAGATAGAGATAGAGAGACGGAACGACAGACAGACAGAGATAGATAGACGGAACGACAGACAGATAGAGATAGATAGATAGACGGAACGACAGACAGACAGAGATAGATAGATGGAACGACAGACAGATAGAGATAGAGAGACGGAACGACAGACAGACAGAGATAGATAGATGGAACGACAGACCGACAGATAGAGATAGAGAGACGGAATGACAGACAGACAGAGATAGATAGATGGAACAACAGACAGACAGATAGAGATAGATAGACGGAACGACAGACAGACAGAGATAGATAGATGGAACGACAGACAGACAGATAGAGATAGAGAGACGGAATGACAGACAGACAGAGATAGATAGATGGAACGACAGACAGACAGAGATAGATAGATGGAACAACAGACAGACAGATAGAGATAGATAGACGGAACGACAGACAGACAGAGATAGATAGATGGAACGACAGACAGATAGACAGACAGTACATCTGATGCTATATTTTCCACTGAATGAAACGTTTTTAAAAGGGCCGTTAAACACAACTCCAACTCTACAGTGTCACAGAAGCCAATCAGACGTTCTGTGACCCTGTGAGACACACAAACACACACACACACACACACACACACACACACACACACACACACACACACACACACACACACACACACACACACACACACACACACACACACACACACACACACACACACACACACACACACACACACACACACACACACAGTCCTACCAGAAGGAATGTGGTTGACTCCAGATGGCTTCAGAAGTTCCAGTGGCTGTTCTTTACTGGGAAGTCCATCTGCGGGAGAGAGAGAAACAATTCCAACTGAGAAATGGCGTGTAGCGCTGAGGATCAGGGAAGCAGACGTCATCAGGATATTCTATTACGGCTCTGAACACAAACTACATATGCAACATATGGACCATTGCCAGGGAAGACGCCATATTTTTGAAGCAAATGAATGTGAGGGATTGACGTGCACTCGCTGTCTTAAAGGTAACAAAACCGCCTCTATTTCATTTCTTTCTAATACATGTTCCTGCTTACTCTTTGTAGTCATTCATCAAAAATGTAATGTCTTGTTTCACATCTAATACAACTTTCATATCAGGTCCCAAATGTTTTTTCTCTGTAGTTTCACTCTGGAATTTGTTTTGGCCATATTTTCAATATTTCATAAGCTAAAAAAAATCCACACCGAAGCACAAAACCTACTGAATATAAACTCTATGTCTATCTCTCACAGCCACATTTTTATTTTAATCAATTTAGATCTGCCATCTACCCTGAAAAAGGTCCACAGCGCACATGAAATGAACACGCAACAGATTTCCTAAAGCAGGATTTATAATTACGTGAAAAGGCAAAACAACATCAGTAGGCAAGATAACTCAGGGAGAACCAGCTATAAATAGCCTAGATCTCTAAAAGAGGGAGAGGGAGGGGGAGAGAGAGAGAGAGAGAGAGAGAGAGAGAGAGAGAGAGAGAGAGAGAGAGAGAGAGAGGCTCAATGCAGAATACATGAGAGCATTAGCATTCACAAACACACACACATACAGTAGCAGAGGGATCATAAGACCTGCACATCTCATATTAATCCACCATAACAAAGGAGAAAGTGTGCATAGGGGGAATCTCATAAAACCCTTCAAGAACAAACCAACAAAACATATTTTCCATTGTGACATTTTCATTAAGACATGCATATTATTCTCAAACTTGTATTACTGTAATGTAAAAAAAAAAAAAAAAAATCATATGGTACTATAGCATTTATACATCAGTAGTTTTGTGTGATAGCTTGATAAATTGTTTAGATTGGTCTTATATAATGATATGATCTTATATATGTGTGTGTGTGTGTGTGTGTGTGTGTGTGTGTGTGTGTGTGTGTGTGTGTGTGTGTGTGTGTGTGTGTGTGTGTGTGTGTGTGTGTGTGTGTGTGTGTGTGTGTGTGTGTGTGTGTGTGTGTGTGTGTGTATACACTGTATATATCACCATTATATCAGACATTTTCCGTTATAATTTATGTGTTATATATTTAGTTTTAATTTATAAAAGTTATAAAACAATATAGTGAATTTAATTATTTAGTTTTTGCTTTCACAATTTCTGCATTAAATAAAATAACTAATTAAATAATAATAATAATAATACTATGGTAAATGGCAATGAAGGTAAATTGGCAATGAAGGTAAATTGACAATGAAAGAAAATATTAATGGTACAAAAATAGCCTTTATTTTCTCAATACTCAGTTTACTGAACACTACTGTTCAAAGGTTTTGGGTTGGTACGATTTTTAGCAAAGAAATTCATTATTTTATTCAGCAATGACATTAAAGTGATCAGAAGTGACAGTAAAGGGAATAGTAATAATGTAACAAAAGATTTTTGTTTCATATAAGTGATGTTATCTCAGGAAAAGATTTACAAAAGGACCCCAAAAAAAATAAATTTTTAAATATATTAAAATAGAAAACTGTCATTTTACATTTTAATTATATTTTACAATATTATTGTTTTTCTGAAATGTTTATCAAATAAATGCACACTTGGTGAGCATACCAGACTCCGACCCCAAACATTTTAACGGTTGTGTATCCTTATTTAAAATTATTTAAAAATAAAAATTAAATAATTGAAATATTAATTAAAATATAATATATTTTTTAAACGTGAAAAATAACTCCGACAGCCGGTTTGGTGGCATTCCATTAATCTCACAGTAATGAGCTTCAGATGCACTTCACACGAGTGAGCTTCCTGACACACTGACCCCAATGTGTCTCACACCTACTCGCCAAACACAGACAGTGAATCACAGCCTGAGAGTCAGAGGAGGAGGAATGCGAAGACTTCACAGCGTTTCATTCATCCGACATTCCAGTCACAGTCTGGCCAGCGGCGGCAGGGTCGTTTCCACGGATCAGCAGTCGTCAGTTCCTCTGAAAGTGAGACCGGAGGGCTTTGCGCGTCAGTTTGCACAGAACACTGCAGAGAGGACAAACAAAAGCCTCGCAGAAATCTGGAGGGGTTCGGATTTTGTTGTTGTCTATTCCATTTTTCTCCCCCAACATCACTTCTGTAGACGCCCAATCTGTCCTCAAACCTGCCCGGAGCGGCAGAAAGACAGGAAAAACATTCCCACACAACTGACAATCAGATGATGACAAATCAACCCTGCTGTACGGAGGTCGACGGCAACTCTGAACAGGAAAAGTGGATTCTTCAACAAAACACTCAGGAATACTTCGATCTGTTTGGTCTGGTCTGTAGACGACAGAACACACATTTTCTCAGTGTTTTCCCAAAGCAGAGACAGCTGGTTTTCCCAAAGCTGGTTAACAGCGTTTCCGACAGAACTGTGCTTTTACAGCAGGCTCCAAACACCTTCATTTGTCCAACTTACATACTAAAACCAAAGGGGAAAAAAAGTAATATTTTGTAAAATATTTTAGTATAGTTGAAGGCTTAAAAAAAAAAATATATAATATAATATCTAATATAAAATATTATAATTAAAATAATATAATGTAATGTAATATAAATAATAAAAAAATAAAAATAAAATATAATAGAAAATAATAAATAATATAAAAGAAAAAAAAAGAATAAAAAAAGAATATATATATATATATATATTTTTTTTTTTTTTTGTGGACATGTCTATTGCTGTGGTTTGATGATCAAAGAAGACCAAAACAAACCATGGTTGGTCAATTTGCATGTCATCCAAGCAGTTTCTACCTATCTAAGTGGGTTTCTCTTTGTCCAAAATACGCTGCAAATGCCTATGATCAAAAGCCTGGATAGTCCAACGACTGGCAAAACAGAGACGAGAGCCAATCCTCCAAACTCCCAGCCTCAACTACTATCAACCGATCTGCCTTCATACATCTCGACTTAATCATATCTCTGGATCTCATTGAATGACAGGACCCAAGTGACCTCATCCATTCATGTAATACACACAGCAGCTCAGATAAGAGCTACACTTATCCCTGTGAATTTAGATCAGAACAGAGTGTATCAATCATCCCGCTGATAAGAGCTGTTCCAGAGGAACGTGCACGGAATGCTGCGTGGACACGGTATTCCCAGACTGAGGTGTTCAACAAACTCTGCTTGTGTCTGAAAATAAAGCTGTATTCAATGATTATTTTGATTAATATGCTCATGAATTGCTTCTTAATTACTTATTTAATTAATCAGGTAAAAAAAAAAAAAAAAGCCTGTGTACATATAAAAAAATCAATTGTACATAAAGAATGTATCAAAAAAAAAAATCTCCAAAACATGCATATATATATATATATATGTATAATATAAATACGTACAAAAAATATATTAAAAAAGTAAAAAAAAATATTGCAATACAGAGCAATACTAAGTATTATTTTTATTTTTATTTACAATTACTGAGTTATAATAAAGAGAACCAGTATTAATAAATCGCCATTTAAAAAAAAGATCAAAGCATCTGGACAATGCTTGTATGTAATATGAATTTAGAGGGACATTTTCATTTTGATATTCAAACCCATGAACATGTATAAATAAATTTACATCACATTTAAAAATAAACATTTTCAAAACATTAAAAAATTATTTTAATTTTAAAATGAAGTAAAAATAGACATTAAATTAAAATATTAACATAATTAAAATTATTATAATAAAAAAAAATATATATATATATAGAGAGAGAGAGAGAGAAATAATGACATTTTTGGAGTCAATTATTTTGATTAATTTCAATTTGAATGTTTATTGTTGCAGCCCTATCCCGACCCGCATGGCAAAGGATTATGGGATTTCAGTTGACAAGATGAAGACATCTTAGCAGACAAGATGTTACACAACCACTGAACCTGAACATGTCTCGATGCCTTCCTACCTCTGTTTACTGCGCGTGTTTGTTCTCTCCGATACAGGGTGTACGAGTTCAGGCTGGAGGAGCAGGAGGCAGATAAACAAGACAGCCCACAGCATTACCTCGCTCAGCCGTGATTATCCGCCTCTGTAACCCAGCACGCTCCGGCACTGAGCCCCGCTGAGTCCGGAGAGCAAGGAACCCGAGGAACCTGCGGCACATCGGCACACGTACGATGAGCCTCGAGCCGACAAGGATCTATCTAGCGCACAGGCCTCAGGCTTTTAACAAACTTTTGTCTTTCCATGATGCTATTTTCAGCCATCCAGACAGAAGTCATGATTAATACATGCTGCTGCACAGCAAAAATAAAACATTCATGGAAGAGCCCTCCGACGGTGTCCCCTCTGAACAAGGAAGCTTTTTAGATTGTGGCAGCACACCTCCTGACTTCTCCTCCTGAGAGGGATGTAGATGGGAGGAGGCAGAAAGAGGGGCATTAAAGAGAAGACAGAATAAACAAAGGATGGGAGCTGTTTGTGCTTCCGCCGCACGTTCCTGGGCTCGTCTCGCTGCATGCGCGCTCTATTTTTGGAAGCCTCCCTGGACCAGACAGGAGCAGAGCCTGTACCATCATGGCATTTTAATCAGACCCACAGTGCATCTCCAACTGCACCCCACAACACAGCACTGCAGTTACTTAAGCATGCGTGCATCGAGCATCAAGCTCTGCGGTCAGGAGCACTTCTGCCACGAGTCAAGGGTTAGAGAAACTAGTTATAATGACTTGGTGCATAAATTGTACAAAAGTGTCAAAATCAAAAAAGGTAAATGTGCAATGTGTTATTTTCTTTCTTTCTTTCTTTAAGCTTTGGCTATCTGTAACACATGTAGTCATTTATGTGTTGTATATTTGTATTTGTATATTCTCACTAGTAATGTGTCAGAGGTCAATTATATAATGCAGTGTGTATATTGATGTGCATTGTTAAATACATATATTTTAAATACATGTATATAACATTTAACATATTACATATTACAATAACAATAACAATTAATATTATAAAAAAAAAAGCAAAATTCAAAGTACTTATATCATAATTACTTGTGTACACATCTATACAAAATAAATGGCTGATATACATTTTTTATAAAACACTAAAAACTGCAATCAGTCATTTTAAAACCATTAAATGCATCACAACATTATAATGTACAGTATAAAAAAAAAGGTAATTCATTTTGTTATTTGCTAAATATTATATTTATGAGTTATTAGATATTAGTGTTTTTAAACATTAAAGGCCCCCTGAAATCAAAATAAAGTTTTTTAGCTTTTAGTATGAATGTGTTAGCCATAAGGTTATAAATAAGCTATAGTGTGTTACAAAACAATAACAAATTTCTAATTTAGGAGATATAAGCATTCAAAACTTACAGTCTCTCACTTCCGCTAAAATGGATCACGGATTTTTATGACATCACCGCGGACTTCAGCTTCTCATCACATCTTCTGTCCAATCAAATGCTTTCTAGAATCTAAAGTCCCGCCCCCATGCCATAAATACCACCTATCCAAAGCGTCCGTTGACACGTCACGGAGCAATATGGGTTGGAGATGTGTGTTTGGTTGCTCAATTTATTCACCCCTCTACTATTGAATCCAAGGTATCATCAGTGCTCGGATTCCCTTACATGGTGTTGTCAAGCACAAATTGTAGTCTGTGAGGTAAACTGAACGCTATTGGCTATTTGAAAAGGGGGAGGAGCCATTCAATTTGTCCCTCATTAGCTTCCCGTTTCAGAAATTACGTAAACACATCAAACAAAGCTGCGCGTTTCAAGGCACTTCAGTGGACCTTTAAGTCTTACATATCCCATATTGTCTAACATTATTTAATAACCCATACGATATCGCTATATTGTCATCAGGACAAAAGTAAGGAAAAGATCAACTGTACCCTGTAGACCAGAAGCAGAACACACTGACATAAACAGACAGACAGGCAGAGACGGCACAGGAGCCCCCTGCGTCTAAGACACATATGTCTCTGTCTCTGTGTCTCTGTCTGTATCATATCCTGATCCAGATTCACATATGCAGACACGCACGCACAACAGATATGGTAGCAAACATTAATTCACTCTGGCACTATGGAGATAAAGTATATAACAGAATTCCCACATCTTTTGACTCATGACACTTGATAAAATAAGGATTTTTAAAGTCTCTCTGTAGTCAACAATTGTATCCCTTAAATCTCATCTTTGATCACCAAAATTACATATTTAAACATTTTTCCTTAAAAAAAAAAAAAATCTTCATGCCTTAAAATAGCTTGAATCTCCACCCTCGCCTCATTAAGTATACGCAGTTCTATGAATATGCAAATGAGCCCCGCCTCCACACAATCACACCAGCTCAGAGATCCACTCGTTGATGATCACACGTTGACATGTATATTATATTATATATTATAAAATTAATACAATATGTATATATGTCTCGCTGGGAGATGTATGCATGTATGTATGTATGTATGTATGTATGTATGTATATGTATTATGTATATGTGTGTGTGTATATATATATATATATATATATATATATGATAAACACATACATACATAAGTCACTGAGTTCAAAAACATCCAAAAAGTTTTTGTTCTTAATCAAAATCACAGCTGACATACTATCCATCAGAATGATTGAAAGTTTAGAAGGTGGTCAAGAAAAGTTGAGGGAAATGCTAGAGACTGATATATGTAGTAGCTGTGTGTGTGTGTGTGTGTGTGTGTGTGTGTGTGTGTGTGTGTGTGTGTGTGTGTGTGTGTGTGTGTGTGTGTGTGTGTGTGTGTGTGTGTGTGTGTGTGTGTGTGTGATACTGAGATGGACAGACTGGCTGGCGGTGGCAGATGGCAGAAAGACGACACCAGAGCCTGATGGACTAGATGAGGAGAAGTCCGTCTGTCTGTGTGGCATGAGAGCCACCATTACATGATCACACACACACACTATTTGTCCCTCTCTGCAAGTACAGTAGCACATGCCACATCACACAGAGGTACATTAGAGTCAACATGAAACGCCATTCACAGCCCATTTTACTTCTGTAATCTGTAGGGCTGCCCCCAATAGTCGACTAAACTTTAGTCGACGAGAAGAGGTTTGGTCGACTACATTTTAATTAGTCTGTTATTTGCAGAAGAAAACTCCACAATAATATGCAAATTCATGTAGTTCAAAAATAGTTAACACGACTGGTCCATGCGGTAATATGTCAGGCAGAAAATCCAAAGTGTGGGAAGATTGAGAGAGGGTAAAGAATGACCACAAAAAAGTGACGTGCGACCTCAAACATGATTTATTTAAAGCATGCAAGTAGCCTAACATTAGCCACTTTACATGTGTCCTAAGCTATTAGGTGCATTTTCAAGTGTGTGTGTGGAGTGTGCAGGTAAATTAGCACCGCGTTTACTGCACGACATGCCATCGGAGAGCATCTTCTCAAAGGCCGGCTTCATAGTGAGCAAGACATGGAGCTCATTTCTCCCCAACAACATCGACAAACTCGGGTTCCTTTCTCAGTGTACAACTATGAGAAAACATAGCAACAGTGAGTCAGGTACACATTAATTGTCTATATTGTTATAGTGTTTCAGTTTCAAAAGATTGAATTTCTTTCTTTTTTTTATTATTCATTAACATCCATTTACAATTAAGTATTCAGAAATGTTTTATGTAGCATTAAAGTAGCATTAAAATAATAATAATGCATGTTTTCAGTCTAAACATTATGTTCTGCATATCGAACACGTCAAAAACAAAACAAAAACATCAGGTGAAAATTCTAAAGAATTTCTTTGGCTTTTGATGAAAAATGATGAAGACAAACATTGTTCTTCTTTGGAAAATGCACCAATGACTAAGAAAGACAAGAATTGTGTTTTAGGAAAGTAAAAAGGGTCGGTTCTGACTTCTCCTGCTACAAGGGTCCACGAGCAGGGTTTATGGGCATTTTTACAAGATTTCTTTCAGACCAGCAGCACACAACTTAAAAAAAAAAAAGTTTATTGAAACCATGAAACCATTTGAGTGCTGGACGGTTACACTGAATCTTATCTCCATAACGCTCCTGTTCATGGGACATCCCCTCAATCAGTTTACAACCACTATTACCACTGCCTCGAAACATCAGAAGAAGAGACCAGTGGGTGGGTGGGTGTGATTCCAGTGAAGTTTTGAAAAGCTCTTCTAGGAAATGATTTCCCAGGAAAAAGAGCTTGCAAGTTAAACAGTAGTTGTTTGATCCGGAAACCATGACGCACCAATTCATTAGATATCTATCATAATCTTCATAACATAGCCAGAATTTGCTTCATATATACACACCCATATATATACACACACATACATATATATATACACACACATACATATACACATACACATACACATACACATACACACACATACATATATATATACACATACACATACACATACACATACACACACACAAATAAAACATTAGCCTTTACATATTGTGTTTCTTGAGTATAGAAAACGCTACTTATTCAAAGAACCAGTTCTCTATTTACCTTTGCTTTGCAAATAAGCAGACGGTCCAAACTGCGAGCGGCAGCTCATTCACAATAGAGGTGGAGTCATGAGGTTTTATCGACAGCTTGAGGATCCAAAGGAGATACAAGGTATATAGTCACAAGCTATTTATACTTTTCATTGGTTAAATATTTGCAAAACCCACAGACAGATACAGTGAAAGTGAGTATAATACTGTTCTCATTAAGTGCAAAGCCCTTCTATTGATGGGACTGTAGCCACTGTACCATAGCAAAGCTCATCGCCATATGTTTACAGTGCAGAAGAAGCTTTGAAGACAGATGCCTTATCAGCTCCAAAAATATGCATCTTCAGTCTCCAAACAGATAAAGTTCTGCCGTCCCACCCTGCACCAGATCTTTCTCACAGACTGCCATCGGAACCAGCAAACTGAGGCTCGATTCCTACATAGTGGGTATACTCCAATAAGCTCAAAAAACACTGGCTGAAATAGCTCATTATATTAAGAGTAAGCAATTTATTTTTATTTCTTTCGATTATGAATGTTTATAATCAACATTTGTCTCGCCTCGTCCGCCATCTTTGGCTGCCTTCAAAAGACAAAGCCATTTACACAAACAAACACACAGGGGCTAATTACATCCTCATCTACAAATGACTCCAGCTTAGACTGTTATTAATAAAACTCATTGTTGACATGAAGCAGGGCTTCCTGAGGGCTTAACACATCCGGACTGCCGCACAGAGATCCAACGACAGGAATATTTAGGGAATTAAAGGCCTGATTCGGGAACAACCAGAGGCACAGTGCTAAAAATAGAGCCTGCAGGCTGCTGGTGACACGCTGTTTGAGGTCACCTCGTCCTGTCTCTCCAGGGCAGTTTGTATTTGTGTGAAGGGTATTCGTGTACAAGAGTATAACATGAGATCAGTGAAGCCAAAAGAGAAAGTACTCCGTATTAACTCTGCATTTGTGAGAGTACTCTATGCTTAATGCTCTGTTACATAAGCATCACTCAACCCTTTACATATAGCATATACAGGGCAGCATACTGGATGTCAAATGTTGTTATATTCCCCACTCCCATGCATGCTCAACCCAGAATGTCTGGTCTAATCACAGGATACGCCTTCCTGTAATGGGGTGATCAAGTGTCCAATCTAATCATGTGCTTTAAAAAACTGCTCCACTCCGAAAGCTTTCTGTCTGCCTCCAATATAGGCTGCTGTCTTCAAAGGCATCAATTTATGTTTTTATTGAATATTGCTGTATTTATTATACAAGAGTTATCCATGCACATCTTTTTTTTTTTTTATTATGGGCCGAGCTTAGTCTCAGCCTCAGATGTCACACCCATGGGCCATTGGCTGAACATCTGATGTGTTAGGCACACCAAATTGGAAATACTTTAAGTTTCGAAGTCGTCATCTGATCGGTTGCATTCTACAGGATTTCCGCGAGACGTGTGTCGCGTTCTTTAACGGTCCACCTGGAAACAAAGCCGTAGTGACGCCAAACCCCCTCATGGAAAAAGAAAGCCGTCGTGTTTACGGCAGTGACAATGAGCGCCTACCAGGGTCAACTAACGCTTGATTTTCATTAATGTGTGTTAATGTGGGGATATCGACTTTACATTTTTACACCCCTAAACGTGACGAGGAACCAAACAAACTGTGATTGGTTGCTTTACATGTGGATCAGATGTCCTGTTGGACGGTCCTTGGCCAATGAAAGCTGCTATGGAGTCCAGAACTCCCACCGTCAGTCTGAAGGTCTGGCTACGCGAGACTAGGCCGAGCTGGTCTAGCTATTGGAAGTGTGCCTTACAATGCTGTCTAGTAGGCAGCTTGCTAGGTTTTGGAACAGAGCTAAAATGGGATCAGAGCACAAAATGAAAAGCAAGATTTTCTAAGGAAAGGTCTCTGATTTTGTCACTTTTTACATTTGTCTTTCACTGATGTTAGACATACCAAAGATGCTCCTATGTACCTTGCTAGCTGGCAACCAGTGTTATTCAAGTATCATTGAGACACTATTATAGTTTTTATAGTTACATTTTTTTAATTAGTTTTAAGGGGCCATGCCCTGAAGGGACTGTAACCCCTATTGGAATTTGTCGGTTTACTTTATTATTATTCCTCCCCAATGGGAGTCTAAGGCAGCCCTATAAACAGAACATAGGGAAATTAGGAAAAATTGGCACACGTGTACTAATGCTAATGAATAGTAATCTGACCAACTTTGAGGTCTCTAGGAAAATACACTTTTCAAATGGTGAACCCTTTGTTCTAGAAAAAATAAACTTAGTACACCTGATTCCTCTCATCATGCTGATCACATCTTAGGATAGGTATCAGTAATGACCTTCCGACTTCTACATAACATGAAAACTATAGAACAATTCAAAACTTATAAGTAACTTATATTTTTAAAGTCGTTATAATAATGTTTTAGCTACTTTTTGAACTCATAGCTCCCTTAGAAGGGCTTTGGGCCCGTCATTGCTGCTCGCAGCTATATTTATTTTTGTATTTTTTCATTTTAATTTTAGTTAAAGTTTTAGCAATTACGTTGTATCTTTGACCTTTTTATTATTATTTTTTTTTTATATGTCTCTATAGCTTTTAATTTTTATTTCAGTTTCTGTTGTAGTTATTTTAGTACTTCAAGTTACACAAAATCACAAATGTAGCTTTGGCAACTACCTGGCAACTATATATTTCAACTATATTCCTGGCAACTATATACCATTTCTTTTATTTGAAGTAACACTTTTTTTTCTTTTCTTTTTTCATTTAAGTTTTACTTAACCATAATAACCGTGCTGGCAATGTTTAAAACCCCAGTTTTTGGATTTCCCCCAGCATGAGCAGTAAATGCTACATTAGATTACAGTATGACACATAGTGCTTCCATTACAAATGTCATACGAGAACCACCTAAAAGTCTCTAAGACACACTGGACACCATTTACACCAGCGTCTGGTGCCGTCCCTTTATGATCAGAAACAGATGCTAATGTCAGGTATTAACAGGATTTAAGAACAAGTCCCGCATGATTGACCATCCATTCAATGGGAAACACCTTGCAGATCCTAAGGGAGGTGGGCAGACTGTGGCACAGTGCAGGGCTCATGTGCCAAGATCCCGTTCGCTGGCAGGAGACGAGTGTTTGGCAGGAAGTAAGGAAGATGGTGTGTGTTGAGGGGGGCGGCACCTGCCCATCACCTGGTGAGACTGACCAAGCGCACACCCGGTGTACGAGCACAGAGCCACGGCTCACACATTCAAGCACACACACCTGCAGC
This sequence comes from Leuciscus leuciscus, assembly GCF_965113295.1. Lineage (NCBI taxonomy): Eukaryota > Metazoa > Chordata > Actinopteri > Cypriniformes > Leuciscidae > Leuciscus > Leuciscus leuciscus. The sequence continues at coordinate 39,810,898 of NC_138731.1, forward strand.
CTTCAACTCTATTTTCAGTCTAACATAATTCACAGCGGACAAAAACAAAGACTGCTTCATCACACTATCCTGAGAAGGAGCATCAGCCATATGCTATAAAACATCATGTGAGAGGAGAAGACGAATGAAAGCAAACAAAAGCACAGCAATAAACAATATAGGGCTGTGCAATTAATCAAAATTAAGTTTCGATTTTGGCCACCATCGATTATTAAAATGCGAGATAAAATTATTATAGTGCCCAATTGCGTCCTTTTTTTTTTTACGTTAATTAGCCTAGTCTTCTACTGTGGTATCGAGAATTTAGAAATTTCACTGGTATCTAAAATTTAGACGTCATAGAAAACTCATTTCTAGAAAATACATATTTGATATATAATCAATTCTAAATAAACAAATCTAAATAAATTACTCGTATAAGTTTTTAGCCATGAGGCCCACTCTTAATAATTTTAAATAATCGTGATTACAATATTAACAAAAACATCTGTGAATTAGATTTTTGCCATAATTGTGCAGCCCTAAAACATTATTATGCGTATTGTGGATTTTTATTAATATTGAGCATGGTAAAGTGAACTGAAAACTTATGTCTACACATTCAACAGTTTCCAGCATAAATGGCCTTAGATGACTCAGGCCATGGTTTTCTGCCAAATCGTAGACCAATACAGGCTGATTAACTGTCCAATATCACCCCATAATCTAGTAGACTTGGCCAAAATGTTAATTGTTTGTTTTTTTCTCACTTTGTCCGTTCCAAATTCTACTGACAACTTTGTCAATGGAAAGCAAATCTGACAAAATTATTAGGCAAAAAATAAAGTACAGCTACAGTTTTTATTTTACTAAGCAAAAAAATGCATTTGAAAAAGAAAACGTTCACGGAAAAAGCATACATTGACTACAAAATAGTCAGTTATTAATATGTTGTTGGTTCCCTCTTGTTTTTGCACGCGTTCATAATTTCTTTGAATGAGAGCCCAGCCAAACATTATGTCTGCACAATTTGGCATTTCATTGCGTTTCTACAAATAAAACAAATGACTCGGATAACAACTACGCAATATGCTTACAAAATCGTTAACACATTTTTAATAGTATTTGAATAAAGGATGAAGATTAAAAAAAAAAAATCAATGACATCAATTTTAGTCACTACTGAATATATGTGTCACTCAGAAGAGCTTATCGGAAGAGAGCTCAGCTTTTACATTTTCCGTCATACAGCACTGAAATCCCTCTCCTGCGGCTCTGATGAAGGCTGGGAAAAAGATCCAGGCCACTTTAAGCAGCAGACAGTCCTTCTGCAAATATCACAGCAGAATGGATAGATTTGAAACCCAAGCTGGGTTGAAAAAAAAAGCTGGAAGAAAAGGGTTAGGGGGTCTTTATGGACCCCGAGAGGGGACCTGCCAAACGCAGAATGACAAAATGTGCCATCCGAGGCAGCAGCTCTTTCGCCGTCACTGTACGGAAGGCTTGTTACTCAGGGATCACTCAAAACCTTATGGTCATTTCAGCTGGTTAGCAAATGCATCATATGAGCAACAGGGCCAGCGTCCCAGAGGCCCAAATGTCTGCACGCACACACAGCCGGGGTGTTGAGACTGCAGTTGAGAGGTGACAGACGTGATATATGAGAAGAGGCTGTTGAGCGGGAATAAGAGGAACGATATGTTAATGGAGATCTCTAATAGCAGCTACTAGAAGATCTACAGTGGAAGTTATTATATCTCTCTTCAATCGCTCTTTCAGAACAGTGAAAACTGTTGCTGAAACTGCTGTTTTCGACTTGTGCACTCAGTCATCATTACAAAAAAAAAAAATGTACACAATTAAATGAATAGTACCGAATAATAGTCACTTTATCGTGATAACCCCTTTGTTTTCGAACACTTTAACTTGAACTAATTTCACTTGGAAAGAATCAATCATGCCTGACTGAAAATGAACACGTCTATCTACAAAGGCAGAAAACGTATAATCACTAAAACTATTAGGCCGTGTGTCCACCAAGCTTTTTTAACCAGCTGAAAACGGAAGGCACTCTTCTGAAAACGCCTAGCTGCAGACGCTTTGAGTTATCATTTGAGAGGATTTGGTTACTATGATAAGCAATATCTGCGTAAGTGTTAATAGTATCTGATTTCGCAGATATTTTGTATATAAATATATAAAAATTTCGAAACAATGTAATGTAATGTTGCTCTGGGCTCTTGTTTGAAATGTTTTTGTTCCGTTGTTGTGCTTGTCTGTTGCCGTTGTACAAGCAGGATGGGATGGTTGGTCGTTGTGGTATTTGTCCCGCCCCTCTGCCATTGTGATTGAAAGGCTGGGTAAAAAATGACAGTGATGAGAAAATGTCAAGCGCTCAGCGTGAAATAGACGCTCAGTGTGTCGTCACGCTGCTGGCCTTTTTAAATACGCAACGCTCACATTGAAAAAAAATACAAAAAATACACTGGCATTAAGAAAAATTGCTTTGGTGGACACACGGCCTTAAAAACATTTGTATTAAATAAAAAAATAAAAAAAATAATACCAAAATAACACTGTTCTGAAAATCCATGCTGCTGGTATCAGTAAGTAAATCTTTAAGTGAGACAAGCAAGCAATTCGGTTTCTAGCAACAAGTACTATGTGTGTGCGCCATGAATTGAAACCTGCTCACGACAAAGACAACTACTCAGAACATGCTGTAAAGTACACAGTTATTAGGAGTGGGATTTTGGAATTATAAAAGATTTGTCGATAGAGATATAGAAAATAAGGAAACAGGAAAAATGCCAAGAACCAACGCAACCGTCAAAATCCCCTGCCACTTGTCATGTTTGCGGCTGACAAAAAAAACTGGCAAAACAAGATTTGCATTGAAAAGGTTCTCTCAATAAGCATAACTACAAAAAAATGAAAAAAATAAATAAAAATGGACTATAGAATTATCCATAAAAAAATATTTGAATAATTCCCATGACTTTTCCAGGTCTGGAAAGCACAGTAAAAAAAAACAACAACAACAAAAAAAATCGAACTTTTCCAGGTTTTTCCTGAGGGGGGGGGGTGATGTGATGTTTTGTTTGTTTGCAGGTTATATAGTTCCATAGTAAATGATGTCATTATTCGGCTCTCAGGTCAGTGGAAACCCTTTTGAAGCAAGTTTGCAGATCCTCAGGCTGACCATTTTGGTGGAATAGGGGTAACTGAAAGAGAGGAGGGGAAATGCCAACTGCAATTTCACATGCCATTATTCTTGTCACCACCAGAAAGTGTGCAGTTTGACATTTCATGCGCCCACAATCTTGAACACAGTGTTAAAAAAAAGTATTAAAAACAACCTGTGAGTGCTGCAAATACAATAGAAGTTTGATAGAAGCCCCAATCCGATGTGCTGGCAAGAGCTGATAGGATCAGCGGGAGCCCGGGGGCCTCCCTAAAGCATTTACATGATTTACTCCGAGTGGCTGTGAACCTGCAGGAAACAGGGCTGTTGGAATGAGAAGCGAGGCGAAGGGATCTGCACCACTAGAGGGCTTCCTCCGGGCTTCACCGATGTTGGGAATATGGGGAAGTGTACTTTAACACGCACTCACGATTCACTTACGGCCTGCAGACTCTCATCTCTGCAGGGGACACCTGGGATGAGAGCAAACACACCATCATCTAACCAAATAATCTGATTTAGTGACTCCCTCTTGTATTTCACAGATGTGTGATTTAGTGCTGGTAACTAGAGGCAAACGACGACGATGTATAAAAGAATCTAAGAACGGCTTTAATGAACAAATATAAATACACCATTCCTCCAGCATTCATTAAGATTCATTTACACGTCTTTCTAATCTACAAGTGCCTCAGGAGGAAGGTCAGTAGCAAATATGTGCTAATCTTCAGAGGTTAAACACACCAAAATTAAATTTGAACGCAACACTATGGTTAAAATTGCACTTCGCAACTACAAAGGTCAGGATTTATACCAATATAATAAGGATATTAGGCATATAATAGAGCAGGTGACCCGATATCCATTCCATTCAAAGTATATTGAAAACAAATTCTGGAATTTTAAGCTAGTTGGCACAGGGTTCATTTCTGGGTAAGTCGTCGTGGGTGCTGCCACAAAAATGCAGAATTTAAATGTCTGCCCACTGAAGACACAATCATTAATTGTATAAATACATTTGAAAAAATCTGAATCTGTCAAAGGATAACTTTTAAAATATAAAAAAAAAAGAAAAAAAAGAGGTAGTACAAATATTTTACAAATATTATCAAATATGACATATATAATATAAATATTGAATAATATAATTAATATTTAAAATATATCAATGTTAATTAATAGTGATAGGAACAAGCTTGGTATAAATTATGATAAACAATTCAGCTTGGCTACCACCATATGCAAAAAGAGTTGGGATGGTTGGCACATGGAATATAAAATAAGAATAATTCATGATTCATAGCCGATCTGAACATTTGGAAAAAAAAAAATGAGGGGGAAAACCCTTCTTACTAGAGGGATTTACACTGTTAAAACCATCATAAATGGTTGTTAGAACTGTTAATTTATCATGCTGTACATCATAAATTAGTAATGAAATAATCTGACATTTAAAAAAAAAAAAGTAAATATTTATTTAAAGCTATAGTCATTTTAAATTGTACCAAACAACGCCATAAATGTACCACAAAATTGTGTTCAGCAAATTTAGAAAATACTTTAATAAATAAACAAACAAATAAACAAAATGCTTGCATATGCACTTAGTTCTGTTATCATAATGTTTATTCCACCACAGATATTCAACAAAGTATGAAAACTGTGCCCATCAACCTCTGTTTCCCCTAATGAGGGCACGTCTTGGATATCGAAAGCTGGCACAAGGATATAAACATTACGTCAGCCTCCAAAACGGTTTAAAGCACTGCTGATAAGATATTCCCACTGTCAGTCTTCACAAGTGGACTAACCAGCAGCAGACGTCCCAAAGGGACTGGAGTGTTTTCCTTGAGGTGCCCCTAGAGGAAGTGATGACATAGCCTCCACTGCATTACAAGACTGTTAATAGAACATGTTAATGCAAGAGCGCTATCGTGGGGTGGGTTTAAGTCCCACACACCTCTAGAGAGGATAACAAAACAGATAAACAAGCAGTTTACCTTAATGACTGCATAAAATTATTTTATTGGTAACACTTTAGTTTAGGGTCCAATTCTCACTATTTACTAGTTGCTTATTAACATGCAATTTACTAGGACACTGGCTGTTTATTAGTACTTATAAAGCACATATTAGTGCCTTATTCTGCAGGACCATATTATACATCCTTAATCCTGCCCGATATCTAAACTTAACAACTACCTTACTAACTATTAATAAGCAGTGATTAGGAGTATATTGAGGCAAAAGTCATAGTTAAATGGATAGTTCACCCAAAAATGAACATTCTATCAGTAATTACTCACCCTCATGTCGTTCCAAACCTTTAAGCCTTTCGTTCATCTTCGGAACACAAATTAAGATGTGTTTGATGAAATCTGAGAGCTTTCTGTCCTTCCATTGACAGCTAACGCAACTACCACTTTGACGCTTCAAAAAGTTGAAGATCGTAAGATCGTAAAACTAATCCATATGAACTGATGAGTGTTTAGAACAAATTTTCTGAAGAGACTTAATCGCTTCATATGATGAACAGATTGAATTTAGGCTTTTATTCACATATAAACATTGATCAGTGAACATAAGCAGAAGCTCAATCGAACATGCTTGGTGCGCGGAAACAAACCTCATTGGTTCCTGCGGAAGCTCAAACGTGCCGCGTAACACGAGAAGGAACCTCTCTGGTTCTTGATGAATGCTTAAATGTGAATAAAAGCCTTAAAGGTATAGTGGAGGATCTTTCCAAATTTTAGATAAGACCCGCCCTCTCCACTTTTTGAAAAGTTTGATTGATTCACCAGAATGATTGACAATTAGGAGGACCAATAGTATAGGTTACCCACCAGGAAGTAAAACATCCTCCGCTATACCTTTAAATCAATCTGTTCATCATAAAAAGCGATTGAGTCTCTTCAGAAAATTTGTACTAAACACTCATTAATTCATATGGATTAGTTTTACGATCTCTTTATGAACTTTTTAAAGCGTCAAAGTTGTAGTTGTGTAGCTGTCAATGGAGTGACAGAAAGCTCTCAGATTTCATCAATAAGATCTTCATTTGTGTTCCGAAGATTATGGGTTTGGAACGACATGAGGGTAATTAATGACAGAATTTTCATTTTTGGGTGAACCATCTCTAATAATTAGTTAAAGGTATAGCGGAGGATGTTTTACTTCCTGGTGGGTAGTCTAAACTATTGGTCCTCCTAATTGTCAATCATTCTGGTGAATCAATCAAACTTTTCAAAAAGTGGAGAGGGCGGGTCTTATCTAAAATTTGGAAAGATCCTCCGCTATACCTTTAATAGTGAGAAATGGACCCTAAACCCTTTATTTTATATTCTTTATTTAGTTATTTTATTTTATCAGGTTTGATCATCAAGTGATGCAGGAAGAGTCACACCAAAGTTAAATACCTGTGGTTAGAGGTTTGTCAAGATCACTAACCCCAAGTATGAGCAATAGTATTAGCAATGTTTGCAAAAGCACCACTAATAAGCATTTTCAACATTCTTCCTGCAAAAAAAGCCAAACGAAATGACTAACAAACACCCTTAGCCAGCCAGGAAAACGAGATCAAACAAACAACGAGAGCCTTTAATAATTATGTGTTAATCAAAAATGGCCCTCTAATGAGTACTTCTTCTGGTAGGTAGAATGTCTTATGAGGGGTCGGGAAGTGATATCAAGGGTAAGTCACTCAAATAATCTTCTGTAAAAAGCCTTTAGCTTCTCAAAGCAAGGTCAAATCAAAGGAGGAAGAAGTATTACATCATGTACCAGGATCATGGATTAACCGGTAGACACACAGAGACGATGCTTTAGAGAATGAAGGATGAAAGAGTTCGTACAGCTTTTCAAGCAGTATTCCCAAGACTTTCAGGGTGCCTAAATCAAGGCCATTGTAACCCATCAACGTCTTTTTATATTTAGTAGTATGTCGGTCTCATTGTTAAACTGAATTGAATCGTATACATTTTTCTGAGCGGCGACTACCTGGATTGTGTAAAGAAAATACAGTAATATGTGCATTTAAGCAAGACTAGTAGAGACTGTTGCATTCACAAGATAGAATAAAAGTAGCACATATATAACGATTAGATCATTCATTTCATATGTGAAGTAATCAAGCATTTTACAGGAACATATTCAAAGTTCAAAAGCATAACTAACCTAGAAAGCAAATCCCAAACTGTGTTTGGAAACAATGGTTTCCAAAAACGCTCTGACACATGACCAAAAGTAAAGAAACGTTACATTCACTGCAATGCACTCTGACAAACATCCATTGACACATGCAAATTTTCCATGCAAAGGATCTATTTTAGAAATATGCTGCAGGGATGATGTATTTTTGTAGGCCAACCCAGAAGATCACATCACCCTGGTTCCCTCGATAAAACCCAACAAGGTTTTCCATTGGCTTTTGGATTATTGCATAAAATAAGCTCTGTGACCAACAAAAGTTTATGATTCTTGCACACTTTGTTCATCATGATAATCTTCACAGATGAACAACTTTTATGAGTTTAAAGCTAGGCTATAAACAAACTACACCACAGTCGCATCACCACCACCATTAAGTTTCAAACAACTCTTTCAGTCTAAACATTTTCCCTGAAAGTTTGAGTTAGAATAGTTTGCAGGAGTGTGATTATAAACACAACGAAGCTGTGAAAGCGGACTAGTGAGTAAATAAGTTTACCTGTTCACGCACGGTCAACCATCAAGCTTTAATAAAAATCCCAAAAGGGCATTACAGATATATTTTATGTTGTAGAATAAAACGTAAATATCTAGAGCTTGTGTTCCCCACAGACCTTATTTCAGGCATTTAACCAAAAACCCATTCAAAAAACACACTGACTTCAGGACGATGGACCTGGAAGAGCTGAAATGCTAACTCAGTACTCTATTTTCTGTATTTCTGCTTGATTTCAAACTGACCCATCTCCTCATACACCGTCTAAACACATCTTACCCATTCCAATCCATTAAACACTCCGCTAGAGCTTTCTAAAAGACCAAAGAAAAGGCTAAAACAGGATAGAAGTGCTGAAGTCTGACCCTTACAACCATGGATTGGACGTTCTCATCCAAGCACATTGAGACGGCTCATGCTGATCCTGTCCAAAGGCAGTCTACATCTTTCACTCCAGCAGTGAAATTGTGGGTTTGTCCCAGGAGGAAGATGAAACAGTCAAGAAAGCAGCTGAGAAGACAAGTGAAACATAATCAAGGCGGTACACATGCTTTTTGAAATCTCCTTTCACAAAAAAGATAAAAGGACAGATTCCACGTACACATCATAAAGAAAATTCTGTACTCGTTAAAAACCATTCATCGTTGTTTTTGCCCCCAGGCCCTGACTAAGGCGTCGAAGACCGACGTCTACAATTCTGGATGTGTTCTGCATGCAGATCTCACAGTTAAACAAGTTAACAAACAGACATGAAACCAGGGCTATGCATTATGACCAAAATCCCACCAGGATTCAGTTACCTAGCATCATGGTCACGACATAGACAAATATTCACTGAAAATGTGTCTATTTATTAGAATATATTTATTATTTATTTATTCTGTGCATCACCAAAAGCATCATAGACCTAAACAGATCTTAGAAATCATTGTCTCTATATGTTATACTTGAGCATAAGCATGCTATGCTTTTGAGTTTTTCCACATGCATTTACAGTTAATGCGGACTGGAGCTTTTAAGCTCAAGATAAGTTTTTGAAAGAAGTAACAATGTCCAATTCCTGATCAAATCTTTATAAATGAAAAAAATCGAATCTTTATAAATGAATCAATATATCCAGTTCACAAAAACGGTGAATGATTTGTGAACAAATTGGTCTGATTTGGATCAGTTCACCAACTTTTCACAGACCCTTTTCACAGACTGTGATGATTAAGTTTTTTATATTTTCATTTGTAAAAAAAAAAGAAAAAAAAAAGAAAAGTAGCCTACATTTACCAGAACACTACTTTTTTATACATGTTTTCATACCATGACACTGAATTAAAGTAAAATAGTTTAACACTGTTGCATGAGTGTTTCCTATACAATGGATGAAATATAGCAAATGTGAAATTTTTCTCTATTCTGACAATGTAATACAATTTTTTCCTCTCTTTTGGAAAGTCACAAAAATGCTATCATTGATTTTTTTTTGTTGCTATTGTACAAAAGGGAATGCAAAAATGATATGTAGTTTTCGTTCACAACTATAGAAGCTTACACAACTATGATTACTTCCACCGGGGTTGCTGCGCATTTAAAGTCAAATTTATGGCTTTTAAAGACCCTTTTAAGACCTGAAGAAATAAAAATGAATACTGTGCACTTTTTAAGACTTTAAGGATCTGCGGGAACCCTTCTTCCAATTCTGAGAACACCGGATATGTGAAAAGGGTCCATGATCCAATTACATTGGTTAGCGTCACATGGTGTATATATGGTGTACGCCGTGATACTGGCACTTCTTAGGCTGTTTATAAAACATCACAGGTTGGAGCACATGGCTGCTATGTGCATGTGTGTGGAGTGTGAATGAGAACATCATGATTTCAGTAGGACGGTCCACCTCTGTGTGTGACAAACAGGATGGATGAGTCAGACGCTTCAATCGCTCACTCCTTCCTGTCCTTTTGAACATGCTGTTAAACTCTGAGAGACACCAGAGAGACACACGTGTACGCACACAGGTGTTAGCAGGGTCCAAAATTAACTTCAAGATTAAATGACAAAATGTACTGACTTATATATTTCTCACCTGCCATGAAACTAGTTTGCAGGGGAAACATACAAAGATATTGCTATTTCGTTTTCATATTTTTTGCATATATTGTTTAAAAATATAATACACAACACTACCATTCAAAAGTTTGGGGTTGATAAGATTTTTGGTAAGGTAAGATGTTGGATGTTGGTAAGATGTTTTCGAGAGAAGTCTCTTATGCTCACCAAAGCTGTATTTGTTTGAACAAAAATACAGTAAAAACAGTAATATTGTGGTTTATTTTTAAATACATGTCATTTATTCATGTGATGCAAAGATGAATTTTCAGCATCATTACTCCAGTCTTCACTGTCACATGATCCAAATCATTCTAATATGCTGATTTGTTGTTTAAAAATATGTTTTATTATTATCAATGTTGAACAGTTGTGCTGCTTAATATTTTTTAAATCCTGCATATTTTTATAAGTATTGTTTTATAAATAGAAAGTTTAAAAGAACAGCAATGATCAATTTAATGAGCTGATTTTTTTTTTTTAATGACTCCAAACAGTAGTGTATATATTTTAAAATATATAAATCACAAAATAATAATAATATTTAGATTTATTCTATGCAAATGCCATTATTTTCACAACAATTAAGCACATTTCCTGCCTAACTGTCAATAATACTGTAATGAAAATGTCTATTATACAAAAAAAAAATTTTTTCATCATGGTAGTATTTGTTCTACTTATTTTAACATGCGCTGATTTCCATCCAAGCACCAGCTTGTTTCCAAGTATCAAGGCACGGTGAGCCTCTCCAATGGGAGTCTATGATAGTCCATTTCTGAAAATATTTCCTTGACATTCACTCATACATCAGCGGCCTGTACCTCTTAATCTGTCCTCAGGGCTGATAGCCCTCTGCTAGTGGGGCTTTCTCATCTGAAGCCCTCTCACAGGACCCCAATCCACCATCTGCCCTCTAATCAAAGCGCTGATTAAAAGAACCAGCACTCCCAGTTGCGGGGAAAGATCCAGCTATGTCATCCAGACAATTAACGCCACTAAATATCGCGGATTTCGCTACAGAACGGAGCCACGTTGCATCACAGAGGGCATGTAAAGCTCTGCATGAAGCCTCAGGGATGCGCCATGAGATAATGGCATGAGCCTGGGCGAATAACCCTGACAGTCGCCCTGATGAGAGCCAACAATCCCGTACTAATTGCTAAATGTCTAAAGAGCCTGTATACGGTAGATGTAATGGCAGGATGAGAGCAATTACAGAATAACAGAGTGCCCGGAAATAAAACACAGCTAAGTCTCTGTGACTTTTTCATGACTTTTCCAGTTAGTTGTGATGTCTGGATATGGATTTTCTGAAATCATTTTACAGAGAAAGCACTCATTGAAAGCAATTTCTCATCATATTTTAGAGCAGTGTACATCCACAGGTGGGTCATGACCCAAACAGAATAAAACAATTATAAAAAGCAACTAACCATTTAATTGTATGCAGTAAGCAATACATTTGCAAAATAAATAACTTTAATAAGAGAGGAGAAAATGTTAACCATATCTTGTGTTGCTGATGGCTGTGCAACTAAAAAATGTAAAGCATTTTATTTTACATAAATCCGACTTACATATTTTATGAATTATTTATGAATTTATTTCTATAAATTAGTTTATATTCATTTATTTGTAATATTTAACATATTAATATTAATTAAATATGAAGTACTTAAATTAGTTAATAATATTGAACTGTATTTTTTTTTTTAACCAATCCCAAAATCATTCTAAGACTAAAAGACATGCTCTGACTTAGTAAGTTAAATAAAATAAAAAATTTAAATATAAAATATAATTATTAAATAATGAAAGAAAAAATACTATTCATTATTTATAGTAGGGCTGGGTGATATGGCCAAAATTATCACAGTTTGTTTTTCCATATCATCATTATCACGATATTCATTTATCATTAATGGGAAAGGAAATGCTTTCCACATATTTGTTAGACCTAGAACGGATGTAAATGAAATCCCTAAATGTTGTGTTTTCCATTAATTTTTTGGGGGATTCTTTGTTAATACACATTTTAATTAAGCTTTTAAAATGTAATCAAATGAAAATATAACAATTAATTTACAACAAAATATTATTTGTCAAATAACAGAAAATGTATACATTTAAAACAGATCAAACTAGAAGTACAAGTAGCATACAGTAGTAATATATTTCAGTCATAATTTCTTGAAGTTAAACCAAACTTTTATTTTGACGGTTTGTCGCAAAGATCTTTCATTTTTAGTTTCAGTGTGTTTCAGTCCTTTTCTCAAATGAAACAGTGAAAAGCTTGAGAAGTGACTCTCAAAGCAGCTCGAGAGATGAAGTTTCATGTGTTCATGTCCTCATATATCGAGACAGCAGACACTGAAAACACTGTGAGCATCACGTGTAATAGTTTGTGTATTAGACGGAGATGCACAGAATTTACTTATTAGCAACATGCACTACCTGGCTGTTGTCACGTTTTTATCTGCTGTGTGATTGGCTGTTAGATTAGACTAATCCATATCAAGTAAATTGTCCAGAGATTATCATCGTTATCGACGTAAATTTTATCGTGATCACAAATATGATATCGTTTGTTGCCCAGCCCTAATTTATAGATTATTAAAATATTATTTATTTCATGTATAAATCACATTATTTTATTTTCCATTATATATTTCCATTTTTGAACCCAATGCAAAATAGGATTGTCTTATTTGTGAAAAACTAAATGTGTGATCCTGTAAATGGTACGCAGTACGCAGTGGATGGCCTCTCCATGTGTGGGTCATTCCTCTGGGTGTCCACAGCCTCAGGTGCTCGTCAATTCATGCTCCAAATCTTCTAAGAATAACACACATGGCCAGTCAAGCAACACAAACAAGACAGACCTGACATATAAAACTAACTCATTAGAAACGCCACACTCCTGTTTTTGCCTGCGCTACGGCATCCTTTCAGTGGCACAAATTCAAAAATAAAGTTAATTTCACCAGAACACCTACATTTTGACATATGGATGTGCAAAAAGACATTTTCATATGTTCAACAAGATGCTGAAAAACAGTGAGACGCAAATGCCAAAGTTGTCTGTCTGCAAGCCAACATAAGACTAAAAACAAAAAAGTGACACTTAACGGCTTTCACACTGAGCGTGATTAAAGGGATATTTCACAGCTGGAAAGATGAATGTGTATTTAAATTGGGTCATTTATGTAGTAGAAATGTGCAATTATTTTAGAAGTTGGTGTCTTCTAGACTGAGAAAAGCCAGAAAATGTATTTTTGGCTCATGTGGATGAAAGACAACAACTCCCAGAATGCACTTGCTTCGCTGCCCTACGAGGCCACTCCCAAGCTACGCCTACCGGTTACAGAGGGCAGTATCAGAAGAAATTATACGACTAGGATACTAGTTGACTCGAAACTGAAAAGACGCCGTTTTATCGTGAGATCCCCCTATGGGCGGGTTGAACACATGCGGAACTAGCTCCTCCTACTGGCTGTAGTCTGTAGCCTCTGGCCAAAAAAGGCTCCAATGACGCTAAATGACGATTTTTGACTCATCTGAGGTTTTTCCCAGACACACAATACAGAAATCTCTTGTTTCAGGGGGACATGAGGGAGGGAAGCACGGTCATTCGAAAATACTACCGGTTTCTACTGATACAAAGCTTTATGCTAATCGGTGAAGTATCCCTTTAAAGCTACACTGTGTAGGATTTTCTCCCATCTAGCGATGAAATTGTTTATGACTACCGACTGAATATTACTTTCTAGCCCCTCCCATTCCGAGGGTGTTTTAACTCCTACGGTGGCCGTATTATTTCAAATCTGCCAGCAGTCGCGAGTAATCTCCCCCTCGCATTCGTCACGGTGCCACTGAGTGTAAAAATGCGAAAGGCGAAGCTTGAATTTCCAGGTATGTCCCTCTTTGGCTAATGTATTTTCAAGATGGAGGCGCAACATGGCATCCGCCATTCAAGCGGCTCGCTCGTATGTATTATAAATGGCAGATTCTACGATTACGAGAATACTTGATTAGTTGGTAGAAGTAATTACACATTAATGAGCACATATCATTTTGAAAGAACAAAGTGTTTTTTGCTAAGAATCAACTTAAAAAATTACACAGTGTAGCTTTAAGCAACGCGAATGTACGTAGCGATGACGCTCTTAAATCGAAACAATAGATCCCTATGGAGCTATTCACACCATATGCGATCAATCGCAGCGCGACGAAGCCATTTTTTTCCCAGTCGGCCCGTGATGAAACGAGCCGTCCAATTAGATTTGAGCTTACCCGAGTCGCTGCTGTTGCATGAAAGTGTGAGAGAAGTGCCGCTTTTTTAAAAACCTGTATAAACAACAAAGAAAAGTTTTCCGGAAGAGAGAAGAGAATGGATGTTGAGTGTTATCACTGGTGTCTGAGAACAGATTTATTCTTATCTATTCATTTTCCACTGAATTATATGATCTGAAGTGCTTGAAACAAAGCGATGTTTGTCAATCATATTACGTGATCATAACTCCTGCCCTTCTGAATGACGACGTTGTGTTCATTTCCTCATTCTGAGTTCCACACATAGACAACTAAGTTCTACGTAAATGTAGTAAATGTTTAAAGATGAAACATGAAGCCAAATAAATATATGATTATGATACACAGTACATGTTCTGTATGCATTTTTCATGCGGTTCGGGGTATTTTTATACTTACATGAGAAATGCTAAGCAGGTGTAGCGTTCAGTTTATTATAAAACAATAAAAATAATGCACATCTGCCCATTGTTTAATTAAAATCCACTTTAGATCGCAGTCGATGACGGTGTAGTACCAAACTTTATCTTAATTTTCTGTAGTATGTTGTGCAGCGGACGAGGTTAAAGCCAAATGGGAAAACCTACGAGATTCATACATGAGGATAAATGCATTCTTGGTCAGCGCCACCTACTGTATCGTACAGGTGTGAATTAGCTGAAGGAAATCAAACATTTCGCGTTTAGTGTGAAAGCTCCATTCGTCTGAAATTCCCTTAGCTTTATCGTGTCACACTAATTGTGAAAGGGCCTTAATTGTCATTAAATCTATTCTTAAAGTGGTGAATATACTACAATAGTTGATCTTTAAAAGGCTGTGGTGGCTAAAAATGGGATGAATTTAGAGACTTAACATGCCAGCAGTAAATCAAAAACTGTTAGCAAGCGAACCCATATTAAAAACCCTGTCCGACAAGACCGTTACAAAACGAACTTTTAAAAAGCACCAGCACAAAAAACAAAACATTAAATTTAAATAAACTCACTGGAATTGGAGGGTCATGAGGAAAGTTGGTTTTCATACGATGGACAGTGCTATCAATACAAATCACAAAACAAATATTTTATTATATTCCTTTAATGACAAAAAAATCAGTCCATCCAATCAAACTCTATGATGTGTTTGTGCAAATATATTAATAAATAAATATTTAACTGTCTGAGATACTTTCATCCCAAAAACAACGAACAAAACTATGCCAGATAAAAGAAAATATGACATTATGTATATTAAATATGAGTTTTATCAGTACATCACACTTCTTGACTTGAGCCATTTGTGCTTTTGAGCCAATTACATTTTTTTTTTACAAAAATGTAAATGTTCCTATTCAGCCTAGTATACCAGGTAAAAAAAATAACAAAAATTTAAAAAAGCACATTGTTGAGTCCATGCATGAGAATATTAAGGGAATATTAATGAATTTCAATATTGGGAATTATTTGCTTATTTTTTGTACAATGTCCAAAGTAAAATCTGAGTTCTAAAGCAACACCAGCTGAGAACTAGTTGGTTGTCATGTGACTAATCAACCATCCTGATTCATCTATAATAAGAAAAGGCTGCAATCATCATCTCATACAGCACAAAACAAAAGACAAATCCAAGTGTTGTATGCCATTAGCATGTCTGCCATCAGGGGAGAAGGTAATATTCATTATTGAATGTGGAAGCTTATGAACTTATGAAAGAGAAAGAGCATGCATTATGAATGAGGAATCTCCAGCATGATGGATTGGGATCAGGAGTACCTGGAAATGCCCTGCCAGAGGCTGTAAAGACTTCTGAAAGTGTGTAGCACGATGGTGAGGAAACGGCTGGCATCCAGCCTCTTTATCGATGTGAAGCTTTTAAAACTCAATCGAACTGCCAGTAAAAATGAATAGATCTTTAAATACTGCTCTGGAGGGTGGCGATGCAAAATCTGGTGAGCCATCCAGAAAAAAGAGATACTGGTAGCCTCTCTCTTTCTTCTGGTTTTATTATGACAGATATTAAGAGAGACGAAACATGGGAAACGTCAGTGCTAATGTAGTACTTTCAGCCCTCAGGGAGCCTGAAAGCTTTTTAAAGAATCACTTTCCCAAGCGAGGAAAAGTAGTTGAAAACAAAGAGGAGCGTTTGGAGAGCTGACAGAGGTGAAGCGTTGTACAATAAACCGGCACATTCCAGCTAATTACAAGATATTAGCCAATTCTTACATTTGGGTACCTCTGACGTCAAAACTGTACCTTCCCAGACTCTCTTTTTCCTCCCAGCCTTTTGCATAACACTGCTTTTGGCAGGCAGTTCAGGTCATGAGACAACAGGCTAAACAGGACCTGCCTCCCTCTTACTCACTACTCTTGTTAGAACACCTAAAACGCCATATATAAACTAACAAATGATGCACTTTTTAAATGGCCTGACATGATATAAATGCATTTACATAGGAATCAAACACTGAGATGTGCAAAAGCAAAACTATAATGGAATCTAGCAGTGTTTTAAGATAGTAATCAGATAATAGTGTAGTCATAACTTCACCGAGCTATCTACAAATAGGGGTGGTTGACATTTAACAAAATTAGTGCATAATACAAAAAAAAAAAAAAAAAGGCTCAAGCCACCAAAATGAAAAACTGAACTCCAATTTGAGATACACTACTTAACATAAATTGTTCCATGTCTTAACTTGTTTGGGACACGTCCTGCTCTGTATTTTTGTTCTGTTTGTTGCAGAATAGATATTGAAAGTGATAAATGACAAAATATATACCACTATGTTGCCTTTCTGTAAAGTAAATTAAAGTAAAAGTAAAGTAAAGTAAAGTAAAGTAAAGTAAAGTAAAGTAAAGTAAAGTAAAGTAAAGTAAAGTAAAACAGAACAAACATTATTTATGCTAAACCTTATACCAAACCCTAAAATCTAAAGTTACCTACAATTTTCCACTATTCTTTCCTGCTTTGCAAGCCAAATTAAATCCATACATACACAACAACAAAACTACAGTGTAGTGGAAAAAATTCTAAATTATGACCATTTTTGATGTAAAAATCATACTAACATTATAAGTGCACCCCATGACACATTATAAAACAATAAAACAATGCAGTTCATGACCCCTGTAAAGGAGCCGGCCCTTAAAAACTGATCATTTGAGACAGAGGGTTAGAATGAAGGTTGAAAATAATAATTTTCCACATATATACTTGCTTTTTTTGTGTGCAAAACTTTATTATCATTATAAGTGTACCTCAAGAATATATAATATATAAAAAATTTATATATATATAAAAAATTTAAAATTCATGTCATGACACCTTTAATATGTTGGGGAAAACATGGGGTGTACTTACTTTTTCACAGCACAATTTATTACCCATCAGCTCAGGTTCGTCCTAGTCTACCTTCACAGAAGCACATGTAACACGTATCTGCTTCAGTGGGTTGTGACGAAGGCGGAGAGGTTTTGGAAGAATCCCACCTTAAGTCTGTTTGTTATGCATTTCCAAATTTGTGGCATAAAAGGGTCCAGAAGGGTTTTTGTTTGAGCCTACGATGAGCTCATGAAATCTGGATCCCATCTGACAACAAAAGCCCCCCCAGTTGCATCTAATCTGGGAAGAAGCAAACATCAACGGCGTGACAACAACCATGGCAAATGTGTATGACTATGACCCTTCAGCAGCTGGACTAATGTTCAGAATGGTTGACCCAGGCCATCTCCTCTAACAGCAGGAAGGATGAACCTTCACTCGTAACACCAACATGTTTGGCTTGTTTAACAGCCTGGCCGTTTCCTTTCCCAGCGCTATGAGCGAGCATTAATGAAGTTTCGCTGTAGAACAACAGAAGCAATTCAGGATGGAGGGGGACGCGGCCAGCCTGCCTCTTTCCAAAGCTCTTCCTACGCGCACCACTCAGCTCCATGGCAACTCGCAGCGAGAAGGCCAGCGCGTTACAATACGGGACTCTCACTTCCTGTCATAAAAGCCTCAGCGCTCTTTTTTTTTCATGATCCTTTGTGAAACAATAATAGGCCTGTTTTGGTTTCCACACATATCGCTCAGGGTCATGTCTCATCTGAACCTCCACTGCAAAGAGGTGAGAAATCGTCAGTGGAAAGATAACCTTTACTCCACAACGGTCTGAAAATGAGAAACTCGCTTTCAAAACTCCCAGCATGCCTCGCACTCTAAAGAGGGTCTCTGAAGGCCTTTTCACATGTTTCGCATCAACTTGTCCATTGCATCGAACTCTATGGACTATGGAGAGAAGTCCTCAAAAGACTTTTTGCCACTGACTTTTCGAAGTGCAAATGATTGTTCGATGATAACAGAACAATTCAAATTTTGTATTCAATGCGACTTAGTTTTCATGCAAATAATTTAGTTTCAATTTAGTGCAAAGCAACAAGAAATGTATTTTAAAAACCAACAAACTGTATCCAGAACTCCTGAATGTCTCAATTTACATTTATGCCTTTATATTTACCTTCATATTTTCACACCCAGAGTTCATTTTAATTATACTCTGTGATTTTAAATTAAATTAGCCACAATGCACAGGAAGTTAAATTGGAATTTGAATTGGAATAACAGAAAGAGGAATTTATTGAATTGCAATTTAAAGAAATTTAACAGGTGTAACAGTGCATGCTGGTATAAATGTGAAAAATGTGACATGACGTGTAGCCAAGTATGGTGTCCCATTCTGGGAGTTAGTGCTCTGCATTTCACCAATCCAAGTGCACACACAGAGCAGGCAGTATTGAACACACACACACCGTGAACACACACACAGAGCATTGGGCAGCCATTTTTGCTGCGGTGCCCAAGGACCGATTGGGGGTTAGGTTAGGTTTATTTCTTACTGTCTGTCCATTCATCCGTCCGTCCATTCGTCCATCTATCCGTCTGTCCATCCATCCATCTATCCGTCGGTTTATCCATCCATCCATCAATCTATCTATCCGTCCATCTATCTGTCTATCCGTCCATCCATCCATCCATCTTTCAGTCTATCTGTCGGTCAATCTGTCGGTCAATCTGTCCGTCCAACCATCCGTCTGTCTATCATCCATCCATCTATCCATCCATCCATCCTTCTGTCCATCCATCCATTCATCCATCAGTCCTTCTATCTTTCTTTCCTGTAGTTTTGATTTTCAAAGACATACAGAGTTCTATTAATTTCAATTAATTTCAATTCAACATTCTTCCATTTAAATTCAAATTCAGGAATTGAATTGGAATTGAAAAGGCATTATGATGCAAAACCCTGCTATCATTCAACGACTTGTTGGTATAGTTCCCCTGTAACTTTAATTGCAAACAATAATGTAGTGAAATTTTAAAGATCACATATAAATCCCTTCACGAGTACAGTAATATCATCTTTCTCAAATAGACAAAACCAATGCATTGAAGCCGTGATGCAAGTCATGTGAACGGACCTAGCGATTAGCGCAGTGCTGTCTCTCAGAATCACATCTGCTCGCAGTCATTAGCTGGTCATCGCAGGAATCAGTTAGTGTATGATATTTTATAAGCTTTTAAGAGCCACAGGCCACTTTGGCCTCTCCTTAAGCACTCAAACCTCACTTCAACAAAGTACACTTCAAAAGGACCCGCAATGAGGTAAATTAAGATGTTAAAATTAATTCTAAGAATTAAGAAATGTACAAAATAGGCCACATAAACGAGTAATGCTTATACAAGTGTGCTTATGGTAAGTAAATGATCTTTACTTTACCCAACTTAACCTTGTCCCACACAGTACAAAATATTTGGCTAGTAAGCAACCAATAAGAAACCACTAGAAACGGCCCCAGCCAAACACCTAGCACCCCAACACCCTAGCATTGTGTTGCCAAACACTGCATGCAAATAAGCATCACTCGCATATTCTTTGGAAAATTTAAATCAACGTATTTTTTTCTTAAAAACATTTCAAGCTCAATTCTGGCTTGCACTACATACCGACCCAGCTCCTCCCCCTCATCCTTCCTGTCTTCTCTTTTAACTTTAGCTGAATTAAAGTGGCAGAGGCTCCCCCAGAAATGCAAATGTAATGGTACTGTCACTATAGGTTATATGACGAGCAAGAGATACCCATTACTTTCATCGCAGCGATGTTTTAATTATAAGTGCAGCATTCTTAAATAGTCCCACCCCATACTGCGAGGGAACTCAAACCAGCAATTAGGAAGCTTTTGGATGACAGGTAGTTTATGCAGGGGGTGAATTCATATGAAGAAACTCGTGCATACAATTATAAGATCAGAGCTGAATTTCAAACAAAATATTGAAATAAAATGTCACTGCTCCTTTTTTTAAGCCTCTGACCTACTGTGTCAAGCTTTTGGGTAAATGGGTTTGGTTAAATATTAGGGCTAAATAAAAAAATGACAACTGTACGTTCTTTCAGTTCCCTGCATTAACAACCTCAGACAGATTGACAAACTCGATTGAAAAATGGATAATGACACAAATTTTGCAACACTGACACCAAATTTTTTAACTGACTTGAGCTGAATAATCACTATGCTTTCTGTAAACCTGCTTATAGCTGAAATGAATTCAATTTATAATTGATGAACTTTGCAACGCTGACAGTTATAGAACTGAAGTGAAACAACATTGAGCTGAATGACACTACTATCTTATGTAGAGCTGCTTTACAGCTAAAAGTGAATTTGTTTCATAACTGATGAATTATACAAAATTATAACGTTATCTTCCGGTTTAATAATGTGAAGCTGTTTTGAAAAAATCTGAATTGTGTCAATCACTATGAATGTAACTTGACTGCATTTCACCTCAATTGTTCTTTAAAGTGCCCCATTATGGTTTTTCAAAAATTACCTTTCATGCAGTGTGTAATGTAGCTGTTTGTGAATATAAAAGGTCTGCAAAGTTTTAAAAATCAAAGTGCACGATAAATAAAGCTATTGTCTCCCAAGAGAAAGTAATTCTAGTCTTTCTTCATACGTCCAGTCATTGTTTATTCATAACAATGTAATACATTTGCATAATAGCCACCTACATTCTTCATTGGCTGCCCGCGAACAATGTCTACTTTGACCCACCCTCAAACACTGATTTGGGTCTAGGGATGGGTATCGAGAACTGGTTCCATTTTAGAACCATTTTAGAATGCTTATCGGTTGCGCATTCTAATGACTTTAAACCATTCAAGAGCAAAGAACACTCGCACGCGGTTTTCTGTGTTGCGCACACATCCAAAACGTGCGCACAGAAAGCCGCCTCTCATACTGTGGAGTGCGATAGTGAACTGAGTTCTCTTCCACGTCTTTTTGCATTTGAACGGACAAATACACACAAAAATTTCTAAATATTCTCGTAAACACAGTCAGTTACAGTTGTGGTCTGAATTAACGGCACCCCGGGTAAATAAGAAGAAAAATGGCTGTAAAAAATAAATCTGCATTGTTTTTCCTTTTGATCTTTCATTCCAAAAATTCGCAGAAATCGAACCTTTAATTGAAGTAAAATAATTGAAAGTGGGGGGTCACTCACATTATGAAATAAATGCTTTTCTCCAAAACACGCTGGCCATAATTATTGGCTCCCTTTTATTAAATACTTCTTGCAACCTCCTTTTGCCAAGATAACAGCTCTGAGTTTTCTTCTATAATGCCTGATGAGTTTGGAGAACACCTGACAAGAGATCAGAGACCATTCCTCCATACAGAATCTCTACAGTTCATATTGGTGCTGCTTCTCTTCAGTTCACTCCACTCATTTTCTATAGGGTTCAGTTAAGGAGACTGGGACAGTCATGGCAGAAGCTTCATTTTGAGCTCAGTGACAGTTACCTATGTTTGTGTTGATTTTGATGTTTGTTTTGGACCGTTGTCCTGATGGAAAATCCAACCACGGTTCATTATAAGATTTCTAGCAGAGGCCGTCAGGTTTTGATTTTTTATCTGTTTGTATTTTCTAGAATCCATAATACCATGTATCTGAACAAGATGTCCAGGACCTCCAGCAAAAAAATAGGCCCACAACATATAAGATCTAGCAGTGTATTTAACCGTAGGCATGGCGTAAGTTTTATCCCTGTTTGCACCAAACACATCTTGTGGGTTTGCTGCCAAAAAGCCCTTTTTTTGTTTCATCTGACCATAGAATCCAGTCCCTTTTGAAGTTCCAGTCATGTCTGACAACTGAATATGCTGGAGTTTATTTTTGACTTTACTTCAAACCCTCCCAAACAACATGTGGTGATGTAGGAGTTGTTTAATATTTTTTTAGTCTTTGACCCCCAAGACTCAAGTAATCTCTGCAATTTTCTGTGATCCCAGGAGAGTCTTTGGCCACTCAAACTTTCCTCCTCACCGTGCAAAGACAATCAATTATTTTATATTTTTATGCTTTTTTCCAAAGCGACTTACATTGCATTTCAAGGTTCACACATTTACATTCTTATCTTATCTTATTCTTGCTTTCCCTGGGAATCGAACCCATGACCTTGGCGTTGCAAGCGCCAACACTGTTTGAGTTACAATATAGACACACATCATCTTCCTGGCAGATTCATAACATGGGGATTTTCAAAATGGGGATTTTCAATTCTTTAGCTATTTTCTTACAGCCACTTTCTATTTTGTGATGCTCAACAATCTTTTGATGCACATCAGAACTATATTCTTTGGTTTTACTCATTGTGATGGATGATTAAGGGAATTTGGCCTTTGTGATTCCTCATATTTAAACTCCTGTGAAACAAGAAGTCATAGCTAGACAATTTCATGTTCCTGATGTGCTAAAAAAAAAAAAGGGTAAATATTAATGGGATACTTCAGAGAAGCAAAGGGATACTTCATTTCAGAGATATTTTACTCATAAAAAAATCTAGGGGTGCCAATAATTGTGGCCAACGTGTTTTGGAGAAAAACATTTATTTCATAATGTGATAATTTTACCTTATTGGATTTTAAATTAGGAATCAATAAGAATTTGAATCGATAAGCGGAATCAGAATCGTTAAAATTCAAACGATACCCAACCCAAGTTGTGTCATGGAAAGGAGGGGTTTAGATAGACTGAATCTTTGAACGAGTCATTTTAGAGTCTTTGAGAAATTAGGTGGTGTACAGTGTATATTATGAAAAAAAGTTGAAAAATTTAAAGTTGTTTTACCTTTGGTGCATGAAAACATGTTGTAGGAGACTCCAAAACTAAATTAGTAACCTTTAAAATAGCATAATAGGGGCACTTTAAAGTCTCAGAAAAGAGTTTGCATACAATACTGACAAACAGTAGCCTGTTTATGACATAAAAAGCATGCTAAAAACTATCGCTTTCACAAATGTTTTGGCTCTAGGGCCTCTAATTAGAGTAATGATCACGGTTGTGCCTCAAAAGTGAATGGTCGACAAACTGACATGTTTCGTTGCGTGATTAATAGCCACACACATACAGAGAAAAGCTTGTTTGTTTACAGTAAACTAAACAAAGGCAATGGCATCAGCATCAGTGGCAGCCTTGAATGACACAGGCCAAGGAGGGCAAACGCAGGGCCTGGCTTCACCCTTCCTCTTTCTAAACTCATTCCCCAAAAGGAAAGTACTTGCAGAACTAAACCTTCTAGTACGCTTGAGCGTTGGCAGCTGGTCAATACCAATGCTGCTGTGTGGGAGGGATGTTCCTGCTCCTTCAGGCCTTGCCTGATTCCCACAATCCTGTTCTGTTTTGGGCAAGAGACTGCGACCTAGGGGTCACCTAACCCAGAAGACCAAACATCAGAAGTTTGATTGAACGAGAGAAGAACAATGGTGTGTAAAGACACAGAATCTATACGGTCCTTTCAGAAGAGTGCTGACGCTGTAATGAGCGCAGTCATGCTTGAAATGTGTTCAGCCTGAATGGAGCAGAATCAGTATGAGGGAGGGACCCAAAGAAGATGGAAAACAAGTGAACACATAAACAGAGACATAGTTAAAGGTGAAGTGTGGCATTTAAAATAATGACTGTTTTTAATAAGTTTTAAACAAACCCACAGACTTCCATTTTTAAACCAAACAGCTAGTACCTCCCAAAACTCACAACATTAGTCGAGTCATTGTACTTTTGTAAGGTCCAGTCTGGTTCCTGTTTAGTACCACAAGCATGTGGCACAAAAAAGCCTATGGTTTAGTTTGTCTGAAATCAAATACTTCCCTACTATACATAATGTGGAAAAACAGTACACCAATAGAGCAGTATGTCCAACTGCTAACTTGCTAACTTTATGTTAGCATTAAAAAACAAAGTAGGTGAAAAGTACCCTGAAGCCATTCTTGGTGTATATGATATTCTTCTTTCAGACAAATACAATCGGAATTATATAAAAAAAAATGTCCTCGCTCTTCCAAGCTTTATAACGGGAGTGAATGGGTTTTTGTTTCCATCAAAGTCCATCAAAGCGCATCCATCCCTGATAAAAGTTCTCCATGTGGCTCTGGGGGGTTAATAAAGGCCTTCTGAAGCGAAGCGATGCGTTCGTGTAAGAAAAATATTCATATTTAAAACTTAAATAAAAATAAAGTAAAATAACTAGCTTCCGGCAGACAGCCGTATGCAAGGCGAGTAAGAGTAACACTTGACAATGTATGACGTAGGATGTTGGATTATCGTAAGCTTTGACTCCTCTCGCGGTTCAAACAAACGAATGTGGGCTGGGTAACCACATTCGTCATCAAGTTGTGCGTCAAGTTCAAGGGTTAGTCTGTCGCCTTAAATCGATGCATACGGCCATTTGCCGGAAGCTAGTTATTTTAGTCGTTAAAGTTTTAAAATTTTATATTTTCCTTACACGAACGCATCGCTTCACTTCAGAAGGCCTTTATTAACCCCCTGGAGCCGTGGGGTATTACTTATATAAAATTAATAGAATTATATAATTATTTACTTTCATATGTAAATATAAAATTGTTAAATGTTTGAATACATGAATGAATTTTATAAGAGTACTAATAGTATTTTTTGTTTAACATGTTTAGATTTTTATAAAATTACTGTGCAGATTTTTTCAAGAATTACTTTTTGCTTCTGATTTATACACTCACTAAGTTTAATTAAAAAAAAATGTCAAAGCTATTAAATAAATTTATTTAATATTTAAAGGTGTTAACTGTAATCTTACACTGCAAAATTTTAACTTACAAAGCATTAAATTCATCACAATAATTTAATGAATGAAGCACACAAAAAAAAAAGCATGACAAAGCCCTAAAACAGACAAATTAATCGGCATTATCGTCAAAGCCCTAAAACAGACAATTAATCGTCAAAGCCCTAAAACTGGCAATTAATCGGCATAACCGCAATTATTTTTTAGACAATTCATCGTCAGCCAAATTTCATAATCGTGACAGGCCTACTTCCAAAAACCCATTCACTCCCATTATAAAGCTTGGAAGAGCCAGGACATTTTTTTTATATAACTCTGATTGTATTCGTCTGAAAGAGAATGTCATATTCTCATCGTCATATGTCATACACTAAGATGGCTTCAGGGTGAGTAAATCATGGGCTAATTTTCGTTTTTGGATGAACTATCCCTTTAACTATCCCGTGAGGTGACAGGAGAGAAGTTGTAAAATGCCGGTGAAGCGACATTACTGGCGTCGTAGATCACATGACAGTGACAACATGGCGGATGTGCATGTCCGAATTCCATTCATACTATACACATTCATACTTCATACTTTTTGCATAAAAAAAAAAAAACACTACAGTAAAAACTTCATTGAACAGTAGAAAATGTATATTGCATAATTAGACGAGTAAAATTTTGAACATTTCTTTCAATATTTCAGGGGTTTTCTGCAAGTTTATACGATGCTAAAGTAGTTGCTAGGGTGTTCTAGGTGGTTGCTAGGCTGTTACTAAGGTGCAGTGGGTGGTTGTCAAGGCATTGCTATGTGGTTGCTAAGATCTGACTGTTTGGCACATTTCTGTATGTTTCTAAGGAGTTCTGAAAGTTTTAAAAGTGGGTGCTAAACCATATGCTTTGGTTAATACGTTTTTTTAATTCTCCATTTAGAATATATATATATTTTTAAATCAATTTACTTGAGAAGCAACAATGCATAATATAACTTTCTTTAATACGAGTAGGCTAGACTATATATTGTGGTAGTGCACTGGCAGATTTGTTTCACTTATTTGAAAGATGCAAGATAAGATGCAAGTAAAAAAATAAAATGTAATTAAGACAAAATACACTTAAATGTTCAAGACACAATTTATAAAAACATACTTATGTAATGATCCTGTGCGTGATCTGACCTCCCTGTCCTGAGATTACCATGTTGACCATTGCCACGTCTGACGTCAGGCAAGATAAAGAGAGGAGGACAGTTGCGCACAAAACTGTAATAATCTGGGATGACGCTTTTATGTTGGTCTTGATGTTTTTTTAATGCTGCATTATTTTGTTAGATTAATGTACCATGGGGATGTGGACGGACGGACGGGGCGGGGACAGCAAATCCTCTAAACGCTTACAACTGTGGTGGGTATGGAGGCATTAGGAGTAAACAAGAAAATTCCTTCTTGCATCATATCAGAGAACTAGATTCAAGGCAGAAACAACATTAAAGTGGGATTAATGCAGAGATATTGAACACAAACACAATAAGGCAAAAGCCTGGACACATTTGTCTGAATCTGTTTCTCTTGATCTTAAAAAAACATTTCATATAAAAGTCTTTTGATTACATGTTTTAAATAATTGTGTAATCTTTCCTCCCAGGATGCACCTCAAGAAGTTACTTGAGAGAAGGTACAGATTGAGCAGAGCTGGAATCTAGACAAAGTAGCTCATTTCATTTGATTAACATTTTTTTGGTCATTAAATACTCTCCATATTTCCATTTATGTTATTGCAATGACTTTACAGTGTGAAAAAAAAGCAGGTGTGTCCAAACTTTTGTCTGGTCGTGATTCTTTTACATTATCCTTTGGTCATTGTGCTCAAGTAGAGGTTTTATGGGACAATGTTGGACCTTGAATCCTCTTTATGTACTAAACAGCATATAAAAGTCATAAAAAGCAATCTGACTGCCACACACTGACATAACACTCATGAGAAAGACATCCACACAACTTTACGCATTTAAAACTCTTATTTTAGCCTCTCTCTCACACACACACACACACACACACACACACACACACATTTAAAGTGACAGTTCATCCAAACAATGAAAATACTGTCATCATTTACTCACACTCATGTCGTTCCAAACCGTACGGTTATTATTCTTCTGTTGCACACCTCCGAAAGAATATCGTGTCTGCGTTTTCCATATAATGAAAATGAATGGTGGAATTAAGGCTTCAGAAGATGTGAAATATTAAGCATGCGTCACACGGATCATTTTTATGGTGCTTTTATGATGCTTTCTGTCATTTTTGAAGCTTTACAGCTCCAGGTCATCATTGACGTCCATTGTGTGGAAAAGAGCAGTGTCAATATTGTGCTAAAGAAAGAGTTTGAGTTTGGAATGACATGAAGGTGAACAAACACATTTTGGTTGTGCGAATAACTGTAAGTCTCTGTTGACAGCACTTGTAAACACATGTGTACATTGTAAATATAATGTAATAAACATGTGTGCAATCTTCTGTGCCATGGCTCTGCCCAAAATGAATTTTCAATCAAATATGAAATTTAAACAGTTTATTGGACGCTGTTTATTTTGGCTGTTGTGCTGTTGTGCCATTCTCTGGTGATTTATGCCCCTTAGGAACAGGAATGTCCAGGAATGTTCCACACCCAGACTTCACCACAGTCTCCACCACAAGCAATATTAAATCTGGACAGTTATAGGAATCAGAAAGTGCAGTCTGGTTCTGATTATGGCCGATTTTTCTCTGGGGAAGGAGGGAGGGAGGACAATAAGGACAAGGTCAATGCAAAATACCACTTCCTAAGATTAAAAAATTGACATTTTATGTGTGTGTGTGCTGTTATGCTAATTACAATAACATGTCTTTAACATAGTCAAATTTATTAGAATCAATAGTGAATAGAAATGCTGTCTGTGTTGAGCATTTTAAATCAATCAATCAATCAATCAAGTTCAATTTTGGATGCAACCCAAGAGGTCAGCTGCCTATCTAGGCCACAAGGTTTTGGAACGGTATTCTATCCTGGTTTACTAGCTGTGTATTTGATCATTAACAGGCCGAGGTGAAAGCAAATAAAATCTTGGTCCAGCTTTAATGAGCTCCGCAAATCCCTCTGGAAGAGGTGAGGCTGTAAGCTTTACTCATATAGGATTGA
Organism: Leuciscus leuciscus; assembly: GCF_965113295.1. Lineage (NCBI taxonomy): Eukaryota > Metazoa > Chordata > Actinopteri > Cypriniformes > Leuciscidae > Leuciscus > Leuciscus leuciscus. The sequence continues at coordinate 39,839,461 of NC_138731.1, forward strand.
AGTAAACAGTGAGTCATTAGGCCAAGAGCCAAAGATCAGTGCCATCGTGTCACTAACAGCTTACTAAGGTGTGTAACATTTGAAGAGATCACCACTTCTGTCAGGGAGATGATGAGCATCTAGGGCTTCAGCATGTGGCCCTTCAAAACCGTTAACAAGACTACAGCTGCTAATCCCATGATCCCAACAGAGGCTTTGAGAGCCAAAGTCCAAAGTTCAGATTTGAAAGCAGAGTAGTTGTAGGCCATTGGACTTAATCATATTTTAAAGAAATTCACAGTTCTGAGATATATCTATATAGATATATCTCAGAACTGTGAATTTCTTTAAAATATGAAATTCATATATATTTGAAATAGAGATAGTGTATATATATATATATATATATATATATATATATATATATATATATACACATGTATATATACACTCACCTAAAGGATTATTAGGAACACCTGTTCAATTTCTCATTAATGCAATTATCTAATCAACCAATCACATGGCAGTTGCTTCAATGCATTTAGGGGTGTGGTCCTGGTCAAGACAATCTCCTGAACTCCAAACTGAATGTCAGAATGGGAAAGAAAGGTGATTTAAGTCATTTTGAGCGTGGCATGGTTGTTGGTGCCAGACGGGCCGGTTTGAGTATTTCACAATCTGCTCAGTTACTGGGATTTTCACGCACAACCATTTCTAGGGTTTACAAAGAATGGTGTGAAAAGGGAAAAACATCCAGTACGCGGCAGTCCTGTGGGCGAAAATGCCTTGTTGATGCTAGAGGTCAGAGGAGAATGGGCCGACTGATTCAAGCTGATAGAAGAGCAACTTTGACTGAAATAACCACTCGTTACAACCGAGGTATGCAGCAAAGCATTTGTGAAGCCACATCACGCACAACCTTGAGGCGGATGGGCTACAACAGCAGAAGACCCCACCGGGTACCACTCATCTCCACTACAAATAGGAAAAAGAGGCTACAATATGCACAAGCTCACCAAAATTGGACAGTTGAAGACTGGAAAAATGTTGCCTGGTCTGATGAGTCTCGATTTCTGTTGAGACATTCAGATGGTAGAGTCAGAATTTGGCGTAAACAGAATGAGAACATGGATCCATCATGCCTTGTTACCACTGTGCAGGCTGGTGGTGGTGGTGTAATGGTGTGGGGGATGTTTTCTTGGCACACTTTAGGCCCCTTAGTGCCAATTGGGCATCGTTTAAATGCCACGGCCTACCTGAGCATTGTTTCTGATCATGTCCATCCCTTTATGACCACCATGTACCCATCCTCTGATGGCTACTTCCAGCAGGATAATGCACCATGTCACAAAGCTCGAATAATTTCAAATTGGTTTCTTGAACATGACAATGAGTTCACTGTACTAAAATGGCCCCCACAGTCACCAGATCTCAACCCAATAGAACATCTTTGGGATGTGGTGGAACGGGAGCTTCGTGCCCTGGATGTGCATCCCACAAATCTCCATCATTTACATTTTACATTTATTCATTTAGCTGACGCTTTTTATCCAAAGCGACTTACAATTGCTATATATGTCAGAGGTCGCACGCCTCTGGAGCAACTAGGGGTTAAGTGTCTTGCTCAGGGACACATTGGTGTCTCACAGTGGATTCGAACCCGGGTCTCTCACACCAAAGGCATGCGTCTTATCCATTGCGCCACCACCACCCATCAACTGCAAGATGCTATCCTATCAATATGGGCCAACATTTCTAAAGAATGCTTTCAGCACCTTGTTGAATCAATGCCACGTAGAATTAAGGCAGTTCTGAAGGCGAAAGGGGGTCAAACACAGTATTAGTATGGTGTTCCTAATAATCCTTTAGGTGAGTGTATATGAAGAGTTCAGATGCAAAAGCCTCTAAGTGCCATCTGGAATTTTCTTCTAGAATGATCATTTTTATCAAGCTCGTAGATTTAAGTTCAGTAATTTCACTTAAATGACAATTAATAGGTCATTTTCATTGCCATTTAAGTGAAATGACTGAATTTAAATATACAAGCTTGATAAAAATGATCATTCTATAAGAAAATTTAAGATGGCACTTAGAGGCTTTTGCATCTGAACTCTTCATATATACTGTGGTGGCTGAAATTATTAGACGTTAATTATTAAACGTTTTTTAAAGAAGTCTCTTCTGCTCACCAAGGCTTCATTTATTTGATAAAAAATACGGCAAAAACAGTAATATTGTGAAATATTTTTACAATTTAAAATAACTTTTCTATTTGAATATATTTTTAAAATGCTATTTATTTCTGTGTTGGTAAAGTTGAATTTTCAGCATCATTATACACCAGTCTTCAGTGTCACATTATAATCATTCAAATATGATGATTTGATGCTCAAGAAACATTTATTATTATTATCAATGTTGAAAACAGGTGTGTACAATCTTTTTTTCAGTATTTGATGAATATAAAGTTCAAAAGAACAGCATTTATCTGAAATATATATTTTATCACTACCGTTCAAAAGTTTGGGGTCAGTAAGTTATTTTATTTTATTTTTTCAAAGAAATTAATAATTTTATTCAGCAAGGATGCATTAAATTGATCAAAAGTGACAATATAGACATTTATTATGTTGCAAAAGCTTTCTATTTAAGATATATGCTGTTCTTTTGAACGTACTATTCATCAAAGAATCCTGAACAAAAATTGTACACAACTGCTTTCAACATTGATCAATAATAATAAATGTTTCTTGAGCAGCAAATCGGCATATTAGAATGATTGCTGACTGCCTTTCTAATAATTTTGGCCACCACTGTATACGTGCATGTATAATGCACAGTATGTGTATATATATATATATAAATAAATATATATATATATATATATATATATATATATATATATATATATATATATATATATATATATATATATATATATATATAACCATCCGAGTGTGATAAGACACAAAGGAGAACACAATATATTTGTTATTCCCAAGTCCATATGTGTTTATTTTAAAATATTTTAACTGTTCTTGGGTTTCATTTTTGTCAAGTGCACAAATTATGTATAAAATAAAAATGGTTAAATAATAATGATAATATATTGTTATTTGTTAATTGTTACAATTTACGGTTTGAATTTTACATTTTAGTTCTCGCTCTTGGCTCATGTCAATTTGACATAACAAAAGTAATGACTATTGATCAGTAAAGACCAGCTCTGAGTCGTTAAGAGAGTTTCAAACAAAAACTCAAGAGTCGAAGACTCACTGCACTGGTTACCCTACCAGTGAGGACAACATAATAGAAAGACGTCTTGTCTGCTTGTGTCATTATTTTGGCAGCATCCACTCTTAATCTGTCATCACATTCAATTTGGACTCCATTCTTACAATTCAAATAGGACACAAAACATTTTAGCTTTGTTTTGTCATTCATTAGTGGAAGAATGCCCATTTGAGAACCGGTAACAGAGCCGAATGTCATGAAAATCAGTGTTTTTAAAACAAGAGGAACCCAATTCCCATCCTAACTCATTCCGAAATCAGGGATCATTCTGCACGGCTGGTCGTTGTGTGATCCAAACCGAGCAGAGCTTTTGAATGAGTGATGGCACGGTTAGGGCCTTAACATATACATATATATATATATATATATATATATATATATATATATAACCACAATCAGAAGCACTGACGTCGATGGCCTGGCTTTGCTCTACAGTGCTTGCGTGTAATGTGCTGTGATGAGGTCAGTCCGGGGTCTGGACACAGCATCAGACCTCTGACTGGCTCATCCATCTCTTACTGGATTATGGAATATTAATCCCTGACCATCATTATCCTCAAAACAAACAAACAACTTTACTGACGTCAGCAAAACAGGGCCAGGGCCCTGTTCTTTTTTTTGCCAGGGCCCTGTTCTTCGTATTTGGGTTATTCAGTTTGCGAGGTGTAATTGCTGACGATTTGACACAGTTTTGGATTGGTCCATCAGTCATCTCACAGTTGTCATCAGATCCACAAGATTACATTTATTTAACATGAACAATTTTGTTCCAGCTTAATAATAAGGTACCCATTCAACACGCTAATTTACAGCCATACTCTCATTTCAAAAAGCAAAAAGTTAATTTAATGCACATTTTTAATGCATGCCGCAACCTTGCACAGCGAAAAAAAAATAATCAACACTGATAATAATAATCAACTTTTCTTGAGCAGCAAATCAGCATATTATAATGATTTCTGAAGGATCATGTGACTGAAGACTGGAGTAATGATGCTGAAAATTCAGAAATAAATTACATTTTTTTATTTAAATCCTGAAGAAAAATAGAAAATTGTCATCTAAATTGTAATAATATTCACAATGTTATTTTTTATTATTATTTTTTACTGTATTTTAGACTAAACAAATGCAGTCTTTGTGAGCATAAGATACTTCTTTCAAGAACATTGAAACATTTGAACGTTTCCAAACTTTTGACAGGTATTGTGTACATACATACATATGTGCATATATATTATGCACACATATTTTGTGTAGAGATGTTTGAAGGACTATTAACGAAACCGAACGTCATTGAAATAATCAGGATTCAATATATGGAACATGGAAGCGGTTCAAAACATGAACTTTGCGGAGAGGCCTGCAAAGCCACAGACACGGAGCTCTCCCTGGGTAAAGACAACAACAGTCATCCATCCGGAGGCCTCCCGGGGACAAAGAAGCCCAATGAAGCTGTCAGCTACAAATGAAAACTCGCTTAGAGGGGAGGAATGCGGGGGAGTTACGCTGCCATACGGCCCACAGCTGTTCTCCGACACAGAGCCGGCCCGTGACGCCACGCATGGAGAGAGATGGCCCAGGGGCCCTCGGGGGACGGAGGTGGATGATATTCTATATACATAGGCATTTGTAGCAACACACGGAAACAAAACTGTGTCCGCCCGCCCACATGCACTTATAGCATTAAACACAAGACATGAACCATGCTGAACTAGACAGGACATGGCTAATGGTATACATGAAGAAAACATGTGAATGCAACTCCATGAAACTGAGCTTATTACAGACCAAAGCCGTATGATGTAATTCAGATCATTTCTTGAAAAGCAACTGGGGAATATGAGTGTTTTTTAAATGCATATATTTTATCTTTATTGGACAGCTCCATAAACGCCCATTCTCAGGAAAACGGCCAGAGAAATAGAAAAGCACTCAATTTTTCCCGGAACAAAAGCCATAATACAATAATGATTAATCTGTGCATTTTTTTGTTTGTTTGTTTGTTTGTTTGTTTTAATAAAAAATAAACCTTTGCAATAAAATTGAATGACTTGCTCCACCTCTGCAACAACCTTAACTCCTCACCTCGAAGCACCCGTCTTCCTTCTGGAGACGTTTCACAATCCACTCAATTACTGATGGTTACAATAAAATTAAGTCTGAAATCACGGAATATCCTGTTTTATTCAAAAAGTGTTTCAATTATTAGCCTAAATATTATGGCTACATTTAATTATGCTTTCAGCTGCCAATAAAAGTATAGTACTCTCTCTCCTTTAAAACATTTTACCATGAATTTATCATCATCATTCCATCACTATATGTTAAATCCAGAATTCCACTGATTTCCCAGAAAATCTGCATAGAAAATACTGACAAAGTCAGCAGATTCCATGATCAAAGACCTAGAATAAATTTAATTTTAAATATTCAAATTGCCAGATATTCAAATAATCAAATATATTAAATATTTACAAATTAAAGCTCCATCAGATTATGCAAGTAAAAGATGCAAAAACTACAGCAACAGGTAGTTACGCTGGCTTTTACTTGAAAAAGCCAGCGTTTTCTGCTGAATATACAGTGCTATGGCAAAATAAATATTTTACTTGAGTTTATGGTTATGAATGTGTGTTTTACATCTGAACTGAATGTGAAACACATCTTTCCGGTTGCTCTCACGGGCTGCGCGCAAAAACAAACATACTGTGTGACCACCAGTGTCGTCTGATTCACGAGCAAATGACTCTTAAGAGTCAGGTCTTTTAATGAATCGTTCCAACTCAAGATTTACTGGTTTTAATCAGTCTGACAAATCCTTCACTGAATGAACTCACTGAATCGATCAGAGCAACTGAATCATGCCTGCGTACTGCACTGCAAGTTATCATTATCATATCAAAATCTCTCAGAATCAAAACACTAAGAAACAAACATAAGCCAGCAGCTGAAATGTGTTATATGTGCAGTGTACTTACTTCTGAATCTGCTGAGTTGAAACACTGAGTGTGTGTGAGAAAAGACGACGCTGGTGTAGGTACCGCAGACCTGTAGCAGTAATGAGCCCGTTCTTCCACTCCAGCTGTCCGTATGCCGTTCCCTCTGCAGGAAAGCGCTCTATCAGCAGCATTGTCTGCCTCTCCATTTCCCCTGCCTCTGTTTACTTAAGCCTTCCTCCACATCCTCATCGGATCTTCTTTATAATGGTTTAACAGTCGATGGCATACAGCGGGTTTGAAGGCACCTCCTAAGGAAACTGGTTTCAGACTTCCAAAGCACCAGAGCGTCATGTCTAATGAACAGGCCCACACTAAATCTGCACAACTGCACCTGTAAAAACTCTACAGAACTGGCGAATCCATCACTCACAAAGTTCTACGTTACCATGCCTGCTGGTTCCTCATTTATTAGTCTAAATCAGGGGTGTCCAAACAAACTTGAAAGGTTTTCTATCAGATGAGACCATGTACTTTATGATGGCGTTTATATAAATAACCATTAAAGGGGTCATATAATGCCATTTTTGAACAAGCTAATATGATTCTTTAGGGTCTAAATTAAAAGTTTGTAATATACTTTAATTAAAAATTCTCATTAGTATTGTAAGAAAACACTCATTTTATCTGGTCAAAAACCAGCACGCCGTTTAAGTGCATGTGTCTTTAAATGATAATGAGCTTTGCTCACCCCGCCCCTCTGTTAAAAATGCCTTGAGGGGTGTAAGGGGTTAACAGTGACAGTCAACAGAGACCTTACATATTAGTCAAGTCACATTTATTTATATAGCACTTTTTACAATACAGATTGATTCAAAGCAGCTTTACAGAGACAACAGGAAAATAATGCAACAAAGTTTGTTTCTAAAAGAAAATAGTGTCACAGTCCAGCTTAAGTAAATTCGGTGATGGTTAATTTTTGTTGTAAAAAAAGTTATTAATTTAGTTAATTTATATAGCCGCTCATGGAGAAAACCGTGATGTCATTGTCCAGCTCAGTTCAGTTCTCATATAAATGGTTTCAATGCAGGCAGATCAATAATATTGTTGAGTATTAAATTAAATGTCCCCAACTAAGCAAGTCAAATGGCAAAGGCGAAAAAGGCGACAGCGGCGAACACCAAAACTCCATCAGGTGACAGAATTACTTAAAGCTTAAATGATCGTTATCGGCTGATCATAATGACTAAATGGGTAGTCAGTATCGACTGCAAAAATCCTTTTCAGAGACAGTATCCTTTAACCTACATCTTAGTAGACAAGTTATGTACATTTTGGATTCGGACATGCTTTGTTGCCTTTCTGCCCCCCAAAAGCAGCATTTTTCAGTATATGGACACAGCCGGAAACTACGCCAGAAACCATCTACCGGAAACCGATACACAAAACACTGGTTGCTGAGAGGGACAAGCCACAATCCGCAAGGCCAGGTCTTAAATTGCAGGTCTTAGAATGATAAACACTAGCCGAGGGACGTTTGTGTTAGTGCACTTGAGAAGCTGAATGCAGCTTGAGTAATCACAGGTATATGAACTGCTGTACACAGTGCTATTTTAATCCGATGATTGATGTGAGGTGGCGTAGCGCTCCTCTTCCTGGACCGGCACTAAGGAGCTTGAAACAGATAAGAGCTGTGATTCTGAGTTCCTGTGGTCTTATCTACAGCTAAAAAATGAACACAAGGAGGACTGCACACTATCAGACTACAGACAAGTCTTTTCAACCCCCACAGCAGAGCAGGAACACACAGCACTTTCCCTCTTAAAGCATGGGTGGATGGGTCAGTTTTGACATCCATGTCGGACACCGTGACACGCCATGAAATCTATAAAACAATGAAAGTTAAATCCATGGCTCTGTCCCAAAATATAGTGAGGAACTCCCTACAAAAGCAGCATTCCAACTGAAAATAAAAATAGCTCAAATATTAGAAATAAAAAAATATTACGAATAATCTAATATTCCAATAAAAAATTTAAATAATCAAATATTGAAGAATGAAAATACTGAATTGACATTAAAATCAGATATTAATATTATCAAATACTAAAATCAACTAGTCAAATGAAATATCAAAATAATCAAATAATGAAGAATGAAATGACTGAAATACTAAAATATTAAAATATTAACATCAAATATTAAAATTATAATAAAATAATCAAAATCAAATAATGAAGAATGAAATTACTCAATCAGTACAAGTATAGTTTTATTTAATGCCATGTCAGCATCTGTAGCTCTCTTCATGGCAAAAACTGAATTACAAAAATAAAAGGGTTACATATAGGCCTATACAATAAAAAAATTATTTTACAAAAATAATTAAAAAAAACAAGCATTGAGGAAAAAAATACATGAGATTACTCAAATACTGAAAAAAATCAAATATTACAATAGTCCAAACCTCAATGACAGAATAAAAACACAAAACACACAAATATTGGGTGAAACGGGTCGAATGCCATCTTGGATGCATAATGCATTAACTAATTACCTTTTCCACAAAGCTTGCCTAAGTTTGAGCTGTCAAAGATATCTGTGAATTAACACCAGCCTGATGTACAACAAGCATTATGCAAATAATTTTGCAACATTTCATCAACCAAAAAAAAGTCCCTTGTTCTGATGAACAAAGCCAACAAGAGCATAATTTAGGAAGTCTCTAATAGTAGATTTCTATTTGTACGGCTCAATGAAGGTCACAAGTGCTTTCATCTGTCTGATGCGCGGTGGGGATGAGGAGGATTCGGAAAGGTCACACCAATCATAACTCCGTATAGGAAAAGACTGAGATGCTGGAAAAAACACAGGAAGAAATCAGACACGTGTACATTCACGGATCTCGCTACTCAGCCACAAGACATTGCAAGCGTCTTGTCGAATTTCAGGGCACAGGAAAATATGACACATTGTCGGCATGTTAGGGAAAAGGAATGCGCTCCTTATTTTTGTTTAGGAACAGTGATTTGAGCTCGTGCTAGACTGAAACGCTGATGGAAAATCACCGGCTCCATTAGTTCTTTTCCGAGGCTTGAATTGTGCTCATTTTGAAGGGTGTGCAGGAATACTGGGTCCCGCCATCATTACTCAAGCTAAGATCTGGTACGCTTACGATACATCATCGATGTTTAAAACAGCCCATTACTCAAACTTTACCAAACCAGCACTCGCTTTTTGGCGTTCAATAGATGAACCACTCACCAAGCACTCATGAATTTTACAAGAGTTGCCTGCTGCTTTTTTTTCATTTTATTCAGGCAGGAGGAAAATATAAATCTATACAACAGTAAGTTCCGGTCCTTGAATCTGATTGGCTGAGGCGTTTCAGGAGTGCTGATATTTCACAGTATCAGCACAGGGTCTGTTTACCACTTGTATCCCTCCACTTGTCTCTGCACGTTCTAGACAGAAACCCAATATACATTTCGAAATACTATGTTGTTGTGTCATGGAATGCAGTTTTCGGTGTAACATGATCCTACAGAAATCATTCTAACATCCCGATTTGTTGCTAAAGAAACATGTCTTATGATCAAATGTTTAAAACAGTTTTTGAGGAAACAATGATGAATTGTTTTCAGGATTCTTTGATAAATAGAAAGTGTAAAAGAACAGCATTTATTTGAAATAGAGATGTTTTATAACATAGCAAAGCTGGCCTCAAAATTGAATACAGTAATATTATATACACACACTTTTCTGTTCAACAATGTTAATGCCACACTGTGAACAAAGTGAGGTGCATAGAAATAGTTTTCCGGACCTGAACTATTACTGAACACCATTGAACTGGAACATCAGTGCATGATCTCACTGATGATGTATTGCTGAACATTTACATTTAAAAAGAATGACCAAAAAAGCATGAATCCCTCCCTTCGCTGCTCTAACAACTTCCAACTCTTCTGGGAAGGCCTGTAATGTTGGAACATGGAAGCAAGGATTTATTCCCATTCAGACACAAAAGCACCAGTGAGGTCAGGTAGTGACGTTCTGCGACGGGACTGGCCGTTCCAATTCATCCCAAAGGTGTTCAACAAATACAACTCTCAATAAATACAATAACTCACAAACTTTAAACATGCTTTGTGCAAATGATACATTATCAAAAGCTACGTTTGTTGAACACATCCCCACATCACCCTACATTCATAACATTAGCTTAATACTGACACGGTAACGTAAATGTTTCTTACCAAATGATAAAGCGGTAGATGAGGTAGAACAGTTGCAAGACTATCGGCCAGGCCAAGTTTGGAAGGATTGTCTTTAGTAGCTAATCTGTGGATTAGTGCCTGGAAAGTTTCAGTTCCATCAAGGAAACCGTTTCGATTGTATTCCCTATTTGGCCAAAAGAGCACAACAGTAACCGTCCCATCGTGAAAGTCGTCTTTGGGTCTACCTTCACTCTTAAACTCTTTATATTTAGATATATTTGGATACTGTACAACAAAGATGACATATATTGTGTTTCTTGCAACCTACTCGCTAGTTTAATACAGCATTATATTGTAAATTGGAATTCAATCGCATCATTTGCAATGCTTCATAGGGATGAGCCTGAAGCCTAAATCCAAATTTGGAAAGGAATGGTTAGGGTTAGGGTTAGGAATACGAATAACGCACGATAGTCTTGCAAATAAATAACGCACTCTACGGAGCCCCTAAAGGGACATGGTTAGGCTTGCTGCGGGTATATCAGATTTCACTTGTGTGAAGATAGTAAAGAAAAATGACTGACAGGACAATGAGGATAATTTGGTGCGCAACAGATCCTCCGCGTCATCAAATATCTTATCTTAATGTAGAAATGTGTGTTCAGTATCATCACTCCCTATTCACAGAGTAAGCGTGATCGTGAATAGGAAAGTGAAAAGCTAGCATACAAGCAATTTAAATACCCTGCATATTGATGCCTGCAAATTATGTACAATATAAATACCCAACTATATAATTGCGAGATAATGCAAAACCATTGAAATATATTTTTCCTCCTATCTCATATTTTTTTCCCATCACTATGTCCCTTTAGTGGCTCCGTAGAATGCGTCATTTCCTTTCTGAACATAGTATTCGGCTTCGAGCACATCCCTAGCTTCCTGGGATGTAATTCCCACAATAAATTATAGAGTCTTGTGACTTGTTACCAATATTCAAGCACTTTTTCTGCTTTAAATCAAATGTTGTAATGTTGTGATTGATAACTGAGCTAGTAGTTAGTTTGATTCAAGATTTAGAACTCTTTACTAAACTTTTTTTTTTTAAATCTCAACGGAGACAAGGTGAAAACTACTTCCAAAACCAGTGATAAATGCTGTTTCCCAAGACTTTTTTCCTATCCTGTCAAAAAAAAACAACCTAAGCCACAGTCTCATCTGGCTTGCTCACTGGAGGTACTGAGGCACTATGTTCTGTAAAGCTGCTTTGAAATAAAACATATTGTGAAAAGCGCTACACAAATAAAACTGACCTGACGTTTGCTGAAGGTAGGCAAGGGACTTCACCTAACTTCAACCCTTAATTGTCTTTATTCGTTGAGTCATCTGCACAAATATCACAGCGTAAACACAAACAGAAGAATATTACGTGTTTCTGGCATCATGCACAAGAAACAAAACAAACCTCAGGATACATAAAGAGTAAAGGCGTAATTGGTCTCAGATAAGTGTTTATACTTCAGCCAGAAAAGGGGTCATAGCACCTATTTTTTAATAATTTAGGGTTTTTTCCCTCTGTGATCCAATTACAATTTTAGTTTGTTTTTTGTCATCCAAATTAAATTCAGTTTTTCATCACTGTTATAATTAAACAGGTAATTTTTTACTGTCCTAGGAGTAACGATTCACAAAACTATCAACGCTAAAAAAAAGTAAAGAAACAAACTGGGAAGGATCAGACTGAAGTTATCAAATGATATTGTTAAAAATAAACAATGTTCTTGTTTAGAAGTAATAGAAATCTTTCCTCTGTATTAGGAAGTTGAATGACAGAGAGAAAGAGGAATTGATTCCACCATTGTCCTAATTTACTAAATGTGTTGAAATATAAACTAATATAAACCTGTCTGTCTGCCTGTCTGTCTGTCTGCCTGTCTGCCTGTCTGTCTGCCTGCCTGTCTGCCTGCCTGTCTGCCTGTCTGTCTGTCTGTCTGTCTGTCTATCTGGCCTAACCTTCAAATCTTTTTTCAATATTCAAAGTTTGGCGTGACAAACTTTGCTAGTTAAAAGTTTGCTAGTTAAAAATTTGTTCTATGAATTTCAATTCTACTTCCTTACATTCAAATTTGAATTGCAATTCTACATCCTGTTGTTCTGCATCCTGCAATTCTACAACCCCAATTGAAAAGGAATTTAAAAAGGCATTCTCAGTGGAAAACATTTAATTAAAAAAGTAATCTTTGTGGCTTAGTTTCACTTGGAAAGAAGCTTTGAGTTCTGAAAGTTTCAGTGTCCTTAAAGCACATAGAACGGATTTCATTTGATTAAAAATATTTGATTAGTCATGATATGAGCCCTTTAAACAAATCATTTTAAACATCCTCACTGACATGACTGAATTGTGGCGTTTCTGAACACAAAGCACAATTCACAGAGGAAATGGAAACAAACTGTGGTGGCCTGTGAAACAACCCTGCTTGTAAAAAAACAAGAGAAGTTGAGGATTATTTAAAGAAAACATCTCATCACATCTGGCTCCGGGGCTTTGAAGCTGGTGAATTTCCCACAAGTGCTGGTTAACTGCACGGTCCTAACAGTGGCGGGCTGGTGGGTTTGGCCAGCCGTCTGCCTCGTAATGGTGCGGCGTGCCTCATCAAGATTGGCTGCTCGCTCTGGTCTCTGAAGCTGTAATCGAACTCGTCTGGGAGACAAACTAGTATACGTGTGCCTTGATGTGTGTTAGATGCGGCTATAAAGCATGTTTTAAATGGCGTGCACAGCAAGTGCCAGGCTACAGTACGTCAAAATGCTCTTAACTTTGCAATTAGCTGGTCTTTCCTGCCACATTCATGTGGCACATGAGGGCCAGACTGTGGGTTTACAAATCTGCGTAGTTGTGTGAGATGCCATCTGAAAAAATGAGTGGAATGTGATAATGCCTCAATATGAAGAAAAAAACTAAAATGACAAGCATGCCATCTATAGATGAGACATCCATAAACACATGCAGGATAAGCTTTGAGTGCCTATTCATAACAGTCATATTGCATTTTGAAAAACTCATAAATGAACGATAAACGTCCCTTTTGGCAAAGCGGAACCCGAGGCATTTCTTAAATTCAATACAAAAGGCAGAACGCGGGTATATTTCACCCCGAATTGGATTAGCTGAATTGGATATTATGGAAAACGAAAAAATGAGACAATGACAGCATATAAATCTCATTACTCTCTCATCATTTCCATTGTTCTGAGGAGGTTTTGTTTAAACTAGTCCTCCCCTCTCTGGCTTCCGCCAACACATCTATCTTTCCACAGCGGCGAATTTTCCAGAGCACTTGTTTGGTAATAGCAATGACATTTTGGTGACCTTACAACACTAATACTACACTTCGTAGACCACAGACTAATATTCACACTGATTTACCCCACAAACCCCCCTGAAAATCACCTCCTGATTACAGTTTTACGCAAGTAATACAGGCCACTGCACACTTTAAACAAACACACTGGTCTCCAATATCACTGCCTGGGTAATTAACTTCCTCTAAAGCCTTGACTCCAGCCCTGATAGATGCTGTTTGAGACTTTTTTGTTGGTTTTCTTGGTAAATAAGCAGTTTTAAGATTCAAAAAGTATAAAACAAAGAAAAGTTATGACATGAAATGAATAAGAATTTATATGTGACTAATCGTTTAAGCAAAATAGGGACATTGATAATTTAAAGGGGTGGTATAACGCCCTTTTCACAAGATGTAAAATAAGTCGTTGATGTCCCCAGAGTGTGTATATGTGAAGTTTTAGCTCAAATTACCCCACAGATATTTTTATATAGCATGTTACAATTGTCCCTTTTTGAGGGTGAGCAAAAACGCACCGTTTTGTGTCTGTTCCTTTAAATGCAAATGAGCTGCTGCTCCCGGCACAGAGGGCGGAGCTACAACAGCTTGCACTCACACAGACATGCACTGAAAATTTCTAAAACTTTTAGCCTTTTATGTTCAAACCGGATTCAGACAATGACGGAGAGACTCAAGAAGAAGTGACAACATGTAGAAGCAACAGGACGTTTCTGAATGGTTAGTTGATGAATTTATGTAGCTTATGTGTAGTTATCTTCTAGTCATTGATTAGCATATTCTGTCTTGATAATCTATAAATATTGTTCAGGGGGCGGGGTTTATGTAAATTTTAGGGTTAGTGATGTCACTAACCCGGGAGGAATGTCGTGTAGTCCCTACCAGCCGTTTGTTGTAGTCCTTAAAAAGCAATTTATTTAAAAGCAAATATCTTCCTTTGCTTTGAACTTTGAGCATTGTAACTTTGCAGATGTTGTTTATGCTTAATCAGCAACTTTACTCACTAACTAAAGTTAAAAAAGTGAAATCATAATCAACCACCCCTTTAAAAAACTGCAGAAAGCGGCCAAAAGAAAATATTCTGGAATTCATACTTTTTTCGGTTGCACTTTATTTTACAGTATGCGCACTTAAGTGTACTTACCTAAGAAACTGCAGATTAATATAAGGTAACCAACTACTACATTGGTAATAACTATAATACATACATAGTATGTACATAGGGAATAGTACAGTAAATATAGTACCCTTTTTCCAATACAACTTTAATCAAATTGTTATGCTGCTTTCAAATTATACAAATGCTAGGTTACACTTTATTTTAAGGTGATGTCATTACATTGCACTTAAGTACTACTGAGTAATATAAATTAACCACATTTACTTACTATAGAGTTACGGTTGGGGTTAGTTACGTAATTATGCATAATTTACTGTTATTACTATAGTAAGTACATGTAGTAACGTGTAACTACGTCACCTTAAAAGAAAGTGACCAAATGCTGAATTAAAGCAATTTCAGTACTAGTTATCTCAGACTTGTATCTATTTACTATCAATTTAATTCTCAAATACACCCTGTTCCCAACTTTCCATTCTTCTCCATATTTGACAGAACATATTTGACACTCTTCCATTGAACCCACATAGTATCTCCATTTATTGTGGTCATTTTTAAGTAAAAGTAAGAATAACAGACACTTAAGGCAATTTTATGCAAAAAGCTCTGCAGATTTCCATGTTACATGGAAAAAGGAGTTCTGGGGAAATTGGCGCACTTACGAACATCACACAGCACTTGTGTCATTTTTGGGATGAGGAGAACATTTTTGAGAAAATTATGAACTCTAACAGTCCTCAGGATAAATGTGATGCTGAACGCTACCCACAAACTTGTCATGAATTATTCAAAACCATCTGCTACCGAACTGGAGCTGAAAAAGGATCGAGGGATATTTTGGGTTTCAGTGCATCTGTGCGTGCACTAGCGTCTAATTCCCTTTCCTTCAAGATCCTTCTGCATGAATGTACTGTAGCATTACCTCTCCAAAAGGAAAGGAATGAAGGAATGTAGAGCTCTCGGAAGGTTAGCGGCGAGTAGTGAGCTCAAATCAACAGGAGAAAGGCTACAAATATTAAAACCCTTTGACGATAAATGTTTTAGCACAGTATTTTATATGTACTTGTATAAGGACTAGGCATACCAAAACAAAACAAACCATAATTTCAAATCAGCCATTGAATTATGAATTGGATATTTTGTAATTGAGTAATTTACTGCCAAATGAATATTAATTACATTTCATGTATATGAACCAGTATAACAGTACATACACAATTCTGAACAATATAATATTTACCAACATAAGGTTTTACTTAAACGTTTTAATATATGAAAAATTCAAGGTATTTGAGTGATGAAGGAAACTTGAACTAAAAGTTTTGGGGCGTTGAAACTTTTTAAATGTTTTTTGAAAGAAGTTCCTTATGCTCACCAATGCTGCATTGATTTGATCAAAAATACAGCAAAAACTGTAATATTGTGAAATATTATTACACTTTAAAATATATTGAATATTATGTTAAAACATAATTTATTCCTGTGTGAAGCAAATTTTTCCACAACCATTTCTCCAGTAAAAAGTTCAGCATTTATTTGAAAAATACAAATATTTTTGCATTTAACAAAATAAATGTCTTTACGGTCACTTTTGCACTTTTTATGTCTTTGTGTCCTTGCTGAATAAAAGTACTTTCTTTAAAAAAAAAAAAAAAAAATCTTAACCTTAATCTGTTGGTAGCGTAGATATAAAAAGAAATATTGAAAATAAATCAAAATCACAATAACACTCAATAATATTCATTGACATCAGTCAATCAACATTTGAATCCGTCTATAAGATCCATCTACATAAGTGTAAAACAGAGACCACCCAATAGCAAACGCTTTGCTGGATAATAACCGAGAATGAAACTATGATCTGGAAAGAAAACAAGACAAAAAGGAAAGCTACCAGCAACAAAAAAAAGTCACTGAGTTTTGAATTAAATAAATTCGCCCTCATTTGTTTGAGACAAGGACAACTCTTAGACTTCACAAATCCAGGCCTTGGCTTTAGTTAAATTAAAGAGCCCAGAGAGACCTGTGGCTAGATCTACTCTAATAAAATTTGGGTGTTAAATAAACTGCGCTAGCGCCTCAAAGGACCTGTAGAGCCCTAACTAGCGCTGGCCAGGCTTCAGTCACAACCCGGCCTGTCTTTGTGTTTATGTTTGAAGCAGGAGAGTTGCCTTCATGACGATTTATTGACGCAAGATCCCCACAGTTCAGCCTGCCAGCAATTAATCATGGGGCTTGTTCAGGCCTGTGAGAGCGATCTCCCCACAACCTGAGCCAGGAGACTAACCTACTTGTGAGATCGGCACAGCGCTTGATCACTGGAACAAAACTACCACCCAAAATTTGTTACCAGTAAAGAATATATAATCTGCCATCCTTCAACACCAATCAACAGTTCCTCTTGCTGGAAAATAATTGAGCTTCATGACAGAAATAATGTTTACACAACTTACATGTTTCTCCATGAGCATGTGACATGGCCAACGTTCACGTTTCTGAGGAAAAGGGCCCTGAGAAACCGGATAAAAATAGGTTTCGTGATGAAAGACCACTCCTATATCATTTACTTTTCTATCAACAGAGGTTTCCCAGAGCATGGGATCCCTTCATGAGAAGTGAGGATGTAACGTACAAACAAGCTTCACACGACATGCAATTCATAAACAGAGAAGATTAAGATTTAAGATCTGAAGAGGGAAAAAAAATCTCTGCAAACCTCAAGGTATGACGCAAAACAACAACTGAACAAACATGAAAAATGAAAACAACTTACATAATACAGTTGCTATGATCTATATTACAATTGCACAACCACACTTGAGATGCACTCTAGAGACAGACAGATATATGGGCCAATATATACCATGATTATGTGCAGGTCTTTTTCAGTATTACATCCACCATTCCGCTCTTGTCTTTTGTTCTTTGATTAACATGGCAGACAGCAGCCTAATATTCCTGCTGTCACTTTAAGAGTTTATGCACGGATTCAATATACTGTTACACAACATGCGTTATCTTTCTCAACTATTTACGTTCCAGACCTGAATGTGTTTAACTGAATACTCATTTGGTACTTGCGACTCACAAGCTTGTTTGAAAGGCGGCTTTATTATGTGCGCGTCAATTATAAAGATCAGTGGCACGCACGCTTTTGGTGTGAATGCAAAACCTGTGGGAATTAGTCAAATGAATCACAATACAAGCACTATTTAACCGGAGCGAATGAGACGAGTGAGTGAGAGGGAGCGGGTGTGTGTCACTTCATCGTCGGAGAGAAGAGAGTAAGAACATGCAGCTGACGTTATTACCAGTGCAATATTCCTAATGTAATATTGGCTGATTCATCTCTAAAACACACACACACACACACAATGCATATCACTGTTTAAACAGAACCAATAGCCAGAACTACATATTTGCTACCTTTAACAACACTCAAATGACCTCACATGGTCATGGCCTTTTGGCAATATGGCAATTTTCTTTTACTCCCAACAACTTAACCAGCATTCAATTTGGCAGATAAATAAAACTCCTAGCACAAGGTTATTTAATGAATGGACAAACTGACTGGAACTCATAGAGAGACATAGTTTGGGTTTTATGGGGGGGAAGGAAAAATTCCCTGAAAAACCTGCCCTCTGAATGCCGAGAAGGAAATAATTACACATAATGAGGCACAAAAAGCACTCAAATATCATGATTAAACTCTGCAAAACAAGATAGTTCCAACACAAATTGGTTTAATAGTTCAAAACAATGACCGCGGGACTAGAACAAATGAAGCCACCCAACAAAATGTCAGCTCAAATATAAAAAAAGCATAGCAACAACCAAAATAAGTTTACCCACTATTTTTGTATTGCACATAATGTGTAGGCCTACTAAATAAAATATATAACAAGCATTCCATCAGACCAGTGGAATTCAAAATAATAGGAATTATTGATGGCAAAAAAAATAAAAAATTCAAGGAAAACATGAATCTATCACTGTACCGTGTACTCAGATTTTACAAAAAACACATTATGATTCACATTTCAACCATGTAAATCTGTCCGCCCCTCGTAAACATCAGGACATATTTTCCACATTCTCATTTTAAATCTCAAACTTGCAAGCAAGCAAGAAAGCAAAGACTGATACAAGAAAGAAAGAAAAAGTCAGTGACTTTTACAGGCACAGATTCCCGTCAATCCGAATCAATTCAATCCAACTGCAGATTCCAAAAGTTTATACACTACTGTTCAATATTTCAGGGTCAATAACTTACTTTTAAATTAAAACTTTTATCCAACAAGGACACGTTAAACTGATCGAAAAAGATCATTATAATTGTACTTATAAACAAATGCTGTTCTTTTGAACTTTCTATTCATTTAATCTAATCTATATTAATCATAAAAAAATGTATTCATAAACTTTTGACCAGTAGAACATTTAAAAATACAAGTATTCTGGGAAAAAAATTTAAATAATTCTGTTAGCATTACAAATTACCAGAGTGAAAGCTTGTGAATCCAATCAGAGAAAGAGACCGATTCAGTTCACTTAAAAAGATGATTTGCTGTAATTGTTCTTTTTATCTTTCTACCATTTCTAATATATATTTTTAAAAAAATAATTAAAAAAAACATAGAAAAGTCTCAGGATGAGACATGATTTATAGTTTTGAAATGAAATTGGAATTGTTTTCCAATTTGATACTTTAACCAACAATTTAGGTAGAATCAGATTATTCAAGGATTATTAAAACGCGCCAATCACACTGTCCAGCACTAGGTTCTTTCATGCGAGGGGATTATGGGTTAAGACTTCTCAAGAGCTATTCTTAGACTGGATGGTGGCAGTAATACGGCATAAACAGAGATTGACTGAGGAGCAGGCAGGTTTGCAGCTGCACGGCCCGACTAAAAACAGTGACAGACTGCGATTACGAGTCTGCTGTAGGGGAGTTTGGTGCACTGGCGTCTGCATCTGGATCAAGTTGCGTTCCCCATCCGCCTACCCTGGGGCAAACACACCATTAGTGCCAGTTGTGTGGAGCAGTAAAGCCTGTAGGCTAGCAGCCATGATGTCAGCCTGCTGGGCTAAACCGGGCAGTCCATGCAACTGGGTACACAGAAAACAATGGGCTCCATCACCCAGTAACCCAGCAGAATGGAACAGAGCCTGATATTCCCAAAGGAAGTCTGGACTTTGATACAGGCCGGATCAAAAACCTGTTTGCCAATCCAGAAGCTCTGGAGAGAAATGAAAGTACATCAAGCTGTCCACCTTCAAATGCACAGAGATATCAGAGCCTCAGGCACAAGCTTCTAAGGTACTGAAATAAATACAAGCCCAGAGCGCTAAAGCGATATTCATCGTTACTGGCAAAATCAGCCATTGCTTTTCATGTGGCTCATGGGACGAGGGCAGCAAGCTGACAATCAAACAGCTGCTCTCCATGGCGCAAGTCCCGAGACTGAGCGCAAGCATTCGCAAATGCTTTCTGTACCACAAATAATAAGCTTTAAAAAACATTTTTGCTTATAAAGTCCTAGACCAGTAGTGTCTATCAACATTCTCTGTACAGATGTGAAGGAGGGGTCTCGAAAAGAAAGTTCACATTGAGGCACGCTGGGTAATGTCAACAGATGCTGAAGGAATGTGATGTGGATGAAAATTCAGTGAAAGAGAGAGATCAGGGAATGACCTCCTCT
The DNA here is from genome assembly GCF_965113295.1 of Leuciscus leuciscus. NCBI lineage: Eukaryota > Metazoa > Chordata > Actinopteri > Cypriniformes > Leuciscidae > Leuciscus > Leuciscus leuciscus. Next base: position 39,860,080 of record NC_138731.1, read on the forward strand.
GATGAGAAACAGCAGATTAGACTGATGCTGGCGATCCCCGGCTGAAAATGCTCTTTTGGACCAAAAGCGGATTAGTGGATGGGATGTGTGAGAGGTGACATCAGGCCTCCAATCTCCAATCCAGCTCAGAGAGAACAAAACCATTACATCAACCCTGGATTAGCAACACAGACCACCAACGAAGTCTTTAACCCTTTGAGGAGATCAGGAGTGAGATGATTGGCTAATGAGTGTTGTTTCTGTAATCTACTCATGTGGAGCAAAACACTGCTCTCAACACCATTACATGAAACAATATTCAGATGAAAACCTCTAAATTTTTCATGTAAATATTTGAATATACTCAAATATTTCAGTTCAGTTCTCTTGGTTCTTTTGGTCCAGACCAAGAAAGAAAATCATACATTTATTCCTGGTTTGCTTAGAGTTCACACTGTAATTTCTAACAGTGATAAAATGTGTAAAGGAGTCAAAACAGCAGCAGGAATCCCTCCATCACACACACAAAACAAAGATCTGCTCTGAGGAGACGTGGTTCTGATGCCTGTGATGGGCAACATAGAGACTATGACGGGGGAAAAAAAGGGTATGCTTGAGCATTGTCCTTTTTAGGGTCGCATCTTGTGACATCATGTCCCGTTTTTGGTTCGTTTACATGTCTTTTGTCCGTGTTGCGTTCATATTTCAGTCTAACTGCTCCAGAGTTCGTTTGGAAGCAGACTGAGACCCACATTTTCAGCGGTCTTGGTCCGCTTGTTTGGTGCGCACCAGGGTTCAGATTGCAGCGTTCACACTTATTCAAATAACCCGCACTAACAGAGCAATCGCACCAGAATTCATTTTAATCAAACCAAACCTGACAAGTGTTTACACACCCTTAAATAAGTCTCTTATGCTCATCAATGCTGCATTTATTTGATAAAAAAATAAATACCATAAAACAGTAATATTGTGAAATATTGTTACAAATTCAAATATGTTTTCAATTTTAATATATTTTAAAATCTAATTCATTCCTGTGATGCCAAGCTGAATTTTCAGCATCATTACTCCAGTCTTCAGTGTCTCATGATCCTTCAGAAATCATTCTAAGATGCAGATTTGGTGCTGAAGAAACATTTCTTATTATTATCAATGTTGAAAACAGTTGATAATAATGATTGATATTTTTCAGTATTATCATCATTAATGAATGTAGCCAGAAACAATAAGCACAGTGATTTTACCACAGTTAAGGCAGGGTTAGGCTAAGAACACCACGATCTCATTAGCAAAATATTGGTGAAATTTTGCATGCAAAAAGGTTGATTATCAATTGTCAATAGTGTATCAAACAGAAGTCACTAACCAAGCTGCAAGATTAACTTGAACCCGTTGAGCCTGAAATCTGCGTGCTGAAATCTTTCATAATTCACAATTCAGAAAAATTCACAATCACGAAGATTCCTATTGAACTGCCTGGATTTCAACCACATCATTAATTGTTGCATAATCCCTGTAACTGACCTCTCATTGCTTTACTAACCCAATGGCTCAGAATAAAGCAGTACAACTACCGAGTGCTCATCTGTCTAGCGGATGATTCAGTGAACAGAAACCATCTGAAACTCTCTGACCTTTTCCTCTGCGAACACAAAAAGGAAAATATAAGCAGAAAGAGAGAAGAGGAAAGATAAAGGAAGAGAGGGAGCCAGGGAGAAACAGCACAGCTTAACATTTTTTCCAAGAATAATCAAACTCCTCCTCGAGCTGACAGTTGGACAAGGCGGCCTTGGCAAAGTCGAGGGGACAGATATTTGAGTGCGAATCAAAAAGCTGCTCAAAAGCCTTTTCTGGCATCTCAAGGCTGATTCTCAACCCTCGAAGCCCAATCACGTGCTATTCCTGTAGCTGAGAAACACTATCCTCTTCTACAGAGAAAAACGGGTTTGTAATGGCACATATCTGGATCACAAAAGGTTTATTTACAGACAGACGTAACTGAAACCCGATCGGAGCTGATTCCATAGTGTTTATCTTGTTCTGAGAGGGGTAACCTAAGATGAAAAGCACTGAAGGGCCACAAAGAGCTCTTACCTGGGCGGCTGTGGGAACTCATTGTGGCTGCGACGGCTCTTTCTGAAGTGATTGGGTTGATAATAAGAGGAGTGTGTCCTGGCAGATGAGGATGTGAGAAACACCTCACAGCTCCTCTGGGACTCGTTGGCTGCTCACCATCCACGGTTGAATGGAAAGACGAGTCAAAAGAGATGCGGGACAGGAAAGAAAGGACAATCTCAGAAACTCATAGCGCCCCCTCTGGACGTAATCCAGCTCTGCGTGATGGTTCCTCTTCGCTAGGCTTGAACTGTCAAAAGAGCAAAAGAAAGAAATTATGTAATGGCTGTGTTTTATTACCTAATGAGCTGCTTTGCATATATTGAACTGAAAGATAACCAAGACAGTGATTTGCAACGCTCTACATACAATTAGCACAACATATGAAAAACCCCTTATGGGATTACCTTCAGTATAACACATGCAATGTTAATTTAGCTTTTGGTCAACGGGAACGCCTTATAATGTTCCCTATGTAGGCAGCACACTAGGTTTTGTAACAGAGCCAGAGATGAAGTGCACGTCACTCAAGTGGGCTTTTCCTCTACAGTGTAAATGCATGACAAAGGCCAGAGCAGAAGGACGCCGTGACACATTTTTGACACGCGGCGGGGCGGGTGTAAACCACCCTTTACCAATCTGCCACGCTGACACATTCCCTCCCAGCCTTCCATATTTGCTGTCACAAAGCTTAACAGAACTGACAATAACAATCACATGTCAAGCAGACATAACGCAGCTCGCCCCACAATAAGAGTGTGTACATTTCTCCTTATGTCCACCTGGAACAAAGGAACCTGTCTGTCAGCATAACAACAGTATCTGGAGCAGTCTAGCACACAGCAGGACTTCACAGTTTAGCCATGTTATGTAACCATAAACATCAGCTGTTCCAAGAGGAATGAGGCCTAGAGTAAAGGAAAAATCACTCAGTCTGTGAGGGTAGGCTTACCCGAATACCATGTTTCTGGCAAGTAGGGCTGGGGAAGGCTAATAGGGATGGGAATCTGAGAGAATTTCTGATTTCAGGACCTTAACAACTCAAAACAGTTCTTTTGGGAGTTTTGAGAAAGAAAACCACATCACACAATAACAGGTCACAACGATAAAAAATAAATAAAAAAAATGCCTTAAATACACAATGCAACAACAGTTTTCTAGTTCATATTGAGTTGAATGGGATAAATATATTGACTTATTTTAATGAAACTGCTTAGAATCTGTAGCTGCGTCCGAAATCGAATACTTCCTAATTATATAGTTCTCGAAAAACAGTTGGTAGACAGAGTAGTATGTCCTATTACAGTAGGCAAAAGGTACCCGGATGACCTACTTCTTCTGGCAAGATTCGGAAGTGCACATTCAATGGACACTACTATCCCATGAGGCCACGGGAGAGGATTAATGAACTGAAGTGAAGCGACACAACTGACCCTGGTAGGTCACATGACAATGACAACATGGCAGATGTCAGATGAATTTCATTCATACTACCCAAATTCATATATAAACATCTTTTTTAATGGTCACGAAGTAAGTTCAATTTTCACATGTAGTACCTATTCAGACCGTATGCACCGTGTGAGTGAGTTCAAGACTGATTCATGAGTCTTTTTAACAGATTAACTCAAAGAACCAGTTCCTAAGAGTAATCCCTTTTTGAACCAGAATGCAATAGTCATGATTCTACATAAATTGAACTCTAGGATATGCACACATAAATATAAAAAAAGTATCAATACAAGTATCTACAGTATCAATGCAATATTGTGAGTAAAAATATATTTATTTTTTTTAGCCCTAAAAAAAAAAAAGTGGTGCACCTAGATCGATGCACAGATATAAGACACATGTTCTCCTCAGTTCAATGTGGAATGTGTCCAACAAACCTTTAGGTTAAAGAGTTTAAAAGGTAGGGTTTGTAAAAAATGTACAAGTAAAATGTGCACGGCCACACGGGCATTCATAATGACACCGGTATTACCGGAATTGTCAAACGTCGATTAACCGGTGGGAATATGTCCTGTTTCAAATCCCTAGTTTAATCAAAATTACATTTTTATTAAAGATTATAAAGACAAACAATATTCCCTTTAGAATAACAAGCATTGGAGAAGTAGGACCAAGAACGCACATTACTACATTACAAAGTTTAATTTACAAATTAATAATAAAATTGTAATTATAAAACGGATATTTCCAGTCCTTGATTCTGATTGGTTGAGCCGCGTTCGAAGCCGTTGTAAATTACTCAACAAACACACACCTGTGACCGCATTACATTAGTATTACTGCGCAACTGCCGTTTGTGATTCTTTGTTGCTGCATGTGTTGCTTAGCAACCTCTTCAGAACTACACTGCTTGGCGGAGGAATAAATGTGTTATAACATAATTTTTTTTGTTGTTTATTTTATGAATAAAATTAATATTAAAATTAATATTTTTATGGAGTAACCGTTTTATAAAAGCAATAAGCCCCTTGAAGCCGTGTTTTGCAGTGGATTTAAAACAGCTATGTGGCGTTGTTAAAACCCCCTTAGCAGTTCTAAATCTTCACAGGGCTTATTGCTTTATTTTATAGTGACCCATAAGAATACAATTAAGCATAAGATTCATATGTCAGCAAATGTCTCATCATAAATTATGAAAATGTATCCTACAGCACGAATAATTGGGATATGCACGGGTTTTACTATAGTGCTGCTCTAAATTCTGTCAAACCCATCTGAAAAACCTGCTGAGACGAGGGAAACATCACACAGGGCATGCCTGCTTTTACATGAGACCACTCCAAACCACACATCTATGCCCTCAAAAATCCCAAACTGCAAGTACTCGATCCCAATTAAACGTGCCAAGAAAATGTGATTTAATCTTTGCAACTCCCAAAGCTGACGTGAAGTTTTCCGCGCACACCAGGAAAAGGTGTTGCATCACAGGCCACCAGAATTAAGTGAAGCATGTACTCTATAAATCCGTTTGTTTTAGAGAAGCACGTCTCCGCAGAACCACACACAATCTTTACGGGACATCTGATTTTCCAGCTTTCCTCTCAAAGTAACTATGGCTTCTCACTGGTGCCAGGTGGCGTGGATTACATGTACTGGAGGGAGTTTAGTTCCAGTTCCTCCGGCAGGCTTTTGCACTTGCTGTCATCACATGTCTCACATGGCGCCCTTCCCGCCCCGTGAGCGCAATAAACAGAGCGAAAGTGGACGTGCACGGACACAGTGGGTAAGGATCTCGAGTAAATGGGAGAAAGCAAGGGCAGAGACTCAAGCCACAATGACATATTTGTGCAAAGAATTGTAGGTAAAGTGTGCAACTGAAGAAACAGCTATTTATAATATTTTTATCAATGCATATACGAAGGAGGATGTAATGATTTTGGTTGTGATTATGATTCTATTTAAGGATTCAGGTTCCTTAATGATTTTTTTTTTTAATGCAATTTCTTTTATATTGTTTTGTAACATATTTATGTGTCTGTACACAAACACCCTATTGTGGTAAAAATCCACTCACTCCATTTGTTATTTTACACATAAATCTGAAACATTGTCTCGAAACATGCCGTTAAGGAATGTGATCCAATGTGACATCACATTTGACAGGCCCCGCCCATGATTGGCACAGAATCTGCCCTATTATCTTAGCTCCTCCCCTAAATGAGCTGTACACAATCCACCATGTTTATTCCCTCGCCTGAGCATTTAACAGCATTCAAGTAAGAAATATATTCTTTTTAAAGCTACTAAAGTTATTCAATCAAGTGCAGTGAGTGATTTTCTGTTTTTCTTTAGTTGTTTGATTCATATTAACAGCATATAGAGCAGTAGGTACTGTATATTACGCTGGTGTCACTTGAACACACAGATCTTAATATACACATGCAATTTTTTTCACTGCTGTTTACGTTCACAGACATAACCGACTGTGTTTGTGAACTTGTGTGTTTGTAATAAGATGTAAAAGAGAAATTAGTTTATTTTTCCAGCTTGCTTTGGATGTGTGCGTGAAGAAGGCCATATCAGAAGTATAAACTGATATGGCTTTAATATGCATGCAAATGAAAAACTTTCATGATGACAAAGAACTGCAATGTCATGTGAGCCTGGCCATGGATAGCGATGATAATCAAAACCAAACAAATGTTTTGTTCGTTTTTTGGCAGAGTATTCAAGGCACAAGCTGTACAGGCTCCGCCCTCTTCTGGAAAGCAGGGTCAGCTCATTTGCATTTAAAGACACATGCACGAAAACAGCATGTTGATCCTTTCACTCAAAAATAGGCATTTTCAACATGGTGTAATAAATGATCTGTGGGGTATTTTTAGCTGAAACTTCACAGACACATTCTGGGAGCACTTGAGATTACATCTTGTAAAAAGGGCATAATAGGCCCGCTTTAATAGGTATAGCTACAGTAATGTCTTCAGCTAGTCAGCTTGAGATCCTTTCCATCTAAACTGGTTATATCTCTTAAAACTAGTAGTGAATGTTTTACGAGCAGTAGGATAACCAAAACCATATTAATCCGCAAAGCCAAAAGTTACATATACCTTTAATGTGAACAAATACCTATTTGTGAACAAATGATTATTTTGAACTGGTTCTGTTAATGGAGCTCATTGAATTATTCAAAGAGGTTCTTGACTTGTTCATCAAACCACAAGTAACAAACCACAGTAAGAACAAATTTTGACCAATGCATTATTTTTGACAAACCAATTATTTTTCATTCATTAAAAAGAACCATTTCAAAAGAGTTACTGCCCCTTTAAAATTCAGTGAATGAACAATTTTACTGAACAGTGGAAAACAGAAGTTTCACAAAAATTACACACTTCACCTTTAAGAGCTGCCAAAGAAACCCACTTCTCTAACATCATTTGCAGCTCTGTCCGTCTACATGAGGCGTAATGTTTTCCTGAGAGTGTTTAATGGAGTGAGCTTCCTCCCTGACCCGAACTGAACACTACAGCTCAGTCACTTACTCCCTCACGGCTCAGAGAACGCTGACCGACTACATTCGTCCCAAACCACAAATGGCCCCAGCAGCAAGACCAGAGTGACCGTGAGAACCGCAGTGACGCAGGGTTGACTTGAGGGAAACCCCTGATATAAAAGTCAAAGTGGCATTTGAAGAGCCGCAAGGAAGGAGAGTTTCCCCCCCCCCGGAGTACCGCTGCTATTCTCAGCTCAGACCTATTTTAGTAAAGGGGTTTCTCATGAATTGACATTGCCCCATAAAACTGTCAAAACATGTTAACTGCATGCAAGTGTTGATCTTTTCAAGCGGCTGGTTTTCATGCTCACTGGCCATCACACACTATGTCTGTTATTTCAGTCATGTTGCTCACGTACCAAATCATTGTCATTCCTCCTTCTCAAGTGTCAGAGGCGTCTTCTAACACAGGATGAAAAAACACCTTCTTGATAAATGATAAGATAACGCGCACACACACAATGGATTTAAATGAAACATATCTGTCTAAGACGGGTTTCTGACGCATGAAAGTGCACTACACTTGGCTCGATACCAAAACGTTGGCTTCGGAATGATTAGGAAATTTCAGATTAAGTCAAATAAAAATAAAAATATGAATAATGTGTAATATTAATAATATCATTCACATTTGGTACCACAGTCTGAAAATGCATGCAAGACAGTATAATACTACCATATATATATATATATATATATATATATATATATATATATATATATATATATATATATATATACACACACACACACACACACACACACACTGTTTATTCAATGTCATTGTTTCTAAAATATAGTTAAGTAAATAGTACATAGTAAATACTTGTCTAAAGATGCATCAGACCAACCACAACTGAAGTATTAAAATTACGTTACATTTTTTGTTGTCAAATAATTTTAATAAATATATAAAATAAATATAGATCAAATAATATAATATAATATAATATAATATAATATAATATAATATAATATAATATAATATAATATAATATAATAATTCTTTCTACAATAGTCTAAAGATGCATGGTAATAAGAAAAGTTATTCACAAAATGTATGCCAATTGCCAGGAAAATAATTTTCAGTTAAAAAAAAATATATATATATATATAAACATCATATATAGAGTGATAAATATAAAAAACAAATATAAATATTATAGCATCCTTCTTTCTACAGTATCGTTAATTTGTCGATTATTTGTATTTAAAAATGTATTAATTAATAAAATAATCATACGAAAATTATGGTAATCGCCAAGGAAAGAAGAAAAAGTGTACTTTTTCTGTTGTCAAATACTTTTTAGATTTTATCCTTGGGGTTTTGAGTGTTCATTTAAATTCAGCAATTTCATGGCCTTCATATTTGCTGTTAATAAACTGACATATCACCATTAGGACACTCCAGCTGTAAATATCAGCCTCGGCCATTCAAAAACACTTATTGCAGGTTTTCCAAGATTTTGGGAACCCTCCCATACATAACAACTAGACAAACACATTAAGACATTTTTAAAAACAGGAATAGGAATGGTGGCCTAGTTTTATATAAAAGTGTGTCAAGGAAGCGGGGCGCAATGTTAACAGAACGCTTCAGGACAGAAATCAGCCAAAGTCGGTCAAGCGTCCACTGGCCCTGACTGCTCATGTCTGGGGGTGCGGGCTTATCCTGAGGGAAAGGGAAGAGACTTACAAACCCTCAGCGGCATTTCAGTCTTACATCATCCCGTCTGGGACAAAACAAACCCAAACATGGCGGGCCGGTCAGCCGTCTAGAGTGACCATCACAGAGGAGCAGATCTGACACAGGCTGACAGGTCCGAACACCGAGCTCAGCAGGAAAACGACACTCAATCCAATATTACAGGATATCGCCTGTGTTGGTACAATACTCCTGTACGCTACAGGACCAAACACTAGCAGGACAAATATAATACCAGTTAGCCATTACACTGCACTAGAAGAGCTAATGAATGCTTAAACGTTAAATGACTCTGCTTTTGATGAGAGTGACCATTTAACATGAAGAAGTCTAAGCTGAGAATCATCAAAGAAAGCAATGCCATTGGGAACTCAGTTGTGTCTCTTTTATCCCAATGACTTTGCCTCAGCTAAAGCTCTGTGTGTCACATTCCATTAAAATGACAAAGTTGCACAACTTTTGAGGGAACCGTATTGCAAAGGAACTCCACATCTTACTTGCAGGCGGTGATTTTCAGCGTTTCTTTCCAGGACTGACGTGGTACCGTGTTCTGTGCCATTAAATTCACTCTCACGCCGCTATGGCCAAATGCTTTAAGGAATTCGCTCAACCACTGACGTCTTGTTTTGGCAGAGGAAAATAGTGCAAGGCATTTTAAAAAAATGGGATGGTGAGCAACAGATTGCGTATGTTTTAACCAGTCATTTGATGCAGTAAGTGTTCATTAAAGGAATTAGTTCAGTTGAAAAAAAAAAATCTGTCATTATTTACTCGCCCTCATGGCGTTCCAAATTCATAAGCTGTTTTTCTCTCTTTTTTTTGTCTTTTTTTTTTTTGCACGGAACACAACAGAAGAACTTTTTTGAAGAACTGTCATCATGGTTATTATCGTTCAGTAAAACTATTCAAAACTTTTTGAAGGTGAAATAAAAATAACATATTAGATGAAAAACTGAACAAAAATGAGAAACGTTGCCTTTGGAAACTAATGGAAGTTTAAGTGGAAGCACAAACTGGAACTTCATAAAAATTGAAAAACTGAACTAAAAAAGAATTAACAAATTAAAAAAACTAAACCTAAATAGTAATATTGAAAAATAAATAAAATTACAAAAGCACATAATAAAATTACTAAAAATAAAAGCTAATTCAAAATGTAAATAAAAAAACTATAATAATAATACTAAAACAACACTGGCTGTCATCAAGCTCCAAAGTGGACAAACACCATAGAAGTAGTTCAATGACTATATGCACTATAGTAAAAATCGTTTAGGCCTAATAGTTTTGTCTAGAAATAAATCATTTGAAGCCATTTTTCCAACCTGAATGAGATTTTTCATATGGCACATGAGCTTTATGCATTAATTTATGGTTCTTTAAAGAAATAGTTCCCATTCGTTCAACATTGACTCACACTCATGACGCATCTATTTGCATATGAAGAATATTTAGGAATCAAAATCCAAACTGACTTAAACTGCATGGGGGGGGGGACACGCAAGACATGTGGCATCAAAATATCTTCATGTTCCATGGAAGGAATGAAATGAGGGTGAGGGTGAGTAAATGATGACAGTTTCATTTTTGGTGTGAACTATCTCTCTAACAGTGTTTATTAATCTGTCTATTTTGGAGCATGACACACCAATGAACTCTATGAACTGTTGAAAAAGACACATCATGAGATTGAAAACTTCACCTGAAAAAACAACAGCATACAGGTTTGGAACAACATGAGGGTGCGTAAATACTGACAGAGTTTGCATTTTAGGGCCAACTATTCCTTAAATAGTCAGATGAGCATCAAGAATTCAACATCTCCATTTCCATACAGGCCTGAGTGTTTCCAGATAAACAGAGATCAGGAAATGAGACTGTGCGACTGTGTGGACGAAACAATCATCACTCACTTTCCCTCGGCTGCTGTGTCCTCCGCTAGGACTGCAAGGGTCACAGTCAGGTGACGATGAGGTCACCACCTTGACCAACAAACACTTCGTTTTCATTAAACCCATCATACAAACAGACAAGCTTTTGATTATTGCAATCTTGGGTTTCGGACAAACACAGATTGCCAAATGAACCCTGCCAAATGAAGCCTCGCCAAGTTCTGCCAGAGCACAATGGAAAACCGAACGGGCGCTTAAAACAAACCAAAAGTGACACGGACACCAAAAGATTCCACACTGAGGCGACAGCACTCAAACCACTGAATCTAATACCCCAAAAATGAAAAAGTCTGTCATCATTTACTCATCCTCATGTCGTTCCAAATCTGTAGGAATTTATTTCTTCTGTGGAGCACAAAGAATATTTATTGTTCTTTAACTACATAATGAAACTAAATTGTGATGGGTGATGTAAGGCTCCAAAATGATAAAGCAACATCATGAATGATGATATCACATAAATATCATAAAGGGCTGCATGATTTGGAGGGGTGAAGGGAATATGCAAAAATTGCGATTGCGATTAAAATGCCTTTTTCTTTGGCAAAAAATTTTTTATTATACATCAATATGACTATAATAATAATAATAATATCGTTATTGTTATTAATAATATTTTTTACTAAACAAAATATTAAAATTAGAAATATTACAAAAGAGCATTTAAGAAAATTAAAATTTGCAATTTCAATTAAAATGTCTTTGCTGTGCTTGTTTGAACAATTTGGCCAAAAATAAGAGATTATAAAGTAATAATAATAACAACAACAGTAATAACATTGTTATTATTAATAATAATTGTTTTACTAAACAAAATGTCAATTTAAGAAATATTACTAAAAAGAGTATTTATGAAAATAAAAAATTGTGATTAAAATGCCTTTGTATATATGATACAAATTGGCAAAAAATGTGATATTATCAATCAATATAACTATAATAATAATATAATTATTATTAATAATAATACTTTTTATTTCTAAACAATTTTAATATATGGTGAAATGTTGATGATAAAATAATTCAAATTGCAATTGTAATTAAAATGATTGTACAAAAATGTGAATTATATATCAATATGACAATTATAATAATATTTTAACTAGTTAAAAATATTAAAATAAGAAATTACAAAAAAAAAAAGAGTATTTCCATTTTTAAGTATAACTGATCAGTTAAAATACTTATATGTTTATTTCTTAAATTATACATTTAACTTTTTTTTTATAAGCTCTACTCATTAAAAGTTTGTTACATTCTCAAATGCACATTATGCATATGACTCAATATGACTATTATAATAATATTTGAACTAGTTATAACTAAGTTTTACTTTACTTTAACTTTTTAGTTTTAACTAACTCAAATGCACATTATAAGTGACCCAAACTGCAGAGTTCATGTGAACCGAGCCGCTCTGAGACACTGAAAACACTGGACCATGAGCTGTTGGGGTTTAAAAGAACACAGCGCCACGCTATATATATATATATTTCATTAAATCAGAGCCTTTGCTATTTGATAATCACACAAAGCAATATCGCAATTCTGATTTTATTCGATTAGTCGTGCAGCTCTAATATCTGACTGACTTACTTCTGAGGAACACAGAATGAGAAGTTTGAGTATAACATTTCTTTAAGATGAAAGTGAAACAAAAACTGTCAAGTTCCACTAAGGACAAAATAGCACTATAACAGAAGAAAAATAGCAACTCTTGCACTATATTCCCAGTCTCATGGAGTCACATGAAAGCATTATGTGAGGAATGGACTGAATTTGAGTCAATATTCATTCACATGTTGCTTGACTCATCATTCATTTTCACTGTATGGAGAAGAGCAGCTTGCACATTCTGTGTAAATATCTCCTTTCGCATTTCATAAAAGCCACAGAGGTTTGGAAAAACATGAGGGTGAATATATAAAATGACAAAACATTCATTTTAGGAAGAAGCACCATCCTACAAGTATCCAGAGACTTATCTTAGCAGACAACACAAGCCCTCAGGGACATTAAGACAATCCTCTAAATAACACTGCTTGTGACAAACATCCAATTTTCCAGTTAGGGGACAACCTTTCCACGGATCGCCAGTCACACTTGTCATCTGTCCAGCCGCATTTCCCACCTACAGTTACGCCCCGTCTCCTGTTAACACTTTCCCTCGGAGCCAAACTCTCGCTCTCTTTCCTCTTCAGTCACAGATGCAGCAAACGGTGCAATCTGCCAATCTCCATGAGTCATCCAGCACTGTTAATTATGTACCCTAAGGAGTAGAATTGATTAGCGAGGGTCTCAAACTGATTTAAATTGTTATTTGAGACTATATAAAGCGTGGGCCTAAACATTGCCATTTAGTCACATTCACTAAGCGCTGTCGTTTTTCAGATTCATACTTTGCCAAGCCACACAGATCGGATCTGTGGAGAGAGAAGCACAGACAGGATAAATGATGCCGGTGCATTCACTGACAATGTGTTTCAAGGGGAGAAACTTTTTCACTTTAGCTTTCAATGAGAGGTGCTGTATGAAATGAATAATTATTCAACATATTATTAGTCACTAAGAGTGGAGTAGAATGTCAATCATTATGGCAAGCCTACAGTTAAACTGTTAGCACATGAAAAGAGGTGCAAACTTAACGGCAAGTCATTCATGTCAGCATAGGAGTCTTTAAGTTTTTTTTTTTCTCACCAAGCTTGTTTTGTTTTTGTTTTTTGTTTTTTTATAATACAGTAAAAGCAGTAATATTTTGAAATATATATACCGGTTTTAAATCTGAATATATAAAAAAATATATATAAAAAAAAATCCTATGATGACAAAGCATCATTACTCCAGAATGTCACATTATCCTTCAGAAATCATTTTAATATGCTGATTTATTGCTCAAGAAACATTCCTTCTTATTATCAACAGCTGTGCTGCATTTTTATCAGGATTCGTTTATAATTAGAAAGTTCAAAAGAATTGCATTATTTTAAATAGAATTATTTTTGTAGCATTGTAAATGGCTTTACTGTCACTTTTGATTAAATTAATGATCCTTGCTGAATGAAAGTATTAATTTCTTTAAAAAAAAATAAAACGTTTAAACTAGTGTAGGCCTATATGATCAAGTTTACTCGAGTAATTGGATTAGCTGACCAGTGCATGAATTCAACTAGTTAAAAAGCATACAGGTTAATCTCACATTTCACCCAAAATCAAAACAAACAAATAAGAAATTATATTTTGCATTAATAAAAAAAAATCTATGTTTTTAAACTATACATTTTTACGACCATTATTTTTGTATGCTTTTTTTTATTTTTTTATAAATCCAACCATAAATTCTTAATACCATCATGCATCTGGATATGAAGCCAGTACAACGATTTTAAATTTGTGTTTACTTATTTTTGCATTACAGTAATGGAATGATATTTTTTGCCATGAGAGATGAGACGCCAATGGTATTTAATTGCCATGAAAATAATAAAAAACTGAAAATCTTAATGGGCTTTTATTTTTATTTTTTTGGCTTCAAGTGAAACATTGGCAAAAAAAAAAAAAAGTCAAGGAAAGAGCAAAAATATTCCAAAAACAGTTCAAGAGATATAAACCCACACAAAAATCACATGTGCACATTATTTTTTTGTTTGTTTCCAGAAATCTAAAAGTGCACAACTAGGGTCAAGCAAAACTAGATTAACTCTCTGCTGCCAAGTTCTCAGAAGGCTGCTTTGACCTTCTTCCTGTGGGGCCTGGAATTTACAAGGTCTGAGCGCCGGTCCTTGAGAGCCGGAATGTGGAAAGACGAGCGAGTTTCCTACAGGCTGTGATTAAAGCCTGGATGTATATGCCTGTGCATGATGCCACATGTTAGAACTTCAACCACCAGCTACGTGTGACAGCAGCCCAGACCGACAGCGTGATATAACCACCACCACCACCACCACCACCGGACAACACAGCCGGCATGACTCAGCTCAGAACATCAAAACAGCCCAGGGAACTCGTCAGCCCTCATGTTCTGTTTGGTCGTTTACGTCAAGACCGTTTTAAAAGCACAAAAACAAAAATTTCAACCTAACATAAATAATACACCCCAGCAACTTTTAATCTCCTGGCAATCTCTGATTGGTGCACAAGGAAACAGAACATTCCAGAAACGGCAATACTATTGAACGCATACTAATTTCTTAAAGTATCAATAATGTCTGCTTAACCATATTTAAAAATATTGGGAAAGTAAATGTTCATTTCAAAATTAATATTATTGTTGTTGTTTTTTTTTGTTTTTTTTGTTTTTTACAAATATAGAATTGAGGTTGCTGGTCGGTACTAATCAGAAAAGCAACAAAAAAATTCTACAAAAGGAAATCAATGAATACTGAGTTGGGAAATAACATCTAAATTCACTTTCAAAACAATTTCACCCATTCATTCATGCTCCCTAGAATGGCTCTTAAAGGGATAGTTCAACCAAAAATGAAAATTCTGTCATCATTTACTCACCATCAAGTTTTTCCAAACCTGTATTTGTTTTAAAGAATTTTAAAGAATTTTGGTAACCAGACGTCTGGTTATTTTTTGTTCAACAGAAGAAAGACACTCATACCGGTTTGGAACAACATGAAAGTAAATGATAACAGAATTTAAATTTTTGGGGTGAACTATCCCTTTAAGTGATGCATAACTGACACAAGAATCATCAGTTATGCATATGACGTCAGAACTTCCATTGACAGAAAGGAACACGCTGTTTATTGCTTGGAACTCCACGGGAAACATACTGTATATCTATAATGTTTAACCAGGAGTTGAAACAATGTAGCATTTTTTTTTTGTTTTTTTGTTTTGATCAACCACTGGGGATTTGACTCATTCAAAGTGCACAAAACTACCAGGTCCTAAAATGTCTCTCATGTGTGTAAAGAATGACAATGAAAAGCTGACGACTGTCACAAAGATAGTTGACCCTGTCAAGTAAAACTGTCAAAATTATGTCAAATCAAAACTGTCAAACCAAAGCACTGCTATGAAAACATGCAAACATATAGTCAACATAAGAGTAAAATACAGCGCATATGAGATAGGCCTAAATATACACACTTTCAAACGTTTTCTGACAGACAAAATGTTCAAACCTTTAAAAAAAAATTCAAAATGAAAAGATCACACATTTTGTGGAACGGCCATTGTATAGTTGAGTAATAGGCTATGCCTTAATTATAATCTAATATATCAGACTTTTAAAAATCTGCCTTTATGATTCTCCTGCAGGTATGAAGTAACCGCTTACACATAGAAAATGAAACGTGATACAACTACTCCGAGAGTTACGATTCAACACACACACACACACACACACACACACACACTGTTTTGATTGTTTCATCTGATCGCCCACAAGTTTCTTTCTCGTACTGAAACGATCGCTGCATTTAATGAGAAATCACAGGGTAACGCATGCGAATCGTCGCTGCTCACCTCTCCGAAGCTCCGCCGCGATCGGACGCAACGCTCCGGACTTTATTCCCGTTGGAGAGCGCGCCAACGACGGATCCACTCACCGACGGGTTCCGCCATACTGGATTGTGTCGAGCGGATCACGTGCGTGTCGAGTCCCCGGCGCATGTCCTCCAGAGGCGGGCGCTCACAGGCAGTCGAGCCCGCGTCTTCATGTTTCTCACATGGGATGAGAATTATTGACCGATTCCGATTCCTTAACAGTGCAGTGCCAATAACGATTCGTTTGATGAACACATATTTGAAATAAGAAATGAAGTTCTTGTATAATACATATAATCTTGTAGCTTTGTTATTGTAGCATATCGTGATCATTACAGATTTCAACAGATCAGATGTAAAAAAATAAATAAAAATGAAATAGATTTAATATAATATTTTCAACATTTAAGAGACTTTTTAAAGGCGATACAATCATTTGTCCCAGTGGCGCAAACTGCAAATAAACTGAATTATTCATTCAGGACTGAATGTAGGCTAATTGTTAAATAACCATTTAACAGTGATCATAATGTATCATTACTGCTTAGCTAAAAATGGGAAATTCAGCATTTAAAGCATGCCATAAGGTAGGGTTTGGCAATAGCTAATGGGCAAAAAAATCTGTATTTTTGGGCTAAATGGCGATGTATGTTAATCTCAGTATTTTTTTTCTTTTTTTTTTCTATTTGAATAAAAACCAATCTGTATTTAATTTAACAAATGTCATTTCATATCCTGATCAATATTGTCCTACAATCAATGTTTATATTGAAGGCTATAAGTTAGTTATGCACTGAGGAAATTAATGTATGTCACTTCAGTTTAAAGATTATTAATAGAGGTAAAACAGTGCGAAAAAAATGTTCTTTGTATGGAAGCTATGGGAACACTCTGGGCGATTCTCGGCCAGAGTGAAATCGCCCAAAAAGAGGCGGTACTCCGCAGACCGTGACTTGACGCTGATTGGACTATATCCAGAGGCAGAACAACAGTGACGGCTAGCGTAAGGGCTCTTACAGAGTCAACGCATCGATACGCATACGCGCCTGCAAGGCTACGCATCGCTACGCTTCGGCCGCCATTATGCGTCTATGCGTAGCAAAATGTGTCGTCCCAGTTTTTGATAAGCGACGCACCGTTGCATGCAATATTATGCGTTGTTGGTGGGGGCGAAACTACAAGTTGCTTGCGTCCGACGTGTAGACTATGAAAGGGAGCACGTCGCTCACGTTGCTCGCGTTGACTCTGTCAGAGCCCTAACTCTGTGGTTGAATGCGAATGTGATTGAAAAAGTCCCTTTCGCACTTTGGTGGTGCGTCGCCCTATCGCCCTAATGAAGAAACCGCTCCCTGCCTATATGTGAAAATTAAACGTTATATTTCATAAATGTATTTACTTTTATACAATTACCACTGATTACAACAAAACTCATAGGCTATTTGTGCATCTTTAACTAGGCCTACACATTGTCATATGAACAACCAATAAGTAACTACAATGAATTAAGTTTCACGAACCTTGAATTTAACACAACTGTTCTTTTGAATCAGACATGTAATAAGTCGGTAAGTGAGTTGGATTAGTAATTCAGAAACGGCTAAATGATTCACAAGTGTTCCCATTCAGTCGGTCAACTCGATACAACACATGACTATGGGATATCGCGCTCTTGCGCCGTCAGCTGAAGACACCTTTATTCACGCCTGAAAGGCAAATGACGCATGACGACGTGGGCGGAGCCACCGGCCCAAAGCATATAAATGCAGTTGAAGCATCATTCCCTATGTTCTTCAGTTCTTCACCGTGCTGTTAGAACACCATCGTGCCACATTTTCGCAAGAATAAAAGCCCATGGTGGTGTTTCTTGTCGAAACCAAGGCAGAAAGAGAAAGCTTTTACCACAAGTTTAGCTTTGCTAACAAAGGGCTAATAAGTTTTTCTCAAACAAAATGTTCAAACATGCCACATTCACAAGAAAACCCACGGTGGTGACTCTTGTTGAAGGAAAAGGCATAAAAAGGAATTTTTTAGCTCAAGTTTAGCACAACTAACAAATGACTAATAACCATTTTCATAAGAAATGTATACGTATGAGCACTGTCCAGTGTGTTTGGAATTGTCTGCGCTAGGCTAGATCTCTCCAACCCCAATGCATGTGTGCATGGCTGGCAGCTCTATCGTTCCGCACTCGAGCGGTGTGTAGTGCGTGCTCAGTGGAGGCAGTGGCCAAACACGTCCCGCTCCTGTCTTCAGGTGCTAATCCAGATGCGGCGACCACCGTTTTTGGAGGCCACGGAGAGTTGGGACAATCGCGTAAAGGCCGAGGAGTGTCAGTGTAGTGTCCATGACAAGGTTCCTCTGTCTGAATTCTGTCTCGCTGGACCACACGGGCGAGGAATGCTCTGACGATATACACTGACTATTTTTAAACAGGGCAGATCACGGCTCCCCCGAGGTGGGTGGAAGTAAAGTGATGGCACTTGCATTGATATGTATTGGAGAGCGGTAACAAAGTTTGTCGGTCGAGTGACCTGCCCTGATCCAGTGAAGCTCGGGGGTTCTATTTGACTCCAGTAGAAACAGTGGTGGGAACTCGCCTGAAGATCTATCCAGTTTGGGTAGAAATAACCCTGCAAGATAGCGGGTTCAGTTTTAAGTATGTTTAGTAAGTCAATAAAAGACATGTGTGTTCAGCATACAAGGCCTCATGCAGGCTTGTTAAAACAGGCTTGTCAAAACAATCAGAATGCATTAGAACCGCTAACCTCACAGTCTGGCTATGTGCCGACAGAGGAGGAAAATGCAGTTATATGCAATATACAGCAATGTTTGCAAAAGGATTCCCCAAGGTGATGCCTGGGAATCCTCGCTGTCTGCCTCAAGCGGTGGCGCACGTGCACTAACACCGTGGCTTCTTCGCACGATTCCAGTGCAGAGTCTTCTGCGGTTTCTCTCTCGCCCCCTTCTGTTTCGGCGGAGTAACTGCAACTTTAGTGTCCGAGAGGGCTTCCCCAAATACTGAGAGGGGAAATCCGTGTTCTCCTCAGCAAAGTGGCAATTCAGGTTTTGCCACAAGGGAAGATGGAGGAACAGGTTTTTCAGCCATTAATTCGTCCCGATCTTAGATTTGCAGCAGATGAACAAACACTTTAATGTGTTACAAGTTCAAAAATGCTTGCAGTATGTCACCTGTTCTGCCCTCTGCATCCTCGGGTATGGCTTACATTGGTAGATTTTCCCGATGCATATTGCCACAATCCACCTGGAGCACAGAAAATCTGAGGTCTCCGTCAAGGGGATTCCCTACAAGTTTGAGGTCCCATAGCGCTGCACATATCTGCAAGATATGCAGAAGCGGGGTTGGTTCTGCTGTGCCATGAGAGCATAATACTGTTCGCTTATTTGGAGGAACTGCTCCTGGCTGCAGACAGCAGGGAACAAGCAGTGTTACAAAACACATGCGCTTGTTTTACATTTACGAGCTCTGGGATTCTAGATTATATCAAAAGAGGCTGTTATATCTCAGTCTGGTCCGAACAGAGGGCAGAGGATTTTCGCAGCTGTCTGGTTCAGTTTTGACTGGGGAGGCAAGCATGTTTTCTCACAGTATTAAGACTGCTGGCCTGGGGCTCATGGCCTCGATATAGTACGGCTGGATTCTACTCTTTGTGTGTGCAGTTCCGGCGCTGGGCGCTTGGTAGCTCTTACAGCACGCAACATTTAAGCATATGTTGTAGCGCCGTTGTGCCTTCAGGCCCTGATACCATGGGAAACCTGAATCTGTTGTCAGAAGGAATTCTCCTGGGCAGGGTAACATCATGTTTAGTAGAGACGACAAATGCATCACGACACGGTCTAGAAACTCAATAAGAGGAGAGTGGTCGACAGTGCTGTAAGAGCGTCACATACATTTTTTGGAGTAGTTCTCCTGGTGCTGAAACACTTGGCCCAACTGGGCAAATGTGTTATTCTGAAAGTTTGTTCAGCAAACAAGCAATCAAGGCACTCATACACTCATACGCTGTTGTAGACCCTTCTGTCCTGCCCGGAACGTAGACAGCCTTTGAGCTTAAAGGTCTGCGTTTTTAGGCTTGTTACAAAATTGAATAGTGCCGTCATGATCCGATGGTAGATCTGGAGGCTATGTGTGAACCTCCGTTTGAGCCTTCCATCTTAAATATAAAGGGCAGATGCAGGGTAAACGCTCGTCTGACCAGACTTTTGTCATATTTTCCAACTCGGCCAGTGGGAAGCCGCTATTAAGCGATGTCTTTCACATTGGATTGTAGAAAGCTATTTCTATAGCATGTAAGGAGTTGGTTCTGCTGGAGGGGTGTGTGCGCACTCTACGAGGGGCATGGAAGTGGCATAGGCTTGGTTTAAGATTTTCGCACGTTTGTCCGGTGTACCGGCTACTTGTCACTGACGGTAACTTAGGCCGTGCTCACCACAGTATATATATATTTTTTAACAGGGGCCGTCTTTTCCCTGTTTAGTTTAGCGACATGGCGGGGCGTGAACATATGCCCCATAGTCATGTGTTGTACCGAGTTAACCGACTGAATGGGAATGCACTATGGTCCCAGAAAGAGGGAAACGAGGTACAACACTTCTGAGCCACACGCATGTCGGAGGCTCGGTGAAGAGCTGGTCTGAACAAAAGAAATGATGCATACGACTGCATTTATATGCTTTGGGCAGTTGGCCCCGTCCACGTCGTCGTGAGTCATTGGCCTCTCAGGCCTTAATAAAAGTGTCTTCAGCAGATGGCGCAAGAGCCTGATATCCCATGGTCAAGTGTTGTACCTCGTTTCCCTTCTTCATGTTACGGAATCCAACTACCTACACTTCTCGCTGTATTTAGTAGATTTTTTGTATTGTATGATTTGTTTTTTGTACAAAATAGGCCTAGATAACAAAATAGCCTACTAGCTTTTTGTTCATATAAATTGTACCTTTATCAATAAAAAATCTAAAACAGAAAGATTTGTTCTTTGTGTTGTACAGTATGCCCATTACCATGCGACATGGAAATATGAAGTCATTTAAAAATAATTATTTCCACACCAGCAACCTGCAGTGCTCAGTTGCAAGAAACCTCTTAAATTAAGAAAACTCTTATGATACACTTACAATTATAACCAAGCAGTTTATTAAGAGGTTTGGTGAAGCTGAGGAATGGAAAAGACAGTGAAATGAACCAAATCTTAAAAAAAAAATTAATGCACGTGTATATAGCTAGCTACTAATGCAGGTTATGAAAGCCCCTAAATAATTCTCTGTATTGTCTTGGATGGTTTTCACATTTTTATGTTGCTTAAATAGGCCTACTGCTTTTACTGTTCATTTTACCATCTTTGGCTGAACAATAATTAAAGTTGTAGCTATAATACCAAGATCACCAGACATGACATCTTAATAGGTCTTTGGTCAAAACATTTGATATATGCAATACACACATAGTATTGGAGAAATCTTTCTTTCTCTCTTTCTCCCTCTCTCTCTCTCTCTCTCACACACACACACACACACACACACACACACACACACACACACACACACACACACACACACACACACACACACACACACACACACACACACACACACACACACACACACACTTATTCTTAGCTGAACGTGCCTGATGGAGCTTGACCCTCATGTGAATGTAAAGTGATGTTGTGGTGACCGCTGTTTCTCAGGTTCCCCCATCTAATACTCAGAGGACTATAGAGTTTCATTCAGTACAGAGATCCACTGATCATTTAGATTGTCCTGTATTGTACACCATGCCAAGCAAATGTGCCTTTATTGTGTCCTAATCCTCCCGTATACATGCTTCTCTTTCCAATGTTACACAAAAGTTTTTGAGGAGTCTTTACATGAGTCTTTTGAATTCAATAACAGTTTAAAGTGACCACATCTAACACTAATGTCCATTCACACCAAGGACAATAACTATAACGATAAAGATATAGTTCTAAAAATCTTTCTAAATATATAAGAATAGCAGAGTCCACAACACAAATATAACGATAGAGGAACAGTAACTTTGAAATCACTTTCAGAACGATTTTTTTACAGCTGATGAATGATAAAAACATTGACAGCAAATCAGAATTCACCCTTCAAGCGTTTAAAGGGGCAGACCACAAAACTGCAGAGCGCGCTTATAATAAACAGAGGGATATTATGTGTTGGTGTAGACACTAATATAGTTATTATCGGTGTGAACCGGCATTTTATCTAAATCATAGGTATCCCTTACCTCTTGTGCATACTGTTTATTGGTGCTTTTCACAAATACATTGCACTTTGATCTCCCTGCACTTAAAAAAAAAAAAAGCAAATACCAAGTCGCAAATCCCATTTAAATTTTTTAACAACTAGATATGTTTGATAACCTATTATATAAAATTAACCTTAAAAAAAAAAAGCATGAAATGCAATCCCCTTAAAATGATTTTGGCCTGTAGCATCTTGAGAGGTCTTGACCTTATTGACAGTATTCAACAAATAAATCATACAAAAATGTCTATTGATATTCAATTCATCGTATTAAAAACTACTTAATTTAACTTAATTTAAAGTGCACTTATCAGTAATTACTCACCCTCATGTCGCTCCAAATCCGCAAGACTTTCATTCAGCTCCAGAACACAGATTAAGATCTTTTTGATGAAATCTGAGAGCTTTCTGTCCCTCAATTGACAGCTACGTTACTCATATGTGAATAAAAGCCTAAATTCAATCTGTTCATCATATCGAAATTTTGGACTAAACCGTTCAATTCATATACATTTTACGAAGATTAAAGTGCACGATAAATGAGTTATTGTCTCCTAAAAGAAAGAATCGATTCTGAACTTCCTGAAACGCTCACTTACTGTTACATACATGCCTATATATAATGTTTTATAAATATCATATCATATATATATATATATATATATATAATATAAATATGATATATTATAGAAATATATAATTCTCATGTCATATTTTGCATCCTGTAAAATGCCTTTAACTAAAAATAGGGATAGCTATTTCTGGAGATCAGCCTTAATAAAATATGCAGTTTTTGAAATTCCTGTGGATGCAGTGCTTGTGTTCAGAAACAAGTTGTTTGGCAGAATGAGCCGCTACAGTTTGTGCTCGAGCGTCCTGTGTTTAGCAACAGAATTCCAAGCCATTACACCTGGCTTGGTGACAATAATTATCACTTCCAAGCAAATGTAACTAACCTAATTACTGTCTACAAAGTTGTCAAGCTTCAAAAGCTGAACATGAAAACAAAAACAGGAGGGCAAATTAACTCAATTAGATGCCAAGCAGAAAAAGCATTGCACTGTTGTTACGATACAAGTTGCTTTTCAGTTTTTCTCACTGAGTTTTCTCTGTTCTTAATCAGACAGGCTGCAATCACACTCGACCGCAGAAGAAAACATTCTGCAGCAAACTGATAAAAAGAGAATTCTTCTGTTGACAAAGCCAGACGCTTCTATGATGAAAATCAAACGTGCACTTTTCTGTTGATGGAGGAAACACACACACACACACACACACACACACTTTACAGAGGATTTTGATCCACTAAAGTCATGCACTGAATCTACGTCTCTCCATCAATGGCACTTTTAACTGTTCAAGAGAATCCCTGGCCTCCTCTTTGAGGTATTGCTAATGTTATGAAGCATAACTGAGGTTTGGAAACACTTACTGCGGTCATTCAACTGTCTAGCGCTGCCATCGGAATGGAGCTTCATTTCTGAGGTATTAATGCAAAAGAAAAAAATACAAAGGCCATTGTGAGAACAGAGTGTTTTTTGTGCAGTTTAAAGGAATAGTTGATCATTTAGGCAACTCACCATGTTGTTCTGATCACATATTTTCTTTCATTAAAGGGTTCGTTCACCCAAAAATGAAAATTCTGTCAGTAATTACTCACCCTCATGTTGTTCCAACCCCGTAAGACCTTCGTTCATCTTCGGAACACAAATTAAGATATTTTTGATTAAATCTGAGAGCTATCTCACTCCTCCATAGGCTTCTAAGGGACTGAAACTTGCTGGCCCAGAAAAGTTATTAAAGAGATCGTTAATATAGTCCAAGTGACTACAGTGGCTCAATCTTAAGTTTATAAAGCGACGAGAATACTTTTTGTGCGTAAAAACAAAACAAAAATAACGACTTTATTCCACTATTCATTTCCTTCTCTCTGGGCCTCGAGTTTTTTCACGTAGTGTAATAGCGCAGCGCTTCTGTGTTGCACGTCACACGTAGGCTCACTATTGGCCGACGCTGGTCATGTGTGTGATGAGTGTGACGTATTCTCGACAAAAAGTATTCTCGTCGCTTTATAAACTTAAGATTGAGCCACTGTAGTCACTTGGACTATATTAACGATGTCTTTAATACATTTTCTGGGCCAGCAAGTTATAATGCCTTAGAAGCCTATGGAGGAGTGATCCAGCTCTCAGATTTAATAAAAAATATCTTAATTTGTGTTCCGAAGATGAACGAAGGTCTTACGGGGTTGGAACAACATGAGGGTGAGTAATTACTGACAGAATTTTCAGTTTTGGGTGAACTAACCCTTTAAATGCAACAGAACAATGTCCAAACTGTTATTTTACATACAATGACAAAACTTGTGCACTATATTATATAAGTCTTTGCCACCAATTGATCTGAATGGAATCGGAACAGACTAAAAATGAATTGCAAAAATGTTGCGTCTAAAAGAGGTGTAATAGCCGTCCAAACACAGCCCTGACCTCTAGGCTAAAACAAGGCAAAATTTGGGCCGTCAGTGAATTTTTAATAGACGTCTAACCGTAGCCCATGAATAGACTAGTCATCAACGCATAGAACATGTCAAAGACATGAAACCAAACACCTTGTAATCACTGTTGACTTTGATTAAATGATGGAATATCACACATCTTGCAAGTAATTTTTTTTTTACAAAATGATCTCACCCACCGTGTTTCTGCTGTTTGCTGCACTATGTGCACGAGCGCTCCAGGTAGTAATTAGATTACAGAGATTCCAGGAATTTGTTTACATGCAAAAATGAGCCTGTCACTTTTTCAACAGCACGGTGCACTTTTGGGGCCCGTCTGCCATTTGTCACTGTAATTAACAGGAGAGAGTCAACTCTGAGCATGTACCTTGCGCCCGAGCGCGGCGGAGAAGCTCAGACGTCCTCTCGATTAATGACACCGGATGTGGGCGCTTCAGAACCATGAATCTCTGAATCAGTAAATGTCAGTGTTATGC
Source organism: Leuciscus leuciscus (assembly GCF_965113295.1). Classification (NCBI taxonomy): domain Eukaryota; kingdom Metazoa; phylum Chordata; class Actinopteri; order Cypriniformes; family Leuciscidae; genus Leuciscus; species Leuciscus leuciscus. The sequence goes on from NC_138731.1 coordinate 39,885,626, forward strand.
AGATCAGCCACATCACAGACAACAACAGCTCTTAGCATTCGACCACATAGGTCAACGGAGATGGCGGGTGGGGGTTTGCAGGGGAAACGCATGCACTGCGTGGAACGGCCTGATAAACTACCGTCTGCACCAAACTATTTATCTCTGCTGTGCAGGGACCATATACAAGCCCCATTATGCTGTGGTCGTTATGGAAGAATTCATGTAGTTTCAGCTGACAAATTGTAAGCTTTTGTTGGAGAATTGCTCATTGATCAGTTTATTTATTAGTTATAGAGATCAGGTGGTTAAAACCCCAGTTGAGAAGTTTTGTCTAACTGGTACACTTTAATATTTCACCATGAATAGGCACAGATACTACATAAGAGCTGGTATATTACAAAAGTAATTAGAAAGGGAATGTTCACACAGAAGAACATTGAATTTTGGCTTGATGTCATGAAGGTATTTTTAGGTGCAAGATTTCATTCAATATATGTAGAAAAATTGCAAGAAGTTACAGAAAGAAGTTAAGAAAACCCAAACCTTTTAATGGGAAAAATATATAAAATGTAAATACATTCAAACTATAACAAATTGCCATGATTGACAGACAGGGACAGGTGGACAGTTGCTATGTAGTTCTGGGTGGTTACCAGGCCATTTCTATGCATTTGCAAACCTCCACATACAGACAGAACGACAGACAGATGTACAGATATATAGATAGAATGACAGACAAGACAGACAAACCTCCACATACAGTCAGATAGATAGATAGACAGATAGACAGACAGACAGACAGACAGACAGACAGATAGATAGATAGATAGATAGATAGCCATAGACAGATAGATAGCCATAGACAGATAGATAGATAGACAGACAGACAGACAGATATATAGACACAAACAGATTGATAGATAGACAGACAGATAGACAGACAGACAGACAGACAGACAGACACAGACAGATTGATAGACACAGACAGACAGACAGACAGACAGACAGATAGATAGATAGATAGATAGACACAAACAGATTGATAGATAGACACAAACAGATTGATAGATAGACAGACAGACAAATAGATAGACAGACAGATAGATAGACAGACAGACAGACAGACAGACAGATAGATAGACACAGACAGACAGACAGACAGATAGATAGATAGATAGATAGATAGACACAAACAGATTGATAGATAGACACAAACAGATTGATAGACACAGACAGACAGACAGACAGATAGACAGACAGACAGACAGACAGATAGATAGATAGATAGACAAACGACAGACAGACAGACAGACAGACAGACAGACAGACAGACATACAGACAGACAGACAGACAGACAGACAGACAGACAGATAGACAGATAGACAAACAATAGACAGACACACAGATAGACAGACAGACAAACGACAGACAGACAGACAGACAGACAGACAGACAGACAGACAGACAGACAGACAGATAGACAAACGATAGACAGACAGACAGATAGACAAACGATAGACAAATGACAGACAGACAGATAGACAAACAATAGACAGACAGACAGATAGATAGACAAACGATAGACAAATGACAGACAGACAGACAGACAGACAGATAGATAGACAAACAATAGACAGACAGACAGATAGACAAACAATAGACAGACAGACAGACAGATAGATAGACAAACGATAGACAAATGACAGACAGACAGACAGACAGATAGACAAACAATAGACAGACAGACAGACAGACAGACAGACAGATAGACAAACAATAGACAGACAGACAGACAGACAGACAGACAGACAGACAAACGATAGACAAAATGACAGACAGACAGACAGACAGACAGACAGACAGAAGACAGACAGACAGACAGACAGACAGACAGACAGACAGACAGACAGACAGACAGGTGTTGCTAGATTGTTGCTATGACACAGATAAAACTCATAGAACTCAAGTTTATACAACAGTTTTGTTGAGCAGTGGTTTTGTCTCAGAGATGAAGCAAGAAAGGCAGTTTTACCAATTTGTTTTTGTCTCACTAGGGGCATTTTTGTATCAAAAGCTCTTCTAATCCATTCCCAAAGAGGAAGGCTATTTTTGGGAAACGAACATCTATTAACCCCTCAACAGTGTGGCCTGCACGAGAGGCTAAATCCCCAAGCTCTGCACTCCGTCAACACGTTCTGATGTCGGACGGGGAATCTCTCCAAGCTTTCATCTGGTCTCTGCTGTTCCTGGTGGCTGTGCTGAAAGCTCCTCAGGGACGGCTTGTTTCCAGCTATTTCTGTGCCGTGCCGGGCTCTGCTGTTTGTTTGTTCTACACATCTGACAATCCGAAACCAGTCTCCCACAGGTTTCTCTTATATAAGGGAGCCAATTAGTGCAGACACTCCAAACAGGATATGAACAGGACTGTCCCAACAATAGGCTGTACGCATCTGATGAAGGATAAAGACCACTGGGCTCATTAATAGAGTCGTAGCACATTTACATAATCAGACTGCATAACTTAATCTTATTGTGCAAGAGAGCAATGAACGGCATCGGTTTATGAAGATGCTGTTGAAACATCCCAGCTAAAAATAATGTTCTGAGAACATTCCCATCGCTTTTCTATTGTTCTCATGAAGTTTTGAAAATGTTATTTTTGAATGTTCTGCAAAAGTTCCAAACATTCAGATTATTTTTTTAAACGTTTTAAAACCCCCTGGTGAAAGTCAAGTTTTTAATGTTGTTTATAAGTCTATGTGGTATTTTTAATATACAGACAAACCATGTGCAAAGTCACTGCTGAGTAATTTCACCTTAAAGCTGCAGTGAACCAAAGACAGTCTCAAAAACGTGGTTTTAAATCGCCAGTGTTTCTGACGTCACAAACTACCTTGTAATCAATCAATCACGTCAACGTGCCGGCAGGCTTTAGCATATCATTAACTTTGCTGTGAAGCAAGGGAGTCTCAAGAGAAGCCAGGTTATCTCGGTATCATTTTCTGTTGATATGAAAAATCGGGTACATTTAGCAATATAGGGGGTGAATTATGTATATGATATATATTACAATGTTATGATGAACTATATGCTTTTCTCCACTGACGTTCAAAGTTGTTCAAAGCGTTTCTAAGGATACTGATGGCAAATGGGAACATGGTTTGTGTAACATTAGCAACACATTATTAGCTGTTTGATAACGTATCAAGCCAAAGGCTAATCATTTCAATTACCATTATGAGTCCAATGTTGTAGAGAGCGATACATAAAACACATTACCATTCTGATACATCGACTTGTAGACTACCCTGTATAATTCACTCTTCCACTTATTCTTCTGAATCAGTTTCTGGTTCAAACATATATGGCTGAATTAAACCAGTATATCCACTTGCCATTCTGCAGCATTTACTACAGTAAAGTTGAATGAGTGGATCTCTGAGCTCGGCGCGATTGGGTGGAGGCGGGGCTCATTTGCATATTCATGGTCCGCATATACTTAATGAGGCAAGGGTGTAGAGTTACATTCAAGCTATTTTTTTTTCACAGGAAAAAGCATTTGAATATGTCATTTTGGTGATTGAAGATGAGTTTTAAGGGATAAAATGATTGACTACAGAGCGACTTTAAGAATGTTTATCCAAATAGTTTATACCAACGTTCTGAATAACATTATCTCAACAAATATAAAATGCAAGATTAAAACATGACGTCAGTTGTACCATATCCATTCGAGCCCGAGTCCTCATCCTTTGGAAGTGGATACAAAGAGAATTTGCTTTCACAGTGAAGAAAACAGTGGCTTCTCGATATGTGCACAACACCAACAAAACACTTCAAGTGTTTGAGGGCGGGTCAGATATATGTACAGGGCAGCTAATGAAGACCATAGGTGGGCATTTTACAAATTTGGGTAACACTTTATTTTACAGTGTCCTTGTTACATTATGTTACATGTACTTACCATAGTAATAACAGTAAATTATGCATAATTACATGCAACTAACCCTCAACCAAATCCTAATCCTACCCTAACCCTATAGTAAGTACATGTAGTTAATTAATATTAATTGTTAATTACTGATTTCAAGCCGTTCAGAATCAATTCTTTCTTTTGGGAGACAATAACTCAATTGATCTGCACTTTGATCTTTGCAATTTTGCCGACCTTTTACATTCACAAACAGCAATATTACACACTGCATGAAAGGTAAAATACGAAAAAGGATAATAGGGGCACTTTAAACCAAAAACAAAAACAAAAACAACACTTACTTGCCCTTTGGACCTTTACTTATGGTATTCTGTCTTTCTTGGAGAAGATTTAGCCATGGCATATGGTTCTTCAGAATTTCCCCTGTGTTTCACAGAAAAATAAAACAACAATAATGCCATAACCTTCATTTATTACTTTAATAAAGGAAATACAGTGCATTCTTATTGTTATTTCATTGCAAAAATAAAGTGACAGTAAAATAAACCATAACAACAATAAATGTATTAAAATGTTGTGCTTTTGTGATAGAATCTCTCATAGTCGAACACCTGTCTATATAAAATCGCATCACTGTCTGCTGTACGCACAGAAGCCATTATGTTTTAAAAGGGCAAGCAAATGTGACGATGACATTGATCTGTCAGTTAATGCATTGAGCAAAGCTGAACATCAGAACATATTTGCGGGGTAGTCTTGCAAAGATGTACAAAATGAGGCTTAAATCAAGCTAAAACCCCAAAAGATAAATATAAAAGCAGTTTTTGTGATTCTGGATTGAGAAGATGTTTTTTGTAAATTGGAATGTAATTTGCATGACTGTACATCCTAATGGGATAAATTCTATATCAAAAAGCTTTCATGCTGATGTTGCATGTCGTCTTTGAGGTAAAAGGGGGAAATTGCAATAAAGTGGCACTGACAAATGCACAATATTCATAACAGTGAATTATCGCTCCCCTCCACACCTGGAGGATCCTTTCAAAAAAAGACACTGACGATTTTCTGCTCATTATAAGAGTCAGAATCAGAAAGAGCACATCCCTTGAGACAGAGATTTAACCTCTCAGGAGATAACAAAAATGGCTCATTTGTACACAAAGAATAATGCCGTCTAGGCAAGGAGGATGTCAGGATTCATGCTGTGTTCACTAAAACAAGTAAATGCAACACTCAGGGCTATAACACATCCGATCCACACAAATAAGATGTTGCTTTTGCTCCCATAATCTAATAACACCCTTTCTGAATTACCTAATTAAGATTTTATACATGGAGAAAAGAAGTGAAAAACAAGTAAAGTGCCTGCACATCCTGTTAACCTTATTACCACTTCAGGTTTGTTTGTTCTGCGCAGATTTTATTAGTACGCTCAGACTAGCGTCTGTTCTCAAATAAAGCAATAGGCCACTTGGGGCTGTCCGTTACAGTGATTTTACCATGTGTAATGTGTAAAACTGCACTAAAGCAGCAACAGCACCATGATAAAAAACGTCAATGATCAATAAAAAGTTAAATGTTGATACTTATTGGAATAAGCTATGGGGAAACTAGAGTTTTCTTTTCCATTACAGTGATATTGTCCACTAGCGTGTAGCCGGTTCTATAATGCTCTTCTGTTGGAGCCTACTCCAAACAGCATGATCTCTGATTACTCATCCAAAACCATCTGATACCACCAGAAATCATTCTGCAAAGACAGCTGGGCCATACAGATAATGGCAGCATTTAAGCCTAATTGTCTACTGTGTCTAGCAGATTTAAACACTGCTTTGCTTTCCACTATTCCCATTCTACCACCTCTCATGATCTAATAACCTCAAACCAATCATTACTGACTAGATCATATTCACTAGATCATAGGGATCAAATCATAGACAAGACATACATATTTGTATTCTTCTTTTTTTTTTTTTATCATGAGGCCTACTTGTAATTTTTTAGCACCAAAGCCAATTTTTTTCATGACTTTTTTCTTTTTTTCTTTTCCATTACAGTGATTTTGTCCACAAGCGTGTAGCCGGTTCTATAATACTTTTCTGTTGGAGCCTATTCCAAACAGCATGATTTGACCCCATCTCAATCTGACCTTTAGAATTAAATGAAATAAGAATTATTTTTGCATATATATTTTGTGCACTATAGGCCCAAAATCAAAGGAAAGGGGAAAACAACTTTTCAATCGATTTCTTACGCTAAGATATCATATGACTTCAGAAGACTTGGAATATAGTGTATATATAGTTGTATGGACTAACTTTTTAGGATTTTTTCTTTTACAAGCTTAATAGATGTGGTTACTAGAACTGTTGTTGTATGAAAAAGAGCTACGTAAAGATTCTTCAAAAACTACTACTTTTCCATTCCACTAAAAAAAAAAACACAAAAAAAAAGCAGCATTCAGAATTGGAAAGACTTGAGGGTGAGTAAATAATGACCAAATTATCATTTTGTTGTGAAGTGTACCTTTACGTCCCCTCTAGATGTTGTGAGTTGGCAGTTGGCACAAATGCTCTGCTTTTCCCACTTTGCTTTGCTCCGCTATAGCCTATAGGTGCTGTAATTGGATAAGAAGGAATAAAGATTAATGGCTCAGTCCCCAGTCCATCAGCCAATCCCGTTAAACGCAGCAGGTCCCAGAACAGCGCAGTGTAGGAGCTCTCGACTCCATGTCCTCCTGGCACCTTCTCCACACACACTGCCACTCTCCTGAGCCTCTCTCTCTTCCTCTGCTAATCACGCTCCGTCAATTGGATTTCCTCATTTCAAGCTCATGATCTTTGTGAGGTGTCTGCCCGAATCCGTCTGACTCTTAATCAATAAATAGAAAAAAGAAAATATAAATAAGGAACGAAGAGGAAATCATAACATCAAACTCATAAATAAAAATATGGAACAACTAATTGTTTTTGTCAAATGTAGAGCAACATGACCAAATGTATTAAAAGATTTGATCTTTTATACATATATATATATATATATATATATATATATACACACATACATATATATATACACATATATATACACATATATATACACACACACACATATATATATATATATATATATATGATGAAAATGTTGTGGTAAATACTCTTAATACTTTATTAAATGTAATCTGTAATATGTTACAAAAAATTATTTAAAAACGTTACAAAAGGCACTTAATCTTGTTTTTTGTCATCTTTGTAGAAGTTCTATTTATGTATTTAAATGGTTGGACAGAGCACGAGCATGCACATACATCAAAAGTTTTACACATTACACAAAAAACTTTTACACATTTATTTATTTATTTTCATAAAAAGCTTTTCTGTGTTTGTTTTTTTGGGACGTCCTGCTATGTTTTCACATAACTAAATTTTTCTCGCTTTCAAATTAAAGGGTTAGTTCACCCAAAAATGAAAATTCTGTCATAAATGACTCACCCTCAAGCCGTTCCAAACCAGTAAGACTTTCATTCATCTTCGAAACACAAATTAAGATATTTTTTTATGAAATCTGAGAGGTTTCTAGATTTCTGTCCCTCCATTGACAGCTACAGAACTACCACTTTGACACATAAGAGATCGTAAAACTGATCCATATGAATTGAGTGGTTTAGACCAAATTTTCTGAAGAGACATGATCGCTTTCCATGATGATCAGATTGAATATAGGCTTTTAGACATAAAATGACATACTTTACTCCAATAGTCATGTAGAATATACACTGATGAGCCAAAACATTATGACCAGTCACAGGTGAAGCAAATATTGATGATCATCTCCTAACTAGGCTACATATTAAGGTCTAGGTAGATTAGATGGTGAGCAAACAATGAATTCTCGTAATCAATGTGTTGGATGCAGGAGAAATGGGCAGGAATAAAATTCTGAGTGACTTTGACAAAGGCCAAATTGTCATGGAAAGGTAACTGGGTTAGAGTATAGGCTTGTGGGTTGCTCTGGGTAAGCAGTGGTGAGAATTTAGCAGTGGCCCGAGGAGGGACAAACCCCAAACCGGCGACAGGGTGTTGGGCTCCCAAAGGGGTCATCATAGGCACTCTGAATGGTCTGCAGCTACTATATGTGTTGACACATTCCTCCCATAACCGTCATTAAAATTTGATGTGGCTTGTGCCACAGTAGATCTTCTCATCGCTCGGGCCAGACGGGATAGCCTTTGTTACCCTCGCGCATCATTGAGCTTTGGGCGCCCAACACCCTGTCGCCGGTTTGGGGTTTGTCCCTCCTCGGACCACTGCTAAATTCTCACCACTGCTCACCCAGAGCAAGCCACAAGCCTATACTCTAACCCAGTTACTTTTCCATGACAATTCGGCCTTTGCAATTCAGCCACTCAATTCATATGGATTAGTTTTACGATCTCTTAAGTAAATTTGACATGTGCCACCTACCTTAACATTGTTGCAGACCAGGTACACCCCTTCATGACAGTGGTGTTCCCTGGTGGAAGTGGTCTCTTTCAGCAGGATAATGCATCCTGCCACACTGCACACATTGTTCAGGAATGGTTTGAGGAACATGATGAAGGTGTTGCCCTGACCTCCACTTTTCCCAGATCTCAATCTAATTGAGCGTCTGTGGGATGTGCTAAACCAACAAGTTTGATCCACAGCGGATCCACAGGACACCTTCAGGGGTCCATGCTTCGGCGGGTCGGTGCTGCTGAAAGCAAGCGGAGAACCAACAGCATATTAGCCCGGTGGTCATAATGTTTTGGCTCATTGGTGTATTTAATACAGTCAACAGTCTAGACCCATTCAGAAGCCTTGTGTCAGTAAAACAATGGTAAACTCATTCCTGAAGCAGCTGACCTTTGTAAATGTACTATACAAATGTGGTCTTTTGTGTTCAAAGGCTCTGAAATCATCATCGCCGTTGTTCTCCAACATGACCTCCGCATTTATTTTGTCCAATGTCACAACCTTCTTCTTTATCTCTTTTATATTTCCCTCAGCCTCTTTCTTTCTCTCCTGACGTGCCCTTCATACACAGAAACGCATATAAACGCATAGTCCTTTTGCTCTGAAGGGAAATAAGAGGACCTCCACCTGTCAAACCTTCATCACAGCACAGTTTGTCTCCTGCCCCCTCAGACCTTGCAAACTGCGTTGCTGTTCCTCTCACAATCCCCAAAGCTCATTGTCTCTGTCAACAGGCACAATAATGATACGCCAATGCCATGCTACTAACTATTTATTCAGCTCAGGCAAAGCCGTGTCTCAGTGTGTTCAACGCTTTAAGCAAGGTGAGACACTTTCTGCCACAATGAAAGCAAATCACTTTTTTCTGTCAATGTGTTTTGGGGTTTTCATTAAGATTGGCTTAGCAGCCTGGCAAGGAAAATATATGATTATACAAAGATGTTACACTGTTCGCATTTGTCTTTGAAAACATACATTAAGCCCCTGAGAAAATCCCGAAATCTGATTCCTCCCACTACAACATCTGATCCGAGCACCGGGGCGTAGACTTTACGACCACTGAGGTGTAATATGCATATTACATTAAAATACATTTACACAAGATCATTGGAGAGGAAAGGACGGGTGCTTAGCTACAGCTCTGAAAGATGCTCCCACGGTACAAAGAGGATGCCAAGCGCACACTATTGCGTTTATCCACCGACAACGACTACTGGCATCAAAAGGACAAGCTTTTTGAGTGACGGTTTGAATGCATACCTTTCTTAAAGTCAGTTGGGGCTGTGGTAACCATAGTAACAGAGGATTATAATGTCTTACATAACCATGCCTGAGCATTTAAAACCCCCTGGATGAACCACGCCACATTGATTTCATAACGAGCATGTGTCTTTTGGGCATGTTTGAGTGTGGAAAAAATATCTCATTACTGTAATGTGAACAAAAATCATGTATTATTTAAGTATTTATTTATTGTTGTAGCATCATGTACTGTCTAAATAAAATGTAAGTAATAAGAAAGACCATTTAAAAATTGATGAGTAAAAAATTAAAAGTGGATTAAAAGTGATAATCACTATTTAAAAAAATCGATCAATGCAACAACAAAAAAGGTGTGTTGGGGGGCTATAAATATGCTTAATTTACTTTAAGGCAAAACATACATTTTAATTTTCAATGTAACCCGGACAAGTTGTATTATTTCAAAGATATTCAAAGATATATATATATATAAAAAATTCAAAGCAACGACAAAATGTTCTTTAATGCAATATGTTCTTTAATCGATTGAGTGCTGTCAATCGATGAAAAAAAATAGATTGATCAAATTTTTTCTGTGATAAATCGCGATTAAAAACATTTACATTTTTAATATATTTTATAATTTCACAGTAAATCTCCATATTAATGTAGAAATAACAAAGACAGTATATTTTAAATACTCACCTCACATAAACCCATAATAAAGAGACAGTGTGTTCTCTTTTGTCTTGTTGCACTTGAATGGTTTAAAAGAATTTGCATGATTCAAAGCGTGATCATATAATGTAACGCTAGCTAAAGGATGACAAAAAAAATGGATGATGCGTTAATATTAATAAATAAAATATTCATTATTGAATACAATTTATATTCAATATTTTAATGCTTTGACTGGACAAAAATGTATCGCATGCGTTAACGTTGACATAACTTTTTAATTTTTGATTTCTCATGTGACAAAAAAAAAAAAAAAAAAAAAATCATCTATCAATTTAAATGAAAAAAATCCAAAAATGTGTTTTCCCAACTTTTTTTCAACTTTGATTTGCAGTGTGACCGGGGCTGCGTTTCCCAAAATTATCTTCAGCCTAAGTATCTGTCAGGAACCACTGGAAATAACAGGACCCAAGCGCAGAGATGAGCGGTGAACGGTGATAACAATAACAATAGGGTGGAACAATGTGTAACCGTTGCACAGTCCACAACAGAGGTCTAGACAGGAGACTCGGGCACAGGATTGAGCAACCGAGTCACCAGCAGTCAGTGCAGTCTCAGGCTGGGCAGGACTCAAACACACACAGACACACAACACAGGAGAAACCACTAAAACATTAGAGAAGTACAAGTAACTGAAAAACTAAACCTTTACATATAAGAGAAGAAAACTAACAAAAACACTAGAGTAAATAACTCAAGTAAAACAAGTCCACAACAGGAGAAAGCTAGGTATTAGATAAGTGAAAACCCAGGCTAAATAATAAATGAAAGAGAAAAGTGAAGTAACAGTAACAGAAACTAACTTTATGAATTTATGAAAGCACAAAACAAACATGGAAACATTAAACAAAGATTCAAGAGACAAAGCTGCCCGGGCAGAACCCTGACAATATCATAGAGACTATTAATATTGGGGATATTTTGGGGATATTTAATTTAATTTTATCAATCAATAAATTCCTCTTGAAACAAACTTTGTTGTATTATTTTAATTTAATACTGTGAAGCTGCTTTGATACAATCTGTATTGTGAAAAGCGCTATACAAATAAACTTGACTTGACTTGACTTGACTATTGGTGCCAATGTTTTCTACATTCTACATTTCTTTTCAAAATGTTCTCTAAGTTATGTTCTTGTTTGGACACTTTAAAGCATGTCAATACAATGCAGACATTACAGTTTTTAAGGACACAGGCAACATATTCAATAATATGCTTCATCATTTACATTTATGCATTAGGCATGTGCGTTAATTGCCAGCATGTGTGTTGCCGAATTAAACCCATGACTTTGGCATTGATAGCGACATGCTTTATCAGAACACCTTTTATCATTGTCCAGAATTCAAAATAAAAGGTAATATGAGTCAAGGTGCTGGAAGAAGCTCAAGAGGAACTAACAAGAGTAGTATGTTAAGATGTTTTGTGACTTGTTCGATCTGTTGATCTCACAGACGTAAAGCACAACAGCTATTTTATTGAGAGCAATTTGCCATTACTGGCCCAAACCAGTTCCTTCCTCTGCCTGTTGTATCTCATATCTGGGCTCTTTCCAGAACCGCCATCTGTTGGTCTTTGTTAATGACACAGTTTGTCTCAGCGTGTTGCGCATCTCCATTCTGCAGCACAGCTCTAAAGTCACATTGTGTAATTGTGTGCCGCCGATAGGCAGTTTGTGTTTTCAGAGTTTTGCGTTGATAACATGGGATGCTGAGCGCTCTCACGGTGGAGGGGGAATGTGTTCGGGCACGATTTAGACAGTGGGAGAGAAACTGTGTGGGTTGGATTACTCTGTCTCTCTTCTCTATTTTTGCTTATTGCTTTAGTTTGACTGAAATCGACCGTTAAAAGAACATTGAAATGCAATAACTTTCTTTTCAAGCTGTTGCCTCATTTGGAGAGAAGTAATGATAACTCGCAGTTCAGTAAGTGAGTCAGAAGTTGACTGATTCCAACTGTTTTTTTTTACAACCTGTTCAGAAGAGTCATTTGCTCATGATGAATGAAACTACACTAGTGCTATTCTACAGAAGTGTGTTTTCTTGCTATTATTTTGCAGCACATACTCTATGTGCCAGTGTTATTTGATGTTATTATAGTTTTTGTAAATATTTTTAATCAGTTTTTATTTTTATATTTTCTGTTTTAATTATAATTTTAGTTAAAAACTTTTAGTAAATTTGGTGTGGTTTTTTGTCATTTTTATTAGTTTTGTTTTTGAGGTCAAATCAATAAATCGCATCTAAAATAAAACATATACACATACATACACATACGTACACACACACACACACACACACACACACACACACACACACACACACACACACACACACACACACACACACACACACACACACACACACACACACACACATGATATATATGATATATATGAACACATACACACACACACACGATATATATGATATATATGAACACATACACACACACACACACACACACACACACACACGATATATATGATATATATGAACACATACACATACACGCACACACACGATATATATGATATATATATGAGTGTGTGTACATATTTATATATATGTATATACACACACATATATGCATACATATATTTACATATATACAGACACATATATTATATATTTACAAACTTTTGTTGGATGCGATTAATCGATTATTACATTTATTTTTATTAAGTTTAAATTTTTTTTATATTTAAGTGGAATAAAATAAGGTTAAGTTTTTTATACTTTATTTTATTTTCAGTTAATGTTTCTTTTATTTCAAGCAATGAAAAAGTTGTTCATGGTTTTAGTTTTAGTTAACGATAACAACCCTTCTATATGTCTCATCACATTAAATTCTGACTGCAATTCACATTAAGATTTTTAATAAAATAAGATTTCTTTTGCCATGAAGCTGAAGATTCAGCCATGGAGGCCTAGATTCTCCATCGCTGAAGAGTGGTGCGTGAAACACTGGACAGGAATCTACTGTATGAAACACATGAACCACTTATATGTTTTTTTTGAGCTTGGCATTATAAATCAGTATCCACTTACGTATGGAAAACAGCTGTTCGATTATTCCACTTGCATTTCCAATTGGTGTTTCACTGAAATCAGAAATGAATACAGGGTTAAAATGACATCAGTATATGACATACTTAATTCATTTAGGCATGAAATATTCCTTTAACCATCAGGCACGTATTGTGAGAAACACAATAGCTTTAAGTTTTACATCAGAGTTGACAAAACAGGAATAATGTGAACAGGCTGTGCTGACAATAATGGCGCTGTTATTAATAATTACATCTAACCGGGGAACATTACGTAGAACAAAACAACAGCAGACATATTGCATTAAAGGAGCAGCATCCAGTGCCCCCAAGATGTTTCCATTCTTAACATTTTATTACCACTAGTTTATCACAGGATTACGTGCCTCTGTGAAAATCCGTAGCAGGTTATTGCGAACACCTGGGATTTAATCAACTTCAGTTGAAGCAATTTCCCTTTTTGCATTCAGCCATTAGAGAATAACTGGGTAAATGATGTGTTACCATGGAGGAAATGTAAACAAAGTTACAGCGTTCCTTTAAAAGGGAAAATGAATGGAGACTAATGAACAACAGTGTATTCATCGGCAAACATTTTGTTAAACTAGTTCCTAATTTATGAGTGAGCGAAGCAGACCAAAAATGTGTAGATGACTAGATCATGGCAGCCTGATCATTTGTGAGCCCCTAAGGCTTTATAAAAAAATTTATTAATATTTAATTGTTTTGGGGGCGTGTCTGAATCACCATCATGATGACTTAAGTACAGGATTTAGTCAAACTCTCCCCGTCACTTTGATGGAAAGTTTGCTGAAGAATAAAAAGCTTGTTACTCCGAAAATGGTTCATCAAATCGACGGCAGTTCAGCCCTTTATAGCAGAAATCTGACAGCAGATTGCCGTCGCTCAACTTTGGCAGGCCCATCAAAACAGCCGATCGGGTTTTGCTCTTAACTGACATTGACATGACATACATGATGTCTCTGAATTGTGACAGTCCTGCAGGAGCGCAGACATTTCCTCTGACAGCTAAATTACAACGTGGCAAGTCGGTCTGAATGAGTCTCATCTGCCACTTTTCTCTCTCTCTTTCTCTTTCTCTCTCTCTCACTCTCTCTCTCTTAGGCCTGAAATAACAGCCAACAGCGCTCCTCGTTATCGGGAGTGAAAAGGGTGTTATTTTCTGTCGAGTCCATAAAATCACTGTTATAGAAAGTCAGAAATAAGGTACAGAAAGCAAAGGTGAGATAAAAAAAAAAGTTGGCGGGATAAAAATGTGCAGCATCATTTTTGGCACATATACCACTAATTTTAGTGCTTGCAACGCAGCACTAGGGGTTGTTCAGTCTAAGCATTAAACTTTGCATTTTTCAATTCAGCCCAAACTACTTGACTTATACACTCATTTATCACTTATACACTTATACACATTCAAACTTTGTTCTGTAGATAATTTCATTTTCAGGTTTTCTATTTATTTTTGTTCTTCATAAAATGTATTTTTGAAGAAATGTAATATTACAGTTTGAAAATCTCCCACTGACCATTGATATTTTCATACTACAGTGTTGTGGTTTTCACTCACCCATTTTTTGCCAATTATTTGCTTTTGCAATGAATCTTATCCTTTGACAAACTTCTGACAGTGTGACTGAATGTTGCAATGACGATTGGGTCGAGTTCTGGAAATAAAAATGCCATTCATTTTCTTAATAGGAAAATAGATTTTTAACGATAATTTATAAACCGCTAAAGACGGACCTACTGTGAGCTACAAGGTTGTTAAGGCACCAAATTTGTTAAAGAAGGTCTCCCACTTTGGCCTACAAAAGAAGTGAATTAGGTATTACTATTAATAAAACTGTTAGAATCAGTTTTTTTCAAGTGTAGAGACATTTCCCCAAGTTTTTCCACATTCTTCGCCTCATGCAACAGGGATAAATTATTCAAGGCACGGCTCAAACCGGTGTCGTGCTCGTGCTACGAGGGTTTAAGGTTCCATTGTCGTTGCTGAAGCGGGCTGGATGTTCTTCACATCCTCTCATATTCCAGGCTGCTGAGCTGAAACAAGAGAGCTTGAAGATAGTGGGGATCGAGGGACCAGAGGCCCCAGGGACCGAGAGACACTACACCTAGGCTATGTTCACGCTGTCAGTCCAAATCCGATTATTTGTCTATCTGATTGAAATCTGGTCTTAAATTATTGACTGGCCACATTTTGCATCGCAACTGTTCAGATCTAGCCTGGGAAAACCCAGACAAACTTCTGGCAAATTTAGATTTGCTCTGCAAGTAGTCTGGCAAAGAGCCCATTCAAGCCGATTTCTAATCCGTCCAAATAGAGGCACCAATCAGAAACGTTGGGGCGGGCTTTACACGATGACGATCGCTCTGATTGGTTTTAGGTCTATCCAAGAGGCATTTGAGCGACGTCCGTTGGTGAAGCGCAGCAACTTTTAAATGCATTATTATATTCAAATTGCAAACACATGAGGACAGTCTCCATGAAAGACCCACTGGCAGATGAACGTGCTACTACATTTCTCTCCGAAACGGTAGGAAATTTAATTAGATTTAATAGAGGATTTTAACTGTTACAAGATGATTGACAGGGCAGTTTACGTGACGGGATGCACGCGACAGATCCGTCCGATAAAGATGACGAAGTAGTATGTCCCAAAGCTTGCCTACTTTTTTGCTTCACATTCAAAAGTAAATACCTTTTCTTCACAACATACTTTTATGGCGTAGTGTAACTTAGGCGAACTGGGACGCAGCATATGGCTTTACACGATGACGATTGCTCTGATTGGTTTTAGGTCTATCCAATTGCGCCCAGTGGCATTTGAGCGACGTCCGTTGGTGACGCCCCTTTGGAAATGAGTTTTTAATGAAGCTTTGCCAGACCATAACTCAGTTACTACTGAGAATGGTCTGGTTTTAACCAGGCTAGTTCAGATCCAATTTGTTTTTTCCGAAATATCTGCATTGGTTTCTATGGCAATTAAGTTGCGTTGGTAGGCATACGGCAACAACAACCGCAACATGGAGGGGTTTGCAATACAGATGTCTTAATTCCAACATGACAATGCAGCCGTCAAGCTGGACTACAACGTCTTCTGAGCCAGTGGCCGAAAAAGCAGATTTCCAGGACTGCAATATATGATTTCAAACCACATATGAATGTAGCTCGAAATGCATTTCATGCGATTTCTTTTTGTTCTTTTTTTTTGCCATTCACACTTGCTAAATTTGATCGGATTTCAATCGGATATGCACAAAAATCGGACTTGGACTGACAGTCTGAACGTAGTCATAAACTCTAACACCAGGACTAAACCTTACAAGAGATGCCATGCACAGACTGCCATTCCTTGCTTTTAAGTCAACAATTGCTCCTATGTTCAAGGTCTTATTGGACACAACTCGGTTGTGGATTTTATTCGAAATGAATTTGTCTTTGTAATCTTTTATGAAAAAGTGATTACTTGCTTCCCTTCTAAAAGGACTTTCCTTGACATCACAAATCCCTCTTACTTTCATTGACCCCCTACAATCACCTCCATTTTATTATGTAACACCTGTTTATCATGATCTAATCCATTTCCAATGGACATTTTTGCTCTCATATCTCTTTGCTCTCGTTTCACTTGGAAATACATTTTATGATTATGAAAGCAAAATGGGTTGCAAATATCCTGTCATGTTTCCCTTAAAGGCTTTTCTCCATTACCTGGCACTCACCAAAAAATAAGATGGTCATGCTTATGAAATACAAAATATGTACCAGCATATCCAAAAACAAAAAGTCATTATCATATTGAATATTTACTACCATTCAAAAGTTTGGGGTCAGTAAGATTGTTTAATGTTATAGAGGGAAGTCTCATCGTATGCTCATCAAGTCTACGTTTATTTGATCAAACGTCCCATTTATAGACTGATACCTCTCTTGTCCCCATGTTGAGAGAAATAAGTGCATAGAAACAAATAGAAATAAAAACAGAAACAAATGTGACAATTGTTGACATTTGATACCAAGATCTTACCATATGATTGTAGACTGGCAAATCTGAGCACATTTGGTGACATTGTTGAGATCTTTCCTGAAACACAGGAGACACATGAGATTTCTAGTCTTTTACTCAGGACAAACATCTAAGGAGAACTCAGCAAAAGTCTTCATTTGCTATCCACCTTCATCTCACTTCTGTTTGGGAGAAACAATGGAGATTATTAGAGAGATTTCATTTGTGATTTTACTTTTCAATGGTCCCTCATGTGCCAGTTAACAGAGAATTTAATATTTCGCAATCATTTGTGCTGCATTACAGTACCTGAGAGATCTTTATTCCTTTCTTGGAGAATTTTCTGGAAATTACAAGTTAACAATTGCAACATCTCAGGTATTTAACATTCCATGCTGAATTAAACATGGCAGTGCAACTCCATAAAATCTGAACAAGGAGCAAATGTTAATCTATTTGAGTCACACTTTTTTGAGTTTGCTAATTAACACAAAATGATCTTATTTACATATTTAGCGCCAGAGCGAGAAATCTCTTCAGCTCAGAGTCTTGCATATGATTAAACCAGAGCACTTTGTCAGCGTTAATGACATCCTTTTGTCATGAAGGGTCATTCTGATGGAACCTCAGAAGACAGAAGACGCTAATGACCAAATAAATGTAATATTTCTTCTATGTCTAGAGAAAAAAAAAAATCCATCTAGCATATTATTTCTGTCTAAAAAGGACAGTGAAATGGCTTATATAATAT
The DNA here is from genome assembly GCF_965113295.1 of Leuciscus leuciscus. Taxonomy (NCBI): domain Eukaryota; kingdom Metazoa; phylum Chordata; class Actinopteri; order Cypriniformes; family Leuciscidae; genus Leuciscus; species Leuciscus leuciscus. Next base: position 39,903,845 of record NC_138731.1, read on the forward strand.
CCATATTAATTAGCAATGTCTTTCCTGGTGCAAAGATGACAATTAACAGTTGTCAGTTTTGGAAAATTGTGTTTTTATTGCTATTGCTCCAAAGCGTCTGTTATGGCGTCTGTGATTTTACTTAATGTTGCAACAAATTTTTAAATGACCATTTTACACCATTGTTTGATAAACGTTCCCACATTTTACTCAGTGTGTGGTCACGCTTTAGATTAGGGTCCAGTTCTCACTATTAACTATGACTTTTGCCTCAATAAACTCCTAATTACTCCGTATTAATAGATGTTAAGTTTAGGCATTGGGTAGGATTAAGATATGTAGAATATGGTCATGCAGAATAAGGCATTAATATGTGCTTTATAAGTACTAATAAACAGCCAATATCATGGTAATATGCATGCTAATAAGCAACTAGTTAAGTGTGTTTATTCAGTTCTGAAAAAAACCACTAAGCATGAAAACGGATTCATTGCATGAAACAGAAAGGCTGAGTGAACTTCAAATCATCCAAGTGGATTGGGTTAAACTTTGAGTAAAACTATTTAACAATTTGCTGTAAATGTGCATATCTCGTCTAAGGGTAAGTGGTGCGCAACATCGAACATCTCTCCATCCTCTGAAGTGCTCTTTTTTCCCCATAATTGTGCCAGTATTTTCCATGCAACAAGGCAAACAAGCTCAAGCTGTAACAGAACCCTGTGTGTGTATAAATAGCCCTTTTATCACATGCTTGTGTCCGTTGCTAAGTGAAATCCAAGTAGAAAAATTGAACACCAGCTTAGCTTGAATAATTTGATACACTACCATTTCTCCAACTTGGCAAGATCAATTTTCTCTAAATCAAATCACTGTAATTACAAAAAGAAAAGTCTGCAGTTGCAACCTTGCAGATTCAGCAAAATAAATAAATAAAAATGTCTGTTTCAATCGCTGTTAAACCCATTTAAGAATTCAAAGGATACACAAATAGAACCCATGATCAATGCAATTTGATAAAATGTACGTGAGGAATAATGGGCATCAACTATTAATGTTTTTGTGTTTATCAACAGATAAATCATGATGGAAAAGAGCGTTGCGTTGTATTAGATAGTCCACTTTAAACATTCTAACTATAAGTAACTTTGCAATGACATGCCAACTAACTTTCATTCATTTGAAACTACATGTCATAGAAGACTACATGTTAGAATAAGTTGACATGTACTTACAAAGTTACTTATAGTTAGTAAAATGTCTTAAGTGGACCATCGTCCACGTCACTCCAAAATCCATTTAATGTTTTTATTCCGTTAAACAAAAAGCAGGAAATTTGAAGAATTGTACAGCTATTTTTCATAGTGACCACAACAAAAAAATCATAAAACACTATAAAATAACCGATTAACTAAACCGATTTAAATGGTCACAGATAATCTCAGATCTCTGCATTTGTGTTACCGTTCAGATTAAAAAATAAGCGTGGCAGGTTTGATTTCATTAGCTATGTTTCCATCCAAAGTTGTGAATTTAACTTATGCATAAAGTTGAAATATCACATAAAACATTCCATGCATTCAAGAGAACAAAATCGTCACTTCCTGGGAAATTGGCGCAAAATATCTGTAATAAAAATAGAATTTGCTGTTATCCAATCACAAATCACATCCACTTTTGAGGCAACGCTTTTTTTGTTTCTGTCATGGTTTATTCGCATGTCCTCTTATCGGATAAAAAATGTATCCGCCTCAATTGAGCACATATGTTTTTTTATGCACATTTTTAGAATCTTTGTGCATCTTGGCTTTTTTCCCCCACATTTTTTTATGCGAAATCCAAACTGAGCATTAAAATAGGTGGATGGAAACTGTTACATCCACCAGCTGGAGTGCCCTTGATTTCCACTAGAGGGCACTCCTCCTGTCTCCTTGGCTTTCCAATCATGAACTACACTTTCCATAACCCTTTGCCTAAACTCATTATGCTTCATGTCTTTTAGCTGTGTCTCATTTACCTTGTTAACTATGCCTTTATAAGCCCTGTGTTTTCAGTCATTCATTGCGAAGTCTTGTTTGTTGTCACACTGTAATTCTGAGCACTGGTTTCCTGATGTGTTCATGGTTTTTTGATTGGATTATCCTAATTGCCTGTGCTTTCTGCCTTGTTGTTTTTGTTTGGATTGTCTGCCCTGTGTTTTGACCTTTTGCCTGTTTTGGATTTACGGTTCTGGATTACCCTAATAAAGGACTGCATTTTGACCCAAGCCTCAACCAAAGTCTCGGAGCAGTTTGTGCCAGAAACATAGCTATTGACCCCAAAAACATGTGTTGAATGTCTCGTAACCAAATGCAACATGTTAGTTTGAGTATATGGAATGGATAATGAGGTTTGAAAGCTGCAGTAGCGGGGAAGTAAATATTTTCAGTAAATACCTTAAATTTCTTTTTTTCCCCACACAAAGCTATTGCATGGCTTCATAATAGGGCTGCACAATAAATGGAAATTATCGAAATATCGCAAATGTAGGGGAGCGCGGGGCACAACCTAACGCGGGGCTAGTTGTAACACGCTTGTTTTAAATACTTCCGCACATGCATGGATGACGAAACTTTGTGTATTTACTAGTTGCCATATCAACACTATATAGAAAAAAAAATTCCGCCAAAATTATTATTTTTTTGGGACGATATCCATAGACATTTATTAAACCATAGCAAAAGTAAATTTCTTACTTAAGTTAATTTTTCATCTCTATTTTTTGTGTTTATTTAAAATAAGACAAATCTGATATTATTTTAATCTCCAAGATGTTATTTAACAGTTGAGATAGTTCTTTAATGCTTCGCTAACTAGCAGAAGACACTAGCAGGGTTTAAACCCCAGTTGTGCAGGCGGGGGCATGTTGTAACACTGCGTTACAATGTGCCCCTATTAGAAATATGCTATTATATTCTATACTTTGATTAATTTTATTGGGAAAACGTGAGAAAAAGGTGAATAAAGACTGAGAGTCAATGTTCAGAAATGACTAATTATTTATTTGTTTTGAACTATGTTGTATAGCTGTGTTTTCATGTGTTCGTAGTCAAAACTAAAAAAATTGTTTATATTTAATTATTAAAAATTGCCATTATTTTATATGAAAAAGTTTTTTAATTGTATTTTATTTAGAAAATATTTTAGTTTGTTTTGTATATATTTTTTATTAGATCAGATAACATTTTAAGCTGTCTAATGTTATGTTTAAATGTGCCCCACACATGTTACAATGTACCCCACGTATGGGGCATGTTGTCACATTTCACTTCCATTCTTTTGGGGTATGTCAAGAAAAAAGTATATACTGTATTAATAAAACAAAACCACATAATTGTACTAGACATGTGGGAAATTAATGTGGGAAAAAATAAATACTCTGAACCATAAGTAGATTTACACAAACTAAGCAGTGTTTTATTTTTACATTTGATTATTCAGTTTCTGTTGTTAAATAACCCTAATGTAGGATAACACTTCTTATGCTACAGTAAAAACACTGATGTTAACTTTCAGAAGTTGTAGGGATGTTTTACTGTCACAAAAAGAATGTGAAACACGTATGTATAGGTTATATAATTTTAAATAAATTTAAAAGATAATTTAAAGGGTTAGTTCACCCAAAAATGAAAATTCTGTCAGTAATTACTCACCCTCATGTTGTTCCAACCCCATAAGACATTCGTTCATCTTCGGAACACAAATTAAGATATTTTTGATGAAATCTGACAGCTGGATCACTTCTCCATAGGCTTCTAAGGGACTGAAACTTGCTGGCCCAGAAAAGTTATTAAAGAGATCGTTAATATAGTCCAAGTGACTCCAGTGGCTCAATCTTAAGTATATCAAGCGACGAGAATACTTTTTGTGCGCAAAAAACAAACAAAAATAACGACTTTATTCCACTATTCATTTCATTCTCTCTGGGCCTCGAGTTGGTTCACGTAGTGTTTTTGTGCAGCGCGTCTGTGTTGTACGTGACAGGCATTACACACATGACCAGCGTCGGCCAATAGTGAGCCTACGTGGTGACGTGTAACACAGACGAGCTGCGCAAAAACACTACGTGAACCAACTCGAGGCCCAAAGAGAATGAAATGAATAGTGGAATAAAGTCGTTATTTTTGTTTGTTTTTTGCGCACAAAAAGTATTCTCGTCGCTTGATATACTTAAGATTGAGCCACTGTAGTCACTTGGACTATATTAACGATCTCTTTAATAACTTTTCTGGGCCAGCAAGTTTCAGTCCCTTAGAAGCCTATGGAGAAGTGATACAGATTTCATCAAAAATATCTTAATTTGTGTTCCGAAGATGAACGAAAGTCTTACGGGGTTGGAACAACATGAGGGTGAGTAATTACTGACAGAATTTTCATTTTTGGGTGAACTAACCCTTTAAGTTTATTTTACACACTTTAAGCATTATCGTATCGCATATTGAATATTGCATTATTTAATGAGTTATCGCATATCACATTTTTCTTCAATATCGTGCAGCCCTACTTCATATGACTAGGAATATATTGTATAAGCCATACTTATTTTGGTATATTTAGAAAATAATTTACCCAATGAAATGGGGTGGTTTAAAGTTTTCACCACCTGGAGTTGCATTGAGGAGTCAACCATATCCGTGAAAAAAAATCAAGAGTTACATTGTTTACATGCAAGGATGGGTACCGATGGGTGATAGAAGTATGCATACCAAAACTAAAACTAAAAACTAAAGTTTTTCAATTTTGACTGAGTTTATTAGAACTAGCCAAAAATAGGCCAAAAAACGATGCACTGACACAGAATGAGATTAATACGGCAGTGGAAATAAAATCTATATCACACAGTTTCATGTTTTTACACAATAGAGCATGGGGTCATGAACTATCTGAAGGATTTAAACACAAGGGAACCTCCATTTATCTGGTTTAGAGTGTGTAAGTTTTATGAAATACCACAGTGTAATAATGGTGGATGTTGAAATGTAGCACAAAGCCAACAGCGAGCTAACATGAACCTTCAGGAAAAAAAGAAAAGAAAAACACTTGCTAAATTACAGAGATATTTGCACTCAGGCATACCCCTGACGTTCATAAAATTACTCACTATTGGTTTGAAAGCTGAATCAATATAAAGCAACCTAAAGAGGTTTGTCGTCAGCGTGTAAAGGTTACAGCTATTTTTCTTGAAAAACAAGAAATCAGTCAGGGCGCGATATCCCGCGAGCAATCGTTCATATTGGTAGATTAACCTTTTCAAAAATAGAGTGCACATAATTACAGAGCAAACACAATAGTGACGATTGTTTTCATACATGGAGTTTTCCCTGACGAAAGATGAGAGATTCAAAAAGGAATGTTTTTAGGATGTCGATAATTAAAACATTTAGAGCTGCAATTCTGCTCAATAAATCAGAAATAGTCTCTTCAGCCAGACTTTTTGACGATTGGCATAATGTTCAGAGTATATTGTTGTTTATTCTGAAAGAAACTCAAAGCTCATTTAAATGATAGCACAGTGTTGCATCCTACAAATAGCAATGGAGAAATTAGAAAGAACAATCTATTGATTTTGTTTTGTTTTGCTAGAGCTTCTTGTCATCCATATATAATAAATACAATAAATCTCAGAGATATACTGTGTAATAGAGTGCTGCAGGGATAACTACACACCCATATCAAAAACGAGAATATTGAAGCTGTAATGTTCATTAATTTTTTTTTTTTTAAATGCATGTTTTTAATAAGTAAATAGATAAGAACATTTGGAGTGTGAGTGTGAGCAGTTTACATTGTAGAACAAAAGATCCAGTATCATCAAGTATCGTTAGATCTTATTTTACTCGTAAACTGAAAAACCTTATTATTAAAACCCATAGGAAAACCTTGAGGGAACCACTAGCGAATTAGTCTTCTGGGTTTTGACGTCATCCCTGCAGCACTCTCTATACGCAGTAGTACTGGAGGAATTTGCAAAAAGACACAAACCTGGCCACTTGTGGTTCCTGCACAGACCCTTTATTAAACTGGATGGACGGACGGACGGACGGACAGACAAACAGATAGATAGACAGATAGATAGATAGATAGTACTGTCAAATCAATTAATCACGATTAATCGCATCTAACATTTGTGTATAAATATATATATATTTACAAACTTTTATGTTAGATGTGATTAATCAATTTGATAGGCTACATACATACACACACACACACACACACACACACACACACACACACACACACACACACACACACACACACACACACACACACACACACACACACACACACACACACACACACACACACACACACACACACACACACACACACACACACACACACACACACACACACACACACACTGCCTAAAAAAAAAAACAAGCTGCTGTTTGGATTTAACTAGGCAAATACTTAAAAGTCTATGATTGGTTCATTATTGCAATGGTTATTATGTTTCTATCATGTTATATGTTTGGCAACAGTTCTTCTAACCCTAATGATGGAGTGTGTAGCTTTTCATTTCATAAACAACCATGTAGGAAAACACATAATGGCCATATTCCAGGATGACAATGTCAAGATTCATCAGGCTCAAATAGTGAAAGAATGGTTGGGAGGAGCATGAAGAATCATTTTCACACATGAATTGGCACCTCTGAGTCCAGTCCTTTGACCCTTTATTATAAATAAGTCTAATGTATTACCATCACGTCAAATGGCCTCATACCCAGAGGTCTGGGCTGAACCTTGAATATCCACGGCTGATCTTTTCATTTAGAGTCATTTTACATGTGGTTCTGCACTGACGTGAAATAAATTGTTCCGCCCTCTTGTTGCAGACACTGTCAAAGTCTATATTTCTAAACGATGAGCCTGAAAAATACCGTTGTGATGAAGCCAAGCAATTTGCAGAGCAGATCGCTCACTCACCGGCTTCAGCTCTCCGGGTCATTGGCCAGAGAGCAAGAGTCAATGCCAACTGGCCGACGGAACAGAATATAATCCAAAAATAAATGAAGAAAGAAAAAAACCTTAAAGGAATAGTTCAGACCAAAAATAAAAATTGTGATTGTACAGTCTTAGAAGAAAAGGTTCTATGTAGACTCTGTCAGGTGCTTCATATACAGAACCTTCATGGGTTCCCATTACGGGATCATTTTATGATTTCGTTTTAATTAATTAATTTTGGTTTAATACATTTTTAATTTTAATTGAACTTTATGAATTAAACAGCTTGTAAACATACTTTATTGCTAGAAAACACTGAAATAACCTGTTAAAATGAAAGTATTATTTAAGACTTTTCTCCTTATTATCGGGATATCCCCTTATTGGGGATATTTTGGGGATATTTAATTTAATTTTATCAATCAATAAATTCCTCTTGAAACAAACTTTGTTGTATTATTTTAATTTAATACTGTGAAGCTGCTTTGATACAATCTGTATTGTGAAAAGCGCTATACAAATACACTTGACTTGACTTATATAGAACCTTTTTGGCATATAGGGTTCCTAGAGATTTTTTTTTTTTTTTTTTACGTCTCGCAATTCTGACTTTATTTCTCAGAATTGTGAGATATATGAAGTCAGAATTGCGTGACAAAGTCGCAATTGTGAGTTTATTTCTCGCAATTGCAAGTTTACATCTCACAATTCCGACTTTGATAACACAATTGCGACTATATATCACACAATTCTGACTTTATAACTCGCACTTGCGACTTTATATAACGCAATTGTAAGAAAAAAAGTCAGAATTGTTAGATAAAAAGTTGCAATTACCTTTTCTATTTTTTATACTGTGGCGGAAACAAGCTTCTCAATAAAACTACACTGAACCTTTTTTTTTTCTAAGAGTTGTTTCTAAGAGTTATATGCTAGTTATTTTTAGCATTACACACAAAGAGACATTGTGTGGAATGTCCCAGCTGCACACATTTTGGGTACATTTTGCAGATAAGAAATATTCTTATATACACACATAATGTTGCATTGATTTTACCATAAAATGATGGAACATGGCTATTTTTACTTAAGTCATGTGATAATCACACTTTTAGGTTGACATTATCCACAATTCTACTTTATGGCCATGCGTAGGTTGCCACGAGGGAAGCTTTGAAGGTATGGTTTATTCATGAAAGAAAAGGGATTGTGAATCAACCTCATCACAGTGAGCCGAAGGAATGTTTGAATAACTGTATCGTCACAGCCTTGAATGGTGGAGTGCGCCTGCCCTTTCAAGATATCTGTAGAAGTGAGCGTCTGAGGAATACATGAATGCCTAGCAGAGACACTGATTCTGCGGTGGATGTGGTAATCAGAATGCATGCATAATTCAGGCAGTTATATGAGAGTCGGTGAACTTGGAGAAAAAGAACGTGGGCGATGATGAACGCTAATTTAGTGCTTTTCAAGAGCACCATTCAAAAAGCATCAAGATGAAGCCAAGAAACTTTTTTCCACTTAATTATATGGGTTATTCTTTTTCATGATATGCAGCAATTTGACACAAAAAGCCTAAAGAAGGTGTTCTGGCATGAGAGGTATCCAAACTAAAGCTGTACTGTAACTGGATGACTACGGGAAAAACCAAGGAGTCTATATTTGGCTGGTTAGCTGGTAGGTGCCTTAGCTACATCATTCTGCGGCCAAAAAGCTTATTTTGACACAGTGTTATGGTTAACTAAAAGGAAAAATATTACAAATTGTTTTTGGTAAATGAAATAAAGCTGGAATAAAATAAAACATAAATAGATGAAAAAACAATGTAAATTTACAAAAATGTAATTCAAAATAAATAGAAATAGAAATATTGCCTTGGCCATTAACTGAAATAAATAAATTCTGAAATTACTAAAAGTACAACATAAATTAATTAAAGCTAATTAGAAATAACTAATAAAAATGACAAAAGTGCATACCAGTGAAAAGTTTTATTTTTTTATTTTTTAGAAAGACTTCTCCTTATGCTCACCAAGGCTTAATTTATTTAATAAAAAATACAGTAAAATGAGCAATATAGTGAAATATTATTACAATTTAAAAGAACCGTTTTCTATTTTAATCTATTTTAGAATTTAATTTATTCCTTTGACGGCAAAGCTGAATTTTCAGCATCATTACTCCAGTCTTCAGTGTCACATGATCCTTCAGAAATCATTATAATACAGTAGTGCAACAAAATTATTAAAGCTTAAACTAAAATGAAAACTGGAAATTTAAAAACAAAAGCTAAACCAGGAAAATATTAATAAATACTATAATAGTATAAATAATGCTAAAATAACACCATTCAAAAGTTTGTACGGCTCTTTTCAGGTATAGACCTCCTTAGGTAAAACATGTTGACATCTCTCTCTTAAAAAATTATGGCAAATGTCAGCAAATGTCAAGGAAACAGGTCCTTTTTTTTTTCTTTTTTTTTTTTTGCAGAAAACTTACTTTGAAGGCTGCATTTTGCCCGAGCAACCCTTTCAGCTGGAAACATTCTTCTAGTATCATGTTCAGATTATTGAAGTGAAAATATTCGCCCCTCGAGTTTGGACTGCAGATTCCGCGTCCCACCCCGCTCCATTCCTTTACAATAATGTTTTCATGATCTCGCATTACAAAAGGGAAGATTTCAGGCTTTTTCCAGGAAAAGGGAGTATGCCAGACATCCAAAACTGCAAATAGAGGGAAAACATGCCACAGCTGAGACGTCCATAGGGTTTGGTTATCCACTTTGTTTATAAATATTCCCCTGAAACTTGGGAAAAATGCATCCAATCTAGAGCCATTATAATGTGAGGAGAAAAAGCCCAGAAAAACATGCAGAACTGCTCAGAAGTACAGTGAATATGATGGCTGTTTATTTGATATTTTTATAGCATGTGATTTCACTTTACTGAAAAATGTGTGCTTATGCATGTCAAGTGGGAACAGACCCATTAAACAGGCAGTATAGGGGAACGCAATCTGCACTCTTTATACAAGAAGAGAACGATTCTCTTTCCTGGGAGTATTATTGGTTTAGAGCACTTTGCAATCACAATTTCTCAGAAAATGTGACACCAAGGTGCAGTTATACACAGCAAGCATTTGATTAAGCAACAGAGCAAGTGTTTCATCTTTCTTGTGGCTTAAAGAAAGAGGATAAACATTCACCGCACTGCACTATTGTTGTAATTCCACAGAAATCATTGGGCGTGTTGTCTTTTAGTTTCTGTGGACAGAAGGTGTCCTAGGGGGTCATTTACGGAGCAGGGGTTTATCTGACGTCAAAGCATCCCAGGCAACATTACTGCCACCTGGGCCCTTGCTAATAATGCCCCAGACAAATCCACTAACTCTTATGTTGCCCAGCGCAGGGTTGCAAAAACGTCACCGAAGGCTGACAGTGCCGTCCGTGGGGACTCGCTGATGACGCTCGACGAGATCTGATTTCGATTGTCTAAGATTAGACTTTGTACTCACAGGGAATGAGCGAGTCTCGGTTGTATCACACTCCCAGCTCGGGCGCTGCTTTTAGGGGGAGATCACAACAAAAAAAATATTAAGCGCTACAAAGGTTACACGCCAATGACCACAAAAAAAAAAAAAAAAGAAATTCATACTTTTATTCAGCAAGTACTCTAAAGGTAATTATAATGTTACGAGACTTAAAAAAAAAAAGATTTCCATTTAAAATAAATGCTTTTCTTTTGAACTTTCTATTCATCAAGGAATCCCGCGGAAAAAAAGCATCACGGTTTCCACAAAAATATTAAGCAGGACAACTGTTTTCAACATTGATCATAAAAAGAAATGATTCTTGAGCACCAAATTATCATATTAGAATGATTTCTGAAGGATCATGTGACTGAAGATTGGAGAAATTAAGCTGAAAATTCAGCTTTGCATCACAGGAATAAAATACATTTTTAAGTATGTTAAAATAAAAAACAGTTCATTTAAATTGTAAAAAATATTTAACAATATTTTTGTTGATACTGTATTTTTGATCGACGCTTTGTAGAATCTGCTCTGGCTGTGTGCGTTCATGTGTTTTGAAGGATGTGTGGCTTTGGAGACGCGCTGAAGGGAGGGCGGGATCTCAAGCTTTCAAAGCTAACTTGCTATTGCTAACCTCTCCGAAATTGCCTACCCTACCTTTAAGTAGTATTTCTTATCCAGAAAGAAAGACCGACCACTCTCTCCAAAAAGTCAAAAACTTTAAACCCGCACTTGCAAACTCAGCATCAGCAAATCCCAAGCATTCAAAATGAGCAGGAAGACAATACCTGTAAATTCCATCTGATAAATAATAGTGACCTGCCATCAGATTCTTGTTTCCTGTTTCCAGAGTTTAGAGCTGTCACAGAGACAGGTGGGATTTCCCAGGACGCCTATTTCAGTGATAGCTGTCAGGCAGTAGAGACATTTTATGTTGTAAAAAAACGTGTTTTTTTTTAGTTTTTTCGCAGATCTGTGAGAATGGTATTGTTTTAAAAACATTGTAGTCTTTACATGAAAAACATTTTTTGTAAAGAAACACGCCTATAGACTGAAAATGTAGGAATACACATGCACATGATGTCAATGTTTTCAAATTCGCGTTTTTGTTCGTTCAGTTTTAAAAAACTTAAAAACCAGTTTAAAAAATGTCATGTAAATTAACGGGCACAAAACGGCCCCGTGCAGTATTGGCATGCATGTTTAATGGGTTGATTGGGAGATTAGGAGCTCACTTAGGCCCTACAGCAAATCATCCACCTGTGGTTAATTGATGTGATCTTTCCTTCCAAAAGAAGTTGCTCTGGAGACCAATCACGACCTCCTGGGCGGGGGAGTTAAAAGCACATTTCAGAATATGCTAAAAAGTCATTTGAACAAGACTAATAAAAGCAAGGACAGATTAGGGTCCTGCGATGCCACTTTCTTGTCGCAATTGCGATTTGTCATATAAAGGCCTGTTTGCACTGACAGGAATTAAATCACTGGAGGTCAGCAAGTCTCTGTGCTGTTGGTTTCCAGTAGCCGTTCATACTCTTCTGTCACGGTTTTCCACCGGTATCATGTGGCGAATCCCCTGCATTTAACATAAGCTGGCATATTTTTGTGATTTGAATTTTGGAGTGTTCCTGACTAAAATGTAGGCTATGTGAATTTATTATCATTAGGCTACTTTTTCTATTAAGTGATTAAGAACATGTAAATATTTCTTAACTATATAATTTATGTGTATTAATAATCATGTATATTACTACTAATGTATAGGCTATTAGTAGTAGCCTACCTTTCTCTCCAAACATGATTCTCAGATAATGGATAAAGTTTGTGAAGTGAGACAGTTGTGTTACATCGCCACCAAGTGGACAGCAGATACTAGCGACCAGGTAAGATGTTTATTCATGAACATAAAACAGCATTAGTGAGAGGAAGAGAAGAGGAACAGAGATCTACTATTGAAAAGTACATAAAGTTATTTTGAAACCTAAATAAAACAATCCACAAACGTCTGTCTAACAGAGACCTATGATACAGCATTTCATGATTCTTTAGTTCAGTTACTTCAGAACTCACAACCTGCCCTCATCTGTCAGTCTATGCTTTATTTTTAGCCTGGCACTAATTTGTGAGAACAAATAAATGTTTTGTTTTTTGTTTTTTTTAAATAACTTATTGATATTAGGCAATTGACTGCCTTGGTTTGTATACAAAATTAAAGAATGATGATAATGGCTAGCTATATTAGAATTTCATGCTAAAAGAAATGCATAAAAAGAGATGCATAATGTTGTTTACAGAGATCTAAAAGATTATTTGCTTTATTAGTAGGCTAAGTTCAAATGTATAACAAATATTTAGTTGGGGTCCAAATGACAGCTGGAATTTTTGGGGAAAATGACAAGAACATGCACAATATTATTCAACAGGGCAACATTCAACAGTTCCTAGTTATCTTGTTTTTGTATCAAAGGTTGCAATGAGCACAGTGATATGCTAGCTTTTGGCTTCCATTTGTAATTACGTAACAAATGTAAATACTAAATAAATAGTAGGCTATCACTATCAAAGTCCATGTAACTAGCCTACTACAGAAATGTTGCTGTATATGAGAAAAGATTCTCATTTACAATTTGTAAATATGTTGAGCTCTAATAAATGATACAAATGATACATGTTTACGTTTAATAAAAAAATAAAAAAATAAAGATTTTCGGAATAGTATATATGCCATATATAATGCAGTGAAATGATGCCATGACCACAGATCAGCACATCACTGGAAAACGAGACACTGCCTCTCTCGATCCACTGGTGTCGCTGTTGGACAGTCTAAAAATGAATGGTTCACACAGCATTTCATCTCTTATTTTGAAATATTTGTGTTGGTTTGTTTGTATCATTGCAATTATTTTCTCATCCAATTTTTTTTTTTTTTTTTTTTTTGGAGGAGACCCTGCCTACTTTGAGAAAAACATTTCTGCATGCTGTATTGCCCACAAAACTTAATATAACTACAACAAAAAACAACAAGAATATAAATGCCTGTGAAGTGTTCATGTATCTGTTTTTATTATTATTATGTATTATCTAAGGATATAGTGAACAGCAAAATGTGCATATATCGTTGACGTTCCTAACACTGAGTTTATGTGGCTGATTAGTTTGTTCTGTCTATATCTGTAAATGTGGTACTTGAAAAAAGAAAAGAAAATCAGACCTCCCTCTAAACACACTCTCGGTACATGGGCATAATGTTGATAAATTTAACCAATCACAGCAATAGGGAAAAAAAAATCAGTTGAATCAGTGAACTTTGTCTTTAAACTGTATTGATCATATGAGTCTGCAATTATGCTGTGTTATCTGACTAAGCAAAGATATCAAATCTGTTTGCTTTCTCCTTATACACGTTATCTTGGTGTGTGTGTGTGTGTGTGTGTGTGTGTGTGTGTGTGTGTGTGTGTGTGTGTTAGCAAGGCTTTCATAAAACTCTCCACAGGGGTCACTAAAAGTATGCATATCAGTAGACCAAAAGTAATCAGGGTAATAATTGACAATACATTATTGTTGCTGAGATAAAGTGCAAGTGTGTGAGTTTACTTTAAGTTATTGCAGTACAAATCTTTATTATTATATGACAGTATTTTGTTCTGGCAGCCAGTTAAACAAATTCCCCCTCTGTTATGTTTAAGATTTTGCACATCTCTGTGCATATGCTTATCATGTGAAATTACATCACACTTCAGGATCATTTATGGTCTGTAATGTATTTTCCACTGATAGCAGCAGTAAAGGCTCAATGGGCATCAGTGCATTGTTGTTTACACTGTGATATGTATGGTACAAAATATATACTTATACAACAACTGAATTAGTTTATTCCTTTGACTTCTTTTGTAAAATCAGCATGCATGTGCAGTGACAACTTTTTAATGCAATCCAATAAAGACATGTAATAATAAATATACTTCAAAGTACAGTGTCACTTGTGATCACTTGTGTCACAATTGTGATATATGCACTGTAAAGAAAAGGATATAATTGACTCAGATTTGCAGTTTGCATTAAATAAAGTTAATCGATATTTTAGCACGGTCAAAGCCAGAAACTGATGCAGTTACTGATATTTATTTTTCATATTAAACGTCAAATTAATGACAACATTTAACATTGACAGTTTTTTATAGGAAGCTTCAGCCCTACTGTGAAGGTAACATTTTTTTATGCAAAGAATAATTTCTCGTTTTATTCAGGTTTATGAATTACATAATTTTTACATAATTATTTTTACACACACAAAAAAAAAAATATATATATTTTTTTTTTATTTTTTTTTGTGTGTGTATGTGGTTATTTTTTAGATATTATTATAACATAATATCTGCTATACCAATTATCTTAATATATATATATTGGGAGGAGGCCCCGGGGAAGACCTAGGACACGCTGGAGAGACTATGTCTGCCGGCTGGCCTGGGAACGCCTCGGTGTCCCCCCGGAAGAGCTAGAGGAAGTGTCTAGGGAGAGGGAAGTCTGGGCATCTCTGCTTAGACTGCTGCCCCCGCGACCCGGTCCCGGATAAGCGGAAGAAGATGGATGGATGGATGGTATAGCAGATATTATGTTCAGAACTTATCTTTTTTTACAAGGTCAATGTGTTCCTCTACTGGACGTTTTTGTTTCTTGGATGCCTTGACAAGTCCGAAAACCAAGAGGACAACAGCGACTGCAGCAATAATGGTGAGACTGAAGAGGACATTGAGAGCCAGTTCAGCATCAGGACCTGACACTTCCAAACCCAAGAATCTGACTGACAGTTCCCCAGCCCCACCAGGAGGAATAGTCTCTGTAAACAAGAAAAGACTCAGTTAATAGATAAACAGACAGAGAGACAGACAGATGGATAGCACCTGGGACCTCACCTTCAGGTTCATGGACCTGACATTCATGGGGACTTTCTCCTGGACTTATGAAGCCATTGCAGTTGATTATTGTAGCATAGTTCCAGACAGATTTCTTAGGAATACGTGGTAAAGTGGGATCTGATCGATTTACGTAGAAAAAGCCAAATTTATCATCAAAACCCGTCGCCCATTCCAGATTGTCCATTAGTGTCCAAGCAGAGTAGCCACGGATGTCCACACCATCCAGCAAATACGCTTAAGAATGAAATGAAAACAAACAATAATATTAAAAATGCATGGAAAAGCACCCCAGAAATCTATTGTTTAATACTGTCCTGTGTAAATCTCTACCTTTCATGGCCTGATTGATATAGTTATCATAATAGTGGATACGGTGGACGTCGTTCAGATTCACTGGCCCTCGTTCTGATACGCCATTCTCTGTAATGTAAATTGTAGGGTTTCCATATTCCTCCTTAATGAAATTCAGAATTTTTCGAAATCCCACAGGAGTTACTTTCAACCAGAAGGATCCAGAATCCAGCCATGTACGATCCGTTACAGTTCCTGCACCCCTGGAATAGATGGCAAATATATGTATTTTTTATTTCATTGCACAATGTAACTATATTATCTCTCTCAACTTGTTGGATGTATAAGTATGTCCAACTTTATTTGCACACATACAGTGTACTCATGTTAGACGATATATATTATATAGCAGTGGATCTCAACCTTTTTTACTTCAAAGCCCCCCACCCCCGCTCACAATTTCTACCCGACGAAATATTTTAAAGCTTGGGATAACAAGAAAGATTATAAAAATAACCCAATAATAAGAAGTACAAGTGTCACCTTGTTTAAGATTATTTTCATGCTTGTTTTAGATTATTTTAAATAATTTTTAGTCATCTTGAGGCTCCCTTAGAAGTTTGTTGAGAACCACTGCTATATATAGGAAATCTCAACAGTGTGAAATGCTTGTATCGTTACAAAATTTAAACTATATTATCGCCCAGCTCTACTTCGCGAAATGTGACTATAAGGCATGAAGATATTATAAACATTAACATCATGATTTTCTGTAATGCTGCTTTGATGGATTGTTTTAAACAAATTGGGCCTGAAAGAGTTTGACAATGTGGATTAAAACTAAAAAGGCTACCTGTCTGCATCATAGTGCTGGAGGTTATTGTAGTCCATGTTATAGGCTAAGACAGTGGTGTAGTGGTTGAATCCAAAATAATCATGAGTTCCCTTAATCCTCGCTACTTCCGCAGGGGTAAATTCTGGAAGCCTGTTGAATGCAAATGTAAAAGCATTTATAAACACACAATCTTTTGAATGCAAAGCTTCAAATTACTCACAAACAAGATAACATCTTACCTCGACTGAGGCCGGCCAGCTGCTAAACTTCTCTCTCGAATTATGTCTTTCATTAAATCACTGTAATCGCCATTGAACACTGGATGAGCAAACCAACCAATCTGGAACTGTTTCGAGAAGAGAAGTGGCTTGTTGTTTATTTAATGCACACGGCTACAGACATATTTATGTGGTCGAACTACAAATCTGTACCTGAACTACACGCACGGCAGCATCCACATCTTCCTGTTTGTATGGGTTTCTTGGTTCAGCCCAGTCAGAGTTTATGGTGATGCCAACAATGCCACCATGTTTTGCACGATACTTGTCATTATAGAGATGCCAGGCCTCAGCATGAGCCTTGATGAGGTTGTGTGCCACAATATATGGTGCAGTGCCCGGTCTAAAACTTATACCTGGACACAAATAGATCATCAAGAAGAACCTTATGTTGCATATTAACTGTTAACACTGAAACTGATAAGATAAATCATATAGTACAAAGAGTAAAAGTATAGTTCTTAAAGCAAAAGATACCTGGTGCTGCACTTCCATAGCCATGGCCGACCATTGCAACATTATAGGGTTCATTTATAGTGATCCAGAACTTTACTTTGTCCCCCAGACTGTTAAATACAACATCAGCATAGTCTCTGAACCTGTCGACAATAGTGTCATTCTCCCAGCCACCAACATCCTGGAGTGCTTGTGGGAGATCCCAGTGGTACAAAGTCACCTGTCAGATCAAAATGATTAAAAGACTGTCAGAAACGAGTTCAATTCTTTTAGGTTACCAAGGTAATTTTTTGCATGCAAATTATTTCAAAACAGTCTACCTGTGGCTTGATATTGGCTGCCAATAGAGCATCTACTAGTCTATTATAGTAGTTAAGTCCAGCTTCATTAATTTTCCTGTTTGTTCCATCCGGCATAATTCTGGGCCACGAAATAGAAAACCGGTAGTGGTTGACCCTCAGTGTTTTGAGATTATTGATATCCTCAGTGATCTTGTTGTAGCTGTCACAGGCAATGTCACCATTTTCATCCAGCGATATCTTTAAAGCAGTGTGTGAAAACGTGTCCCAAATGCTGAGACCCTTTCCATCTGCTCTCCAGGCACCCTCTATCTGTGGTGTTAGAGCATAACATGAAACAAAAATTTCCTCATTTGATAAAATATGATAAAAAATTACAAATGTAATGAATGTAAAAAAAATTAAAAAAAAATTTTTTTGTTGAATTGTACCTGATATGCAGCTGTTGCTGTGCTCCATATAAATCCCTCTGGGAAATGTCCATATAACATTTCTTCCTCCACTGGCAGTGGAAAGCCATTATTTCTTATTATATCAAAGTAGAGGTGAGCTGAGCGTTTTGGAGTTCTCGGCCGATTTGAAAGTTTAAAGTTCACATGGTGAAGTCCATACCCAACAGTATAGCCATTCAGCCACTCAAAGGAGTCCATTAGAGAGCTAGCAATG
Organism: Leuciscus leuciscus; assembly: GCF_965113295.1. Taxonomy (NCBI): domain Eukaryota; kingdom Metazoa; phylum Chordata; class Actinopteri; order Cypriniformes; family Leuciscidae; genus Leuciscus; species Leuciscus leuciscus. Next base: position 39,922,089 of record NC_138731.1, read on the forward strand.
TAACCCTTAATGCGTACTCCATCCAAGTTGTGTGCTAAAAAGTGAATACATGGTAAATGTCCGTCAAATGAACAATTTAACACTATTACAAACATTAAGCCTCATTTATTATTAATTTTGTACAATTTGTGTATTTATGAGCGCAGAAAATGTTTATGCAAAATTCCCCCAGGATTAACAGGAATAACTTTGTTTTTACACTCGTTCGTTAATATGTTGCTGAATCTGGATTATTCTAAATGTGGGAGTGTGTTCACACATCTAGTAATTTGCATAAAATATACCCAGGTAAGGGCTTTTCATTCGACCTCGCCTTAGAACAAGCATGATGTTTGCACAAAGCAAGTTTGTCACTCTATACAGCATCATTTTTATTTGTTGTCAGAAATAATTCATACTTTTGTACAGTTATTCCATTTATACTTCTAATAACAAATATTTTTTAGAAGAACAAAAACAATACAATAAAATATAGTTAGAATATAAAATATTCTTATAATATATTTTTTTTTTACATTTATTTTATTTTCCCATATGTATTAGGTTCAAAATTTAGAATACATTTCAAAAGATTTATAAGTAGATTACTTTACATGCAAAAAATACATATGTATGCACTGTTAGAGAAAGATAACCATTTTTAACATACCTTTAAGAGCCTCATCAACATAAGTCTTCAGGAAGAATATTCGATCAGTATCATCAACCGTTATGGCAGTGCCTGTAGCCACACCATTTTCCGTTACATAAATCTCAGGGTCTCCATACTCTTCCTTTAACCAGTTAAGAAGTCTCCTGAGTCCCCAAGCAACAGCCTTCTGCTCATCAACAGCTGTATTTTCAGAGCCATCTGGATTGTCCTTCTCAACATCCTGATCAGTCTCATAAGACACAATATTAAGTCTGCTGGTCACATGGCGCACGACTTTGGTTGTGTATGTGTTAATGCAGAATACATCAGCTGTTCCTTGGATAAAGGCTTTGTCTTTGTCAGTGAAAGAAGGCAAGCGGGATTCTGTCAAGCCTTGAAGTTCACTCTTGTTGCCAACCTGCCACTTCATGGCGTCAGGGTAGTCACCATTTTTATATATAGGATGTGCAAACCAGCCTAGTTGGAACTGAAGGGCTCGATCAGCTGCCACCACCTCTCGAGGAATGTTGACATCTTGGGGTTCTGCCCATTCAGCATTTAGACTAATTGATACCAGACCTCCTTGAGATGCCCTGTATTTCTCATCATAGGTATGATACGCTTGTGCATGAGCTTTTAGGAGGTTGTGGGCAACCCTGTATGGAGCATCTCCGGGTTGCTTCACGTTAGGTGGAATCTGACCTAGTCCATATCCCAACCATGCAATTGTCTGGGGTTCATTAAATGTGATCCAAAACTTCACCCTGTTTCCAAATGTCGCATAACAGAAGTCACAATATTCATTGAATATGTTAATCAATTCGGTGTTTTCCCAACCGTTGATGTTCTGTAAAGCCTGTGGCAGGTCCCAATGGTAGAGAGTCACCATGGGTGTGATATTGTTTGCTATTAGACGGTCTATGAGCCTGTTATAGTAGTCCACCCCCTTCTGGTTAAGAGAAGATTTATAACCACTGGGAAAAATTCGAGACCATGACAAGGAGAATCTATAAGTCTTCACTTTTAGGGCTCTCAACATGTGTAGATCCTCGTCTATTTTATTGTAGCTGTCACATGCAACATTACCATTGTCATTGTTTGGGATATTACCAGTTTGAGTAAAATTATCCCAAACACTTGGTCCTTTTCCATCTGCATTCCAGCCACCTTCAACCTGGTATGCTGAAGATGAGACACCCCAATGGAATCCCTCTGGAAATGTTCCATAGTGATAAAGCTGTCTCTCAAACTTGGTCTGAGGGGAGAACTTTCCCCAAACAACCTTGGATTTTGAAGGAACTTCAGATGGCGGCTGACTAGGGAGTCTTGTGCTCTCAATTTTATTTCCATAGATTTGCATCTTAGGGCTTGCTGCAGTCTCAGCAAATCCGTTACTCTCAATCACCTTTGAATAGTAATATGCTGATTCTTTGGGGGTTCTTGGCCTGTCAGGATCATCAAAGTTCACATAGTGCAATCCAAATCGTTGACTGTAGCCTTGAGGACCCTCAAAACCATCCATAAGAGACTGGACTGTAAACCTCTGGACGACAACATCATCCAAATGCACAGCTGTTTAGACAGAAAAAAGTAGTTAATGGACTTTAGATAGTGATCTTGTAATACTGTATGTAGTCTAATGTTAAGGTTTGGCAAAGGTTTTGTTAAATTGGTAGAGGATTGCTTTAAGGTCAGTCTGTGTCAAATCCGAAAAGGCTATGAACAAATCCCCCCATGTTTGTTCATAGCTTGCTGCTTTGTTGTTGGTAAAATTATTGCAGATTCTAACATTTCCAGATATTTTCAGCTCCCTGAAGAATTCATTATTTCCAGATCAAAATCTTCTTCTTCAATAAATATCTTACAGACCTTGGTTTTAGGCCATGCACTAACCTCTGATTTCACACAGACTGACCTGTTATCTCTAAAAATACTAACATGGTCTTCGTTTTAAACACTGACCAGTTCTCTTAAAATACTGACCTTTCATAGCTTCATTAATGTAAGCTTTGAGATAGTCGACACGCTGAGTGTCATTGAACACATCACCATTGTAATCAGTTGGCATTCCATTTCCTGTGATATAGATGGGCACCTTTGTTATGGATGTGTACTCTAAAAAGATGTAGTTCAATAACCGCCGAAGCCCCCACGGAACTGACTGGATCTGGTCAGAAGCTGTGGAGGGCCATGTGGGGTCAATATGAGCCTGAAAGTCCCCAACATGATTTGGTCCAGCATCACAGCTATTCAAGCTCTCACTAATCAGTCGGGAAGTGTGGTGGTTAAGTCCGAAGAAATCAGCTGTGCCTCGGATTCTTTGTTTCTCAGCCTCAGTGAAGACAGGGAGTCTTGCCAGCTCTTTACCACAGACATTTTTCTTTTTCTCAATTTGTTCCTTTAGCACGGCTGGATAGTCTCCATCTACAAATATGGGATGAGCAAACCAGCCCAGCATGAAGTTCAGATAACGCTCAGCTGCTGCTATATCCTGATCACTTGAGGGATTCAACGGCTCTGCCCAATCAGAGTGAAGAGCAATGCCCACTTTTCCACCATGCAGTTTCCTGTATTTATCATTATAAATATGCCAGGCTTCAGCATGAGATTTCAGAAGGTTATGCGTCACCTGTGAAAACAAGCAAAGCATTGTCAATATACACTTTCTAAAACCATGAAATAGATGGTTTTTTCTAAGATTGACAGACACACCTTGTAAGAGGCTATTATTGGGTCATTCACACTTGGGGGATGTTCCCCTGTTCCATACCCCAGGTTGCTCACTACCCAGGGGCTGCCGAATGTGATCCATGTTTTGACTCTGTCTCCATAACGAGAGAAGCAAAAGTCCGAAAATTCTTTGAAAGCTTCCACAATAGAGTCATTAATCCAGCCTCCTGAGTCCTGCAGAGTTTGAGGAAGGTCCCAATGATGCAGGGTAACAGTGGGCTCGATGCCTGATTGTAGAAGGGTGTTAATCATCTTGTCATAATAAGCAGCCCCCTTTTCAACCAAACTTTCTCTGCGTCCAGTGGGAAAAATGCGAGCCCAGGAAATTGAGAACTGATAATTAGGTGCCATCATGCCCCTAAGCAGATACACATCATAGTCCACCTTGTGATAACTATCACAGGCCAAATCAGTGGTCTGGTTGTCAAAGACGTGACCCTCTTGGCTAAAACGGTCCCATATAGTCTCACCCTTTCCGTGTTCAGCCCATCCACCCTCCACTTTGAAACTCTCACTGGAGATAGACCATTCAAAATCAACCTGGAATGAACCATTCAGGAACTGATCGCGCTCAGCTTCGGTCTGACTTCTGAATTTCTCCCAGACCTTCTGGTATGAGAATGCAGAAGCTGATTTCTGATGGACAACAGTTTTAGTATTTTCCTCCTGCAGACTGAATGAGAACATTCTTATTTTCACTTAAAAAATTGTCATTATATACTGCATATATGTACCTTGTTGGTCTCAGCTTTACCTTTTGAGTGTTTCTTCCTGATCTAGCTTCTCAAAAAGCTGTGTAATGTCACAGCCTATGATGTGAAGATCTTTGTTCTGTAAAACTGACATCAATAAATAATGCTAGGTTACCATATGGTATTTTTAGACTTTGGACTTATAATTTAAAGAAATAAGCTAACATTTACCTCCAAGAATTGTAGTAAGTGGCTGGAAATTATTTTCATTTCCATCACAGTCCTTGACTGTCAACTGGTACATAAGAATGGACTTTTGACCACTGCCAATCTGAAACAAGAGTGTCAGTGTAATTTAGGTGACCTGAAATGTTTTCTGTCACGTCAGGCAATTTAAGTGGTATTTAAATATTAAAAACCAGTTGAGTTATGAAGTCTAATGAAATCTGATGGCTATTTACTGGGCTGATCTATTGCGAAGATGATTATATAATCCTTCAAGAGCCATATAAATCACATACCTGTAACTTCCTCAATTCCTCGGTAAGAGCTGTCTGATATTTGCAGTTGTACTGCACGTGTACAGTGAGGAAATCCACATATGCCTGACGGTGAGATAAGAGAAGTATTACATGATATTAACTATTACATGTAACTATATATAAGATAATCTGCCTTGAACTTTTACCATAATTTTTGACCCCGCTTGAGAAATCAAGTTAACATCATTTGCTCTGATCCCAAGAGACAAATTAAGTGCTAAAAAAAAACAAGAAAAAAAAAAAACACATCACTATGAGTGACCATCATTGCACTATTATAAAGAACTATGTAATATGGAGACAGAGGTTCGTTGTTACACTTTTGTTCCAGTGAATGTGATTAAAATAATATAAAGTTTATTTTGAAAGTCTTGCCTACAAAAAGCTTTTGAACATTTCCAACACAATCGTTCAAAACAAACCATTATATCGTTTTACAGAAATCATAAGTAATAATTTGAATAAAACTACATTCAAGATGCATGTGACAACCTGATTGGGGACTTGAGAAAAAAAAAAAAAAAAAAAAAATCGCCCTAAGAAACTTTTCAAGCTTTCATAATAGTGTGGTTTTATTGAGTTGTGTAAATTGGACTTTTAATAGGCCTACATGTTAAACAAATTAATAAACTCAAGTCTTACCTTTAGACATTTGATGATAGACATTGTAAACGTTTGCATGGGACTGGAGAGCATTTTGAAGTTGCACTTCATTATGTAGCTCATGCAGGTGACTGAACGTGACAAATGTGTCCACAAGATCCCTAAATGTATTGAACACAAATCCTGCATACTGCTCGAACATCTGCACCAGTAATGGACTCTCCCAGCCTCCATATCTGGCTCTGAAGACTTCTGGTACAGCAGAGTGGTGGAGAACCAGCAGAGGTTTGATGCCCAGTTCAGTCAGCTGCTGCACAAGTGTCTTGTAGCATGTCACAGTGTCCTCATGTGGCTGGTTGGAGTCACCTGTGGGAAGGATGTGTGACCAGGAAAGGGGAACTTTAAAGTGGGTCACCCCTCTGCTCTGAAGATACAGAAAGTAGTCTCTGGATTGTTGTGGAAGTGGACCTCCGCAGTTAAACGTATCGTCTTCATCTGAAGACCCTAAAGGTAAAGTTTGCCCGGTGGTCAGAGGGCCTGCGAGTAACATGAACTCCTGTTGCTCTGCATTGCTGCAGCTCCAAAAAACAGCCAACCAACCTAGCGAAAGAAATCCTACCAGGACCTTCATCGTGACAGTGTTACAAGTGGAGAAGAGTTCTTTATAACCACCTCTGCTAATCTAATAGTGAGGCATTCAGTGTTACAATCATGCAATTCAACCCTAATCCAATTTATGACAGTCATTAAGTTATCACATAGACTCTGGACTAAGATAGGTGTGATAATACTGTAAGGTTATTTCTAAAGAAACACTGGGGTTACTAAGAACATTTAAAATAAGTCTTGAAAACATTTGGGAAATCACAAAAAAGAGCAATATATTCAGTGTGGGCAAATACATACCAATCCTTATCTGGCAAAATCGATATCGAAGTACTTTGTACTAGAGTGACATGAAGAGGTTTACAGATGGCTAGTGGACGGATTAATGGGATATATATATATATATATATATATATATATACGTATATATGAGAACCATAACCATATAAGAAGCACAGAAAAAATGAACAATGACACATGAATGCAGTTTTTAGACCAAAGGTTTATTTTGGCATATTACAAAATACATTTTTACAAAACCTTACAAAAACATTGGAAAAAATGTAAAAAATTGAGATGCTGGGAAAAAGTATCAAAAGATGGAAAACCTGGCTGTTAACAGACATGGGTGGATTATACTCCTACACTTTAAACTGTTTCAAGATGACATTGCATTGGTACCATGTATAAAACTTTAGGCTTTATGGCTTTCCTTATTGCTATTCAATGTAAACTGCATTTGGACCAACTTACGGTTTGCATTTGCATAAAGGAGGCAAAGATATACACTAATCTGAACAGAAACTATTTAGAGAAAGGATGAAAGTGAAAACCAATGAAATGAAACGCTCTTTATTAGTGCTTTCAAATGTGTAAAGTATCTCTGAAAACTGAGTTTGCCTCTCTAACAGTTGGTCAAATTAAACAAAAGCCAAAGAAAACCAAATTAACTTAAAGCCTCACAAAACGTGAAAAACTGAAATGATAGTCTACGGAGAAGCTTCCTCAAGATAAGAGGCGTATCAAAATACTATTCATTTACATCTAAACCACACAATATGCAAATAAAATATCAAAAGCATCTTTGTAGATCAATAATTGATTCACAAGTATTCAAGCATTTTCCAGGTTTCCATTTTGTTCATTACAAACACACTAATTGTGGTCCACTACTCAAAACACAGCACTATTCTAAATAACTATACTACATTTCTGACGTGGCTTTATACTGGCTCATCCATCTCTTTTTGGAATGGCAAAGGTAATATGTAAACTCCAGTTTAAGGCATTTTTGAGATGTAACCCTTGGCACTTCATTAGAAGTGTGGTAAACAAATGGAAGAACCACCGATTTCTTTTTCCTATGAAAAAAAACAAACAAAAAACAAAAAAACAAAAGGGAGAGATAAAGAGTATCAGGCAGACTGGATGATGTCAAGTATAACTGGCTGGTGAGATGCAGCTTCTGAGATTTTTGACTCGACGTTCACTTGCCATAATACTGCACAACACATTATCACAGATTCACCAGTGTGCATACAGACACAGGTTCCACTCAGTCTCACGATGCTTCACACAATGTTCAGCAGCCAAACAAATAAAAAAAATACACAATAAACACGCATACAGACTCTTTCCACTTTCCAAGATGAGCAATTCCAACCACCGTTGGGCCGCTTCGTTGAACAGGAAAGCAGTTGATAGTCTCTGAGTCTCAATCAAGCACGGATCCCTATGAGAGCGAGAGATAAGACAACATAGAATTAAAACACGTACACATCTTAATTCTAAGAATATAACAACATTAATCTCCATTTCAGACTTTTCTTGAAATGTAAAATAAATAAATAAATAATATATATATAAAAATTCAAGAAAAGTGTGTGTGTGTGTGTGTGTATGGATGGTTCACATTTACTCTGTTTTCAACAAATAAAAAATTCTAAACTATAACAGTAAGCTATTGTGAAAAAAATAATAATAAAATAATAATAATAATAATAATAATTCACTTTTCTGTTTTACCTTTTTCACATGTGCTCCCTTGCTTCTCCTGAGCGAAGTTGAGTCGGTTTTGCTCGACAGCGGTGCCGTTGGACTCTGGGCTGCTGCTGCGTAAAGGACTGTTCTCACCGTTCTGATAGGCCATGTCTAGATGCTGCTGGGCCAGTTTCAGGTGTTTACGCAGGCGGTCCATCTCTCGCGATGACGCCTCATCACCAAAAGACTCTCGACAAGAGTCCAAGTTATACTCCGGCTTGATTCCCATGGACAGCTTGTCTTTTTTCAGGGCAGTGTGGTACCCTGGCGGGGCAGTGGGCACCTGTCTGCATATGGCACCACGTTGGCGTGAAGCGCTTTGTTGGCGCGCGCGTCGCCGGAAAGCATCACGGATTCCACTGAGGCCCAAATGAAGAATCTCCAGCACAGTGAGAGACAAGCAGAGACAGCTCACGGCATACATGATCAGCAGGAAGATCGTTTTTTCCGTGGGACGTGACACAAAGCAGTCCACCGTGTGCGGACAGGGGCTGCGAGTGCACACGTACGAGGGGGCGACCTCAAAACCATACAGGATATACTGGCCGAAGAGAAAGCCCACCTCAAAAACAATCCGTGCCAAAAGCTGCAGGATGTACACTTTCATGAGCCCATCGCGCTTTATTCTCCGTCGTCCATCGTGTTTAGGGGCTGGTTTCTCAGGCACTTTATCTTTCTCTGGCAGGATCTCCTCCGTCATCATGGGGTCTTCCTCGCCATTATCCTCAGCCTCCTCATAATCCCGGTTGGCTCCGCGGTTGATCATGGGCATGCGTTTTCTGTTCCTCGGCCTGTACTCGTCATCATGCATGCGAGCGATCTTGTGCATAGCAAAGCCCAGGTACATAATAGTAGGGGTTGTGATTAGAATGATCTGAAAAATCCAGAACCGGACATGAGAGAGCGGTGCAAATGCATCATAGCAGACGTTCTCGCAACCAGGTTGCTGGGTGTTACACGTGAATTTGCTCTGTTCATCGTAGTATATTGATTCGCCACCCACAACAGTCAACACAATGCGGAAGATGATGAATAACGTTAGCCAGATCTTGCCCACAAAGGTTGAGTGGTTGGAGATTTCATCCAACAGTCGTGTAAGAAAGCTCCAGCTCATGGTGCTCCGAGAAGAACGGCTGTCTCAGTCCTGCACGAGAACAAGACCTAACTGTTAGTAATTGAAAATAGCATCAAAACTAAAAAAAAAAAAAAAAAAAATTATACATTACATCCAATGATAAACATGTCATGAAAATAGCATACCTTCCTATAACATGACTGACAAAAGCTGTATCACTAATGAGAGGAACTTAAGTGCTAATTCAATAGGAAGAACAAATTAAATGGTAAACATCAGGAACAAAGCAAATGTATAATTTCCCAAGGATTCTAGAAATTTTTTTGACAATGAAGTCTGTTAAAGATGCCTTCCTCCATCAGGAAAAGTTGAAAGTTCACGTGAGCACATGAGCCTGGATTAACCAGCTAGATCCTCTAGATGGAGCTAAAATGTTACTTTTCTAACAAGCTCTTTCACAGAAACACCAAGTCGGCTAAGACCAAGTATAAAAAATAAAAAAATAAAAAAAATAAAAATCACTCACTTAACATTAAATAATTGAATAACTACATTTAAACCATTTAATAAACTTTAATACCTATAATTATAACAATTAACTTTTGCTCTTACATGAAGAAACATTTAAGAATAAATGTGATAAAACATTTAAAGTTTGATGCTAAAATTCACGCCACTTTGTATACAGGCCTTCAATAAATTAACTCCAAAATAAAACAAATTAACCTAAATTAAATTTGGATAACATGGATTTAAAAAAGGCACACAAAAAAATACAGTAAAATATACTTTAAATATATCATTTGAAGGCAGTATTTACCACCTTAGTGTTAAGTGACCTCTAGTGTGTAACACCTACTTGTCAGCAAATACAGCAGTGGTTCCCAAACTTTTTAGATTGGCAAATCCTCTGAGGCATTTCCACTTAAGCCCCTTTCACACAGAGATTCCGGAAAATACACGGATAATGTGCCCCAGGATTGGTCCCGGGATCATTTGATTTTGGTTCATTCATAATGCCAGTGATTTTCCGGAATCTGTGAGTGCATTCACACACATCCCGTAAAGACATGTGACGTCGGGATGTGACGTACGCGTCGAAAACATGTACACTAACGCAAAGCTGGCGAACAATCTCAGCTTCAGCGCGGATAGTAAGGAGCGGGAACGTGATGGCACGTGCGTCACTAATGTTACTAGGTCCACATCCCAGCATCAATCCCGGGACGTGTTTGCGTTCACACATAAGGCACTATTTTACAGCAATTTCCCGGGATCAACGCGCTGTGTGAAAGGGGCTTTAGACTGCAGTCACACCTTTTCCATTAAGAGACAACATTTGCCCCCTTAAATTGATTTTGAGGTGCATTTTTAACCTTTATAAAGACCCTAGTAAATGCATGTCATGTTTTGTCAAATTCAGAAAATTCCATTAATATAATAAAGCAATAAATTAAATCAAATTTCAATCAGTATCAACAAAAGCCATCTTTGCACTGGCACAAGTTGCATTTAGACGCATTTACACAGTATAGTGCTGCCTCAGAGGTGCCCAGAATGCAATTACAATGGCAAACTGTTATGAGATATTTGAAATAAAAAATAATGGTAAAAACAAAGTGATACTTTTAAATTAAACTAAACTTTGCACGCAACCTACCAAATGCACGCAGCTTGGGTGGATGCAGTCAGTTTCGACCGCAAAAGATGAGGCACTTTGTTTGGAGTCATGTATTTGCACTACAATTTTCCCATTTTCACACTAGATGCTGCATTTTTGCTGTTAGAAATACATGCTTGGTGTTAATGTTATTTTAGGGTGGGGTAGAATCAAATGAATGTCAAAACTCAGCATTTTGTTCACATACCTCGTCACCTCACGTTCCCCCAGGGGTGTGTGTACCCCTGTTTGGGAACCACTGAAATGGAGCATGGGTCTTATGTAGACCTCAGACTCAGAAAGAAATTCCTTTTCCCATTTTGGACAACCAAAGGCCTGTGGAATTGGCAGCTCTAACAATGTAAATTCAAAACAGGCAACCAGTTGAAAACGGTTTGGTCACAAACTGGAGTAGAGCTACTTTAAGAGAGGATGGGGTCATCCACAGGTCTAATCAAACTGTGCAATCCTCACCGGCTACATCAAGTAAACAAAAGACGCTTCAGGCATGGCTGTGACTTGATTTTTCCACAAAGTTCTGTGTGTGAATTTACCAAAACATCTGTTAAGGCACTCTGGGTTTCTCACCATTATTGATCATTGATTTTCTATAACTTTGCTCTTGATTACTGGATGTGGATTTTAAAAGTTAAGCACTACATTCATTTATAAGTTTATACATTTATAGATTTTACTTGTTATACTTTACAATGCTGCACTATAGAAATGTCTCCAAGAAGACCCCCCATCCCCAAAACAAAAACATACATAAAAATACAAAAATTTGATTAAAAAAAGCCTAACAATTTAAAGGAACTGGCGGATGACATGTTGCCAATAGCCACAACTTCTGTCCAAGGGTTTATTAGAGACAGTTGCATAAGTGAGGGCCACGCTGTTGTGGTAGAGAACAGAGATTAAGAGTGCCATTTAAAGGCATCAAATCACTGTAATTTGTACTCAGTACAAAGGGGTCATATCCGATTGCCAGCAGAAGAACAACAGTGTGGTTGTCGTTTTGAACATTCCACAGCTGGTGCTCAGTTGGCCCTCAAATTACACTTTAGCAGGGCCCCAAAAAGGCTCTACACACTACACTCATAACACACCTAGATCTTATAAAGGTGTGATCTTACAACAGAGTGCATGCAATTTTACATGCCACTTATAAATATTAGACAATGACTTTAAATGTTATATTATATATATATAAAACTAATTTTGAAACAAAAGTACACAATCAGTATGGTAAGGTTTTTCTAAAGACTAGCAGAACTTAAAAGGCTGTCCATGTAGTAAAAAAAATTATTATAATAATCTGTATTTATTCAGGCAGTCCCTGACTCAACTTTTCTAGTTGACTACTGCTCATTTAAGCCATTAGTTGGGCGTTCATATTATTCATTTAATTACTTAAATATATACTTAGGGAGTGACATCGGAAAATGGTTTCAGAAAAATGGCTGAGAAAGAATATTATATGTAACATTGTAAGAAATACTAAACCATGATAATGAGCATTTAAAATGTAAATTAAGCTCAAGTGCACGCAAAAAGTTTGCAGCAAAACTAATTATGAATGTTTAAAAAAAACAACAGAGACTGTCTGAACATTAACAATTCATAACAGTAAGTGCCGTCTGCAAAGATGAAGTTGACGATGCTGGCTTGTCATCTCCACAGATGGACGTGCATTTAGAGAGAAATGCACATTAAGTTAATGTCATGCAGTAAGTGTGGGAAAGGCTTGCTGTGATAGTCTGTCATTGGTGTTCAGCCGCAACACTGGTCACATCACATGCCCACTGCGGCAAGGCACCGCTCTCCGTCATTTAGATTTTTTATAGTAATACAAATAATTTACTTCAGTTAGAGAACTGACACTCCAATTAAAAACTGATGGCGTCTGCTCGATTCAACGTGAGCCGAACAAGAGTCGCAGTACAGATCAGCCATTGACAAATTAGTGTGTCTTCTATGAGAAAACACTTCCCTGCCATCGACGAGATTTTACAGCTCTCTGTGTTATCACTGTTATAAAGTAGGGGGCGCTATTACTGATCTCCTGAATGAGTACAGCATCTCCAGATCAAAACAGGCAAAGAAGCAGCAGAAAGGATCTACATGAAACACCATGGTGCTCAAAACTACACACCAGGATTTCTTGTCATCTGTCGTCGTCTTGTCTTAACAACGCTCATACTACACAACACAATGCCGATGATGCACAAACTATAAGATCTTTGGCCAAGTGGCAACCCCGAACAACTACGGAAAAACGTTTTATCATACAAATTCACATAAGACATTAGAGAGCTGCTCCTGTTCGCTGTCCAAGTCATATGTGCAGAAAAAAAAGACGAGACAAAAAAAGAAAATTGGTCAGAAATACACATGGGCATACACTGTACACACTGTCCAAATACACTGTCCATGTCGGTTCAGCAAAAACTGATGGTAGAAAATATATCAATGTATAAAGTATAGTGCAAAGACCACTTATTTATATTTTATTAGTATAAAATTATTATGATCAAATTGTTGCCTTGCATTCATGTACATGAAGGTGCATGATATCATTAGAGCAGTTTACCATATTGTCTCATCGCTCGCACTACAAGATCACGTGGCGATAACATCAAACCGGTTTGAAAATATCACAGCGTCTGTGACTGCTCGAGACATGCTCATATTTGACGAGCATCAGCGACTGCAACGAGCACTGATTTGGCCACGATTCAAGGGGTTTGTCACAGACCTTAAAAATCTGTCTGTGACAGCCAAATCCAGCCAAAAGTTGTGTAGTGTAGGGGTGGAACGGATCGCAGTTGATCCGTACGGACCAGGTCCCACGGTTCGGCCCGCATGTGATTCATGGAATAACTGCTAAATTTAACCATCATAGAGTGAACGTTTATAATTTGGACATGTTATGTCTTGCCAATTTATACATTCAAACTATTTTAAACGTAGAAGTGGCGAAAATCAGGACTCGCACGTTATCTGTGCGCACAGTCGCACACACTCACAGCGCGCGGAGAGAGAGGCACGTTTCAGACAGCTTTAACAAATATGAAACTATATTTAATTTCTATAGTGAACAAATAGTGTCATTTTACATTTAGGCTTAATTATAGATTTCTGTACCTGAATACTATAGACTTTGTAACTTTGTTATTTAGTATTCATCTCTGCTTGTAATTTGTGTATTTGTTCTTATTTTATTACTGACTGTTCACTTGTTTTAAATAATGTGTGAACTTTATTAGTTAGGCTGAGAGTTACCCAGCACAGATTATTAATGAATGCAGCACAGACTGTTTGATAACTTTATTCAATTTCTGTATATGTCCTACCTGTTAGACAGGAAGGGCACAGGTAAAAGTGATATGCAAGTTTTTTTTTAATGGGTTTATGTGAGGATTGTTAACCTGTTTGATCAAGGCATGCGACTGTTCTGACTTGTCCAATTTTTAGCATAAATTTTTCATCTTGCATCCAAATCCTGTCTATTCATTGTATGCATTTGAAATATAGAGTTGGGTTCTGTTTTAATATACCCAAGTGTACCTAAAATAAAAAGAGTTTAATATACAGGTTTGTAGCTCTTAATTTATTTATTTTTTTATTAACCACTTGTAAACTTATGTTCACTTTTCTTTTTAAAAAATAAATATAGGATTTGTATTAAATATGAGTCGAATCGAAATCCAAATCGAGAATCGAATCGTATCGTAACATCTGAATCAATACCCGACAGACCAACCGACCGATAGATAGACAGATAGGTATGTGTGTGTGTATATATATATATATATATATATATATATATATATATATATATATATATATATATATATATATATATATATATATATATATTTTTTTTTTTTTTTTTTTTTTTTTTGCTGGTCCGATAAATGATCCGATCCATGGCTCAAAAACCGTAAATGAGCCGTACCGTGATTTTTGTGATCCGTTCCACCACTAGTAGTGTGAGCCTGCCTTAAGCCTACTCTCATCGACTAACATCTAGTCGACTATTATTGGGCAGCCCTAGTAATTAACTCAAGTCATTCCAAATCTGTACTTCTTTGGAACAAAAGGTGTTATTTTGAAGAATTAACAACATTGGCCCACATTGATTTTCACTGTATTCTCATCAACAAAAAAAAAAAAAAAAACTCCTGTGTCCCAAGTCCCATAGCTATATCTTTGGAATGACGTGAATGGGAGAACTATCCCTTTAAGTTGTTAAAAGATTGGGAGACCCTCAAAAATACCTCAAACCTAACCCTGAACTCCACACAGAGCAACCATTACCACGTCAGACATTAACTTCAAGAGAGAGAACAGAGTGGCTTTGTGGAGACATCTGAGAAAGAAGTTATCGTTCCCATCCAGATTCCTTCAGCTCTGGTGGAAGGACAGGAGGCTGGTACTTCAAAACAACATCTCAGTTTCAAAGAAACTTAAAAGCACTTTGAAGCAGCCAGACATACCTGGCCCTTGGAAATGAATTGATCAAATGATATCCACAAACATGCATTCGGTGTAAAATTAATTTCTCCCATGCTTGTCTTTTTAAGTTTCAAAATAAATCACATCACTTCCCCAACACCCAAATAAATTCACTGAACATGAGCTTATAAAGCAATGTGGCAGGATGAAGGGTAACTTTGGCTTTTAAAACGTGGCTTTTAGTGTAATATCTGTAATATTCTTGATAAAATAAACAAAGTTTTAAAACAAACACTTTAACTGTCCTTATATGATAGGGTTAGCAGAGAAGTATATAATTAAAGGCCAGTGTAAACCTATGCCCTTAAAAAGATCGGTTCATAAACGGTTTGACATGTATACAAAACAATATATAAAACCAATATTTTAAGTGTTTTTTTAATCAGTAATTTAATCTTTAATATCAACACATGAGTAGATTTAAACCTAACAACATAAAAGTAGGCTAACTTATTAAACAGTTAGCCTACATCATAAATTGCATTTAAACTTTAAATAACCATTCACTTTAAGGAAAGAAATGTAAAGCAAATACATTTGCATAAAAATAATATATTTATGCCATCAAAAAGTAGTAGGCTACAGAAACTATTGAGTTACAACTATTTCAGTGTAAGTTAGGCTATCGGTTAAGGGGCAAGAGCAATATGCAAAATAATCTGTATCTTCTCTTTTATTTGATATAAATCGACCGTTAAGACATCATTAAATACTGAGCATATTGTTTTGAGGATTTTACTGAGAAAATTGTTCGATAAATATTTGTCTCTCGTCCAACGCAACGTGTCGGTGTGAACGCGCGAACAGTGGCGCGCTTTACCTGAGGTGAATCTTTTTCTCCTCTCGAAGCAAGTACAAAAAAATCCAACATCCCTAAAAAAAAAAAAAAAAGAAAAAAACAGCGTGGCGGTTCAACGACACTTACAGAAGAACGTGATGCCGACTTAATATCGACCACAGAGACGTTTCTTCGTACAGTTACGAAAGGTCTGTTTGTTATCCATCCACATTTCCAAGAAAAATCCCATCCAGCTGTGCTTAAGTTTACTATTGTTCTCCGGCTGACGCAAGAAAGACGCGACAGTTCCTTATAAAACAACTTTAAGGCACTAGTTAAACACTAATTGTCTTGTTATTTGGAAAATGCGCGTATCAACTTATCACAAAGCAACCGATAAATCAGATAACTAGTTATTTTTCTGTGTGTGAGCAAGATGTCACCAAAAATCCGTTGGCCGAGCCACTGTCGAATTTCAGTCAATTGAAAAGCGGGGGAAAACACATACCTCGTTGAGTAGATTTCCACACTTTTCCTCAGCTAATGTTACGTCCTTCGAAAGAGTCTGTACGAGAGCATGAAATATCACCACATCTCAGCTATCTTTGACGAAAAAGCCACACTCTTTATTAACCCATTCGGAGTATGGCTGGATGTGAGTCCTCCCCTCACGCCGTCGTCGGGGTTCATATGGAGTAGGACAAAGGCCCCCGAAAAAATGCGCTAGTAGTCCCGCCTTCGTCTGGGCACCCCACCCCCTTCAGGATTTTAGTATGAAATCTGTCTGATTATGCTTTCCACGATTTTTTGTATTTTTTTATATTTTTATTATCTCATACCCACTATCACATCCTTGATTTGTATCCCATCACATATTTGGATAAATGTAAAAAATAAATAAATAAAATTAATAAATTCCACAATTACTGCGGAGCCCCTAACTGGATTGAGATGGAGGAAAAAATATTTGGCTGCATCCGAAATCGCATACTTCCCTACTATATAATATGTGAAAAACAGTATAATTAAAGAGTTGGCAAAAAATACCCATGACCTACTTCTGCCGAGATTCTGAAGTGTGCATACAATGGACATTTTACTATCCCATGAGGCCACGGGAGAGGATTTATGAATGGCAGTGAAGCAATGTAACTAACGCTGGTTGGTCACATAAGGACAACATGGTGTATGTAGTACGTCTAGATAACATTTATACTATAGCCTACACACTATAAAGGAGTGTAGAATAGAACATACTTTTTTAGCGGTCATGAAGTAATTACTTATAAGTACCTACTCAAGCGATTTCGGACGCAGCTTCTGTCGATGCTTTTGTGTTCTGTCGCAAATGTTTTGCATTCCACCGCGAAACTTTGCGTTCTCTTGCAAAAACGTTTGCGCTCTGCAGAGAAACTTTGCGTTTACTCGGAAAGAGCTCAAAAGCGAACGCAAAGTTTCTCGGGAGAACGCAAATGTTTTGCGAGTAAATGCAAAGTTTCTCAGGGGAACGCAAAACATTTGCGAGATAACGCAAAACCATTGACTTATTTTCCCCCCTGCCATCTCAAACCACCCCATCCCATCCCATCCCATCCCCCACCACCACCATGTCCCTTTAGGGTCTCCGTACATTACAGTGACAGAAATTTGTTTAAGCGGCAACTATTTGCCTACATTGATATATATTTTTTTTTTTTCTGGTTCATGACGGAATTTTTTTTCTAATCATATAAAGTCATATCCATGAATCTATACTGAAGTATTGATACTTTCAATATTAATGTTGTAAGATTGATAATTATGCCAATATAAGTTCTAAGTATTTAGTTTTTTTTAAACTAATGATTTTATTAGCCTATTTATTTAGCATGAAAATGGATGTATATCATAAAACTTAAAGTGACTTGACTTTTATGAGGTGGCAGTTTTGCATGAATTTGTGCGATGTGATTAGTACGATTTTTAACAGATCACACAAAAACGTACAAATAGCATTGTACGAATTAGCCACAAATTTGCCGAAATGTAAAATAGTTACAAATTGCCATAAGAATGTGTTGAGTATTCAGATTATTTTCGATAATCAAATTAAGGAACTACCTTGATTAAAATGTTTTACATGACTTGGGCAAATATCATTTTTTGTGTTCCATAGAAGAAAGGAAGTCAAACAGGTTTGGAATGATGTAAGGGTGGGTTAATGAATACAAAATTTTAATTTTGGGGTGAACTATCCCATTAATCGCAGTACTGTCTTAATCACATTACAAGGGTGTATGTCAACATAGCCAGTATGACTATTTCACAGGTCCTAACTGTGTCAGTGTTTACAAATTAGTCATTGAAAAACCAAAATTGTTTGACAAATTTTCTGTTGCTTGGTACGTTTAATTCAATGAACCATTGTTAACGTGGGGTTTTTTTTAAACGAGATTGCATGCAGTATTTTTTATGTCATTCTTCCTTTTTCCTCTTAAGTTTTACTGTTGATGTAATTTTACATTTTTGCTTCCTTCTTCACTTTGGCCCAGACAATAAACAAAACTGAAAAGATAAATCTAGATGATAAATCACTCCTGTTTCAATGTGATACTTTTTTTCCGTCAGTTTGTCATGTGATGACTTTGAATATGGAACAACTTACTCATGCCACTATTCATTTTCTCAATGCATGTTATGCATAAGGAAGAAATTTACTGTCAATCATTACAAACAAGTTTGGATTGGGAAGGGACTAAAGTCCAATTCTAAGAGCTATTTAATCCATTTTTGGTTGATTTTTTTTTTACATTTCATTGTCAGTGAAACCCTGTTTATAAAAAGGATGGATGAAAAGAAATATCTTTAAAAGCATTGCCTGAATGCAACGTGTCATTGTATGTAACCAACAGCTTTCCCTTTTCCTGCCGAGGATAGTGCTCGGAAGTTGTTGTTATTGAAGATCTTTCCTCCATTGCGTTTTCCACAGGATAAGGCTTTAAGGGGGGCTTCCCTTTCTGAGTTCTGGGTTTGTTTTTAACATATCAACACATATATTCAATACTACCAAGTGTGATTTGATAGACTTATAGTTGCCTGTAATCTTCAACTAAAACTTTATGTAGAAACAGTGCATCCAACTTTCGAAGACTTTGGATAAACCAGCTGTGGCTTCTGGCAGCATTAAATCAGATGAACAAATGCAGACAATTTACATTTGTAAGGCAATGTGAGGGATGTTCGTTTAATGCATTATTTTCATCTTTATCTTTGCAGAAAAACTACAGAAATATATTTAAAACACAAAAAACCCTCAGACTTAATACTTTTTATCCCAGTGCCATACCAACAGAATGACCGAGACTGAGATAATTGCTCATCACAAACAACATTCAAGAAATAATTATCCCTAAACCAAATGTCAAGCCTTTTATTGAGCCTTTGTCATAATACTCTCTACGCTATATGCATCCGTTTCTGTTAACTATAGACCAGCAGTAATTTCATAGAAGATTCTTTGGCTCTGAGACCTTTTTTCTTTTGCCAGAGCAATTTAGAAATCTATTTCAAATAAGTCTCTTATAGTGCTGGGTCATAGAGGAGTCTGATACCCTGCCAGTCAGATAAATGCAACTCTAATGTGGTTTGTTTCATGGTATTTTTTACTGCTAACCACAACGCTTTTGACAATAAAACAAACTTCCATATTCGAAACATGTGCGGATCTAATCACTTGCATCCTAAAGTGAACCTCCACTGCAGTTTTTCCCAGAGGTTGGTTATTATTTAATAAACACAAATGGCCTAAAACACCTTAAGTTGCAGTCGCCATTCAATGCTAGTAATTAACTTATGCCATAAACATACACACAGTTGTTAGAGCTTAATTTACAGTTCTGCAGGGAAGTGAAATAGGTGCCAACTGCCGTAATGTTTACCACCTGTGTTGTTAAGCCTAATTTGTGCTTTACCAACTACTGCTTGCTTTACTGTAACATAAAATACTTTTACAGGTCCCTCAGTCTTACACCTGTAATGTTTCTGATTTGAAAATTTCGTATTTTCTTCTTAAAATAATAATTATGATTTTTTTTTTATTAAAAAAATTAAGTTATCCACACCTGAATTAATGAGTGTTTTATATTGTGTTTTTAGTGCTGTTCACTTTGACATTGTGATTGTAATTGAAGTTGCTTTTTTTTTTTTTTTTTTTTTGAACACAAGGATACATTTTGAAGAACCCTTTGTGTGGGGATCAAACTAAAATGTAAGTGTTTATTCACTAATGATTTTCCATTCTGCCACAATCTCGTTTGTGTTTATAAACCTGAATTTAAAATGCACATGGATTCACCAGGGTTGGGGTCATTGATGTAAGATTGCATTGGTTTGAGAGGTGAAGATTTATATGAATGCCAACCTAAAAGTTCTATATTGTTTTTCTTTAGAAGACTTTGAAGTGCATGGGATGAATGTTTTTTAATCTTTTTTTTTTCTGTCCTTTTTAGAGCTTGACAGGTCAATGAACGTTCCTACCTTGTGTGTTAGATGGAAAAAAATAACATGATTTTGGAATGGGGGTGAGTAAATAAAAAAAATTTTTGAGCAAACATTCCTTTAACCGAACAAAAGAATGTTAACATACTCATTAAGCTCTAAAACAGATAAGAAGGTTGGCCAAGCAAATGGTATAGTTCCCCTCTGGCAGGGATTTTCAATGTGACTGCTTAGCCATTTGGGGGTTGGGGTACAAACCAGTGAATGGGGGTTGGGCACTTGTGCTGTTTCACCCTTGTGTTAGATGACGGAAGAGGTGTGGGGGGTGAATCTCCTATTTCAATAAAGGTAAAGGGAGGATAGTGTAGTAATACAAGTACTTCTCGGATACAAGGTGAAAAAAAAAAACCAAGACTTGAAAGCCCCCAAACCCCTAAGTAAAAGCCCTAGAAACAGACAGATCTGGTGTCAAACTCCCCCGACATTGTAACAGATGGTTGGAGGTAGAGTCGTTTGGGGGGGGGGGGTTAAACCAGCAATTTCTCAAAGATCCCCATTAAAAGTTTCCTTCTTGTATAGCTCTTCTGCCATTGAGTCTAGTTACCTGTAAAAAAAGAAAGAAAAAAGGGAGGAACAAACTAGAAAGAATTAGTATGAAACAAATGGGACATTTCAAAACCATAACTTGGTAAACAGTAATTCAACCATTTATTTGCATGAGCTACCCAATTTCGGTAACCATACTATTAACCTGGAAACACCTAACAATACATCTCTGTCTTCAATTTCCTGAATCTTGTTGGGAACAAATCTTATCACTTAGAACACATTAGTGTTGACAATAATCTTTATTTCCTTCTTCCTTTTTGTGGTGCAAGCTTTTAATGTTTCAAATCGCTGGTGTTTCTGATGTCACAAACTACCTTGTAACCAATCACGTCAACGTGTGATTGTCAACGATAAAGCCCTGCATTTCAGCCCGAGCCCGACGAGCCCCGACTTATTTACGCCCCTAGGGCCGGGCTTCGGGCCAATTTTCATGTCGTAGTTCACATGCGTATCCTTCTTTTTATATTTTCAGACATTAATTAAAAAAATATGAGAAGTTGACGTTGACGATAGAAAAACAAACATAGAAAGACATTTCATAACCTCATAACTTTCATAATCGTATAATTACACTGACATATGACTGACATGACAGTCTCACGCACGCACGCACACAGAAGGTTTCCCGTCAGCGCGACCCACGATTCACCTCATGTGCAAATAATGGAGAATATTAAGAGAAAAATCACAGATGGCCAACTTAAAACGGTAAAAAAAAAAACACCAGAGGAAAGGCAAACTTCTGGGCTGTTTTTCAAATCGTGACAACCTTAAATGATGAGCCGACTGGTTATGCACAATGTACAATTTGCAAGGCTGTGCTAAGCTGTATACGATAGTAAGAAGACGGGATCATCTCTCCACGATGCTCTGTAAGAGACTGTTGTACATTTTCGTTTAACTGTTGGAAACTAGGCTACTGATGTTTTTCGTTTGATTAGACTTTATTTTCGATTAACTGTTGGAAACTACTATTGGCCATGTTCTGTGGTGCATTTTTGAGGTAAGATAACCTGCAAGTTTGTTTTTAATTAATTTAATGTAATTTGTTTAGATTGTAGGCTATTGCTCATTTCGTTTGCGAGCGCTGTTGCGAGTAGCCTGAGCCTGCCTCAGTATTTCAAAAAATGTTGTTTTACTCACTGTGGTTTAATAAATAAACATTTATTAAACTAACTGTTTGTGTGATATGCTTGAAGTGTTTTATATCTATGGATTTTATTGTAGCCAAGTCAACGAGTGGATCTCTGAGCTGGTGTGAGTGAGTGGAGGCGGGGCTTGCATATTCATAGAACTGCGCATACTTAATGAGGCAAGGGTGGAGAGTTACATTTAAGCTATTTTAAGGCATGAAGAATGTTTTTCAAGGGAAACACTTTTAAATATGTAATTTTGGTGATCAAAGATTAGTTTTCAGGGATACAATTATTGACTGCAGGGGAACTTTAACACTGCTTTTGAAATTTAGTAATGCTTAACCCTGCCCAAATTGTACACAACATGGATGTATTGTGGGATAATCCGCTAATAGTCGCTAATAATGTTTTTTGGATGTCAAACAGCTTTGTCTAATCTGTAAGTAAATTATGTGAGCACCATCACAAAGTCCTGAAATTGTAAGGGATTCTTCAGAGTGTCCCGGCCCAGTGTGATTCACATCTCAGTGAAACAGTTGCACAATCGTTGTGAGATTTACAGATCAAGAGTGGAAGTGTGCAATGAATTTAAGACACTTTTATTAAACGCAACTTACAAATAAGGAACATCACAAACATGTTATTATACAATGGACGACAATATTGTGAATTCCACAAGTTTCAAGAGAAGGATAGAGAAGCCTTTTTTTGTGTGTGAAATTAATTAATATAACGTATTTGTGGGAAGTGTCTTAGATTGTGGCTGTGCGTTAAGGTAAGAATAACACACATCATGTCGAATAATGGTCAGAGATATGATGTATAGGGTATAATAGTGTATGTTCATAAATTAAAGGGATAGTTCCCCCAAATAATTAAAAAATTGCCACTATTTACTCACCCTCGTGTTTTTCTAAACCTGTAAGACTTTCATTCTTCTGTGGAACACAAAAGAAGATATTTTGAATATCTTTCTTTTTTATCATGTAGTGAAAGTCATTTGGGATCCAGTATTATTTGAACCCCATCGATCTTCAAAATATCTTTTGTGTTCCACAGCGGAAAAACATCATTCAGGATTAGAACAAATAATTTTCTTTTTTTTGTGAGAATTATTCCTTTAAGTGCCAAGTATACATAAAAATAGCATGAACTTGATAAAAAGTTTTGAGAACCAGACTATGTGTAACTCATTTTTTCGAGATGATGTCAGGTTCAGGCTTCTGTCAGTGAGTGGGCAGCGAGGGGCCTCACAGAAGCCTTTAGTTACACCGTGGTTTATAGGTCAGCTTTGACTGGAGAAAGCACATCCTAAGGAAAACATTCACACACACAAAGCACCTCTGTTTTAGGAAACAGTCTCAATTTCCAAAGGTATTTGGAATTTCTAGAGAAATGGTTGCATCTTATGGACAACAAGACAACAGTGTAGTGGCACATTATTTGCAGTTTAAAATGATGCATCTCAAAAATACTTGGACAGAGAAAGTGACTGTGCACGCAGGAATGGAAAAGTTGATGACTTCCATCTGGTACACAATGTGCTGAGAGGGTGGGTGTGAGTTTTGGGGTTGACTGGTTGTTTTGTCATGTTGCTTAAAATTTAATGTCAACCAATTTATTCGAGTTAGTTGTGTTAAATATTTAAGGAACCCAGCATTTCTTTTTTTTATTATTACATATACTATTATTATATATATAAAAAAAATATATATTATTACAAGATATTTGCTTTGGCCAAGAAGGTATGCACAAATGTATTTTTTGTAAAAATGTTTGGTCATGTCTAAACTGTGAAAGAAGATGTGTTGTCATGCCAAAGTGCTAGGAACACTGTCTTCTCTACAGTGTTTTACGTAACCAAGCATAAAGTTCATTAGTATTACAAGAGCTGAATGAACCTTGTCAGAGAAATGTCTGAAACAATCATGTTGTCCAACTAAGCAGCCATAATGGCAGGAAGCATGTAATTGGGTTAAAGTATTTACACCTCAGTGCTCATCATCGTTCACACCTGCTTTGGCAGACAACGGCCCTATTTTATGCTTTCGCAGTTGAAAGGCTGTGCAAACACATACACATAACAGAAAGCCACATGGTGCAGATGCCACACTTAGCAAACTTGAACTCATGAAAGGACAATGTTAGCACAGCATTCAGTGACGTGACCTGCTTTTGAATACACTGAATATGGAGGAGGAAGGGTTGACGTTCTAACAACACAAAGAATCTTGACAAATGTTGAGGACCCCTGTTCAATTGAAGAGGTCACTTTGGGTTGAGACTTCGCACCTTTTACCCCCACTCCTCAACCAGAGGGTTGAAAGCCATGTGGCTCCATAACTTTGCACCGTGAAAAGAAATACCTTTGAATTTTAGCACCAGACTGGAACTTGTAACAATAGCCTTTAGAAGCGAATTGCTTTGTTGCTTGTATCGAGGTGGAAAAAGTTTATATCAACGAAATCACACCTACTGTTCATTGATATACAAATAATGTCTCAAGTTTGTCTTATGGGCATTACTCGTATCAATCAACACCATTAACCTTGTAATTTTAAGTGATAAAAGTTAAAGTTCAGTGCTCACAAACACATACCAATGTTTATTGCATTCTTACTTTACATTGTCTGAAATTTGGTTCCCCTCTAAAACTTCCTTTCAAAATTCATGCAATAAAGTTTAATGACCAGTCTGCAAGCATCTAGATGATTATTGCTCTCCACAGGTCTTCTTCATTTTAACTCCTTTAAGGACGTTCAGCTCCTAAGGCTTAAGTTCCCAACAAATTCCAGTGGTTGTTAGGTTTTGTTGGATTAGTGTCTTAATCCAACAAAAAGCTGAGGCAGTGTAAACCAGCCTTTGGTCTATACACAACGATTTCTGTGCGAAAAGGAACACCTACTTTGGGTCTGTGCAAAAGTAGGTGTTCCTTTTTACATTAGTTTTTTGTTTTGTTTTGTCTATTGTGTTTTGATGAATATACTTTAAATTTAGACAAATTATTCTACATTTTTAAATGTTAAACAGATGTATCATAATTTAACAAACAAATATCATGTGAAAATGTATAATTTTTTTAGGTGGCATCTTTTTGCAGTGTAAATAGTCAAAGCTTTTTATCAAAGGCTATTAAGAACTGATAAGAATGTAAATGTGTACCTTGAAATGCAATGTAAGTCGCTTTGGATAAAAGCATCTGCCAAATGCATATATGTAAATGTAAATGTAAAATGTATTTCCTCAAACGCCGCTCACCATTGTTGCTATTTGCACTTTGTGCAAACAGTATCTACCACTACATTCGAATATAATTGACCTTTTTTTAGTGTAAACAAAACAGCCATAACAATTTTTAATGCTTTAGTTATTCATTGTCCTTATTTTAGATATGTTTTATTGTGCTGTCACCTAAAGAATGCATTCACAAAGTGACTTACACATTCTGACTAGCACACACCTTAGTTCAAGTTTAAATGTACATTTCTCAAATTTTATTAGATTAAGTAATGTTTGTGTTGTCTATATATTTGATTAAATTCCTATGTGTGTTTAGGTGAGCAAATTAACCTTGTAGAAAAGCGCTTCAGTTTCATTTACATTTAGTCATTTAGCAGACGCCTTTGTCCAAAGCAACTTACAAGTGAGGACTAAATTAAGCGAGTCATCGTGAAGAGGCAAAAACAACGGAAGGAGTGCTCATAATACAAAGTTCAGGCATTGCTCAGAGTAGCATAAGCCAGACAAGGGAGGATTAAAGGAAAAATAAATAATTGTTGAAATTTTTTTTTAGGAGGTTAAGTGCCTTGAACTTGATGCGAGCACCGAATGGTAGCCAGTGCAGAGAGATGAACAGAGGAGTGCCATGGGCCCTTTTGAGCTGCAGCATTCTGGATCATTTGTAGATGTTTAGTTGCACATGATGGAAGTCCAGCCAGAAGAGCATTGCAGTAATCAAGCCTAGAAATGACCAGGGCCTGAACGAGAAGTTGTGTTGCATGCTCAGTTAGGAAAGACCTGATCTTCCTGATGTTGTGCATTGCAAACCTGCATGATCGAGCTGTCTTTGTAATTTGGTCTGTGAAGGTCAGCTGGTCATACAATTTTACTCCAAGATTTCTGACCGACCTTGATGGGGTGATTGATGATGAATCTAGCTGGATAGTGAAGTCGTGTTGTAGAGATGGATTGGCAGGGAGGCAGAGAAGCTCAGTCTTTGCCAGGTTGAGCTGCAGGTGATGTTCCTTCATCCATGCCGAGATGTCCGCCAGACAGCTTGAGATCTGTGCAACTACTGTGGGATCATCTGATTGAAATGAGAGGAAGAGCTGCGTGTCATCAGCATAGCAATGGTAAGAGAAACCATGTGCCTGTATGATGTGTCCCAGTGATGTGGTGTAAATGGAGAAGAGGAAGGGTCCATGAACTCATTCACTGTTCAGTTTCAGATCACACAGCTCAATCGGGTCAATTCCAGACATTTGACTTTGATTGAATTAATAAAAAATATATATTATTTCTACATTTTTCTTAGAAAATATTATTAGTGCATTGTATTGCATTGTTCAAGCCCTTAGTGACTGACTTCTGCATAATTAATATTATTTACAAAATGGATTTTTTTTTCACTATATAGTCTATTTTAAACATTCCATGTTCTATATTATGACTGTATTTAAAATTATGTGTTTTTTTGCCATTTATTTTAAACTGCTCCAGATTACTCTAACAGTCTTCTCCCAGGAATGATGAAACTTTAGCCCAAGTCTGGAGAAACAGCTGATTTATTTGCCTTGGCTGTAGTTTACCAAATGCTGAATGTCTCCTCAGCCCTTCAGTGCAAATTAAGATGCTCAAATTAAGATGACTTCAGCTCAACAACAGCCAAAATGCATCATTTTCCTGTTATCACTGCAAAGCTGCTTTGAAACCATCTGAATTGTATAAAGCGCTATATAACTAAAGGTTGACTGCATGTCAATTCGCTGTTTGCTGACTGCCTGCATATTGCACAAAAAATGGCTGAATAAAGGTATTAATTTCTTTCAAAAAACATTCTTACCAAACCTAAACATTTGAATGGTAGTGTAACGTGGGCTGTTTCGGAGGAATGAGAGCGGGATCCAGATGCAGCAAACATTTATTCAAACAAACATAATAAAAGTAAATCCAGGCAAAAGGGCGCGGGCAAGGGCGCGGGCAAGGGCGCGGGCAAGGGCGCGGGCAAGGGCGCGGGCAAGGGCGCGGGCAAGGGCGCGGGCAAGGGCGCGGGCAAGGGCGGCAAACCAAACTGACAACAAGCACACACATAAGACCAAGCCAGACCAAGAACAAGAGAAACTTGGGTATATATACACTCAAGGGGAGATAGGCGAACAAGACACACCTGGGAACAATCATGAACTAATCAACAAGAAAAACTACAAAGGACTACAAAACATGGCACAGAACAGGAAATAAGTCCACACAAGACAGGAATCATGACAGGTAGTATATCTGTATTAAATCAGTTGTCTGAATTAGAATCTGTACATATGACTTTTGGATGGACAGAAATTAAAATTAAAAAGTGTACACACATTCCTGCTATAGATCCTGCAATGTTTGACTTTTGTGCAAACGCTCTGACACTGTCTAAACTATTTAGATTGATGGCTAATTCAGATTAAAGTCTAATTCATTGTATAGGATGGTGTTTAAATTGTAATCAGCACAAACACAGCTACTAAGCTGACAAGATGATGCAAAACTGCAATTGTTCATGGGAAACAGCAAATGCTAGACAATAAATGCTTGCTTCATTAGTTTCAAGGGCTGGTGATGAATAAATGGTGTTGAATGCAAGGGCTCATATTCACTTTATCATGGATCTGAAGTTACCACAAGTGACAATGCAGCTGTAATAAAGGCTTTGTTATGTAGGGACATTGTGACATAGGTGAGCTAAAATTCCCTGAGGCACTTCATCTGAGTACTGGTAAATAAAGATGTAAAATCCACATCCACTGACCTTGCCAGTGAAATATTACCAACACATAACACAATGCTCTTGACTGAAAACCCACCCTCTCCTTTCTTCTTCTTTGCTGTGTTCCAGGTCACTGAAACTGAAACGAAGACTTGTACAAATGTTTCAAGAAATAATCTACCCCCAAAATGAAAATTTTGTCATCTATTTATCTTAATGTTGCGCTAAACCTGTATGTCTTCTTCTGTGGAACATAAAAGGTAGTATTTTAATGACACTTTTTATTATAATAAAAGTGAAATGGGGCTGTCAAGCTTAAAAAAGGATGGAAAAACATAAAAGTTCCAAGTCTTCAGAAGTTATACTATAAATTTGTGACAAACAGACATTATTCACTGATAATATTCCCCTTTCCCTTTTTCTGATAACTGATGTGACCAGATCAATAAGTTTGTGAGTTCAATTTAAGAGCCAAATCAATTTGATTCATTAACTGCTACCTGATAGTTGCAGGTGGATATGCAGATTTTCAATTTCTCCTGTGCTTTATTGTTGCTTTGTCCTCCTTAGTGTTTGACAGCTCTGATCATTGCTAAAAGACCCATGCAATGTTCCTTCAAAATATTTCATTTAGTGTTCCACAGAAAATACAGCAGAATATGAGTGTGGAAAGCTATGAGGGACAGTAAATGATCAAACTATTTCTTTTAGATACGGTTGAGGTAAAAGGTAAAAAAAATGAGCAACAAGAACAAGATCTTCTGCCCGCAAGGCTCGTACATATTACATTTATATTAACTTTCATTTGAAGATGAGAATACTATTTTCTAAAGGATTTTCTCTGCTGGCTGAAGACACAAGGTAGAAGATAAAGAGATTGCAGTCAACCCTAGCCAAGTCTATTCTTTCTTGATGAAAACCGATACGCCCTGGAGTCCAGGAATGGGAGTAAAATAATAAAAAGTGATTCCCTGAAGAGCTTCTCATGAGAAGTGCATCGTGGGTGATATTATTCTTACCAGGTATGATTACATCCAGGTCTACTTTCACAGGAGGAAACTGAAGCTGAACCAGAGGAAAGCGGCCGAGCGTGAGAGAGGGAAAAGTATCTAGCCAGGCATAACTGATCCAATTTAATTTATTTTTAAGATGTACCATTTCAAGCTCACTGGTGCCAAATAGTAAGCCCGGATCCTCAAAATACCTCCAAACCACCTCAAATGGTTCTTAACAAATCCAGGTCCTAAATAAAGTTGTGAATTTATTTAAAACAGGAAGGATTTATTTCCTTTAGAGTTTTCTAGCATTTGGTGTTTACTGCAAAATGTACCGAATAGGCAGATCCAACCACTGTCGACTTTACTATCAAGGATTTTTTATAGCCTCCAAGACCTTTATTTGTCAGCCGACTTGTTTATCACGTTTAGGGTGTGTAACAACTCTTTATTTGCTTTGAATAGGAACGGAATACAAAAGCACACACCTGTGAAAGAAAATAAAATAGAAATTCATTCTCATCAGTACATACCAATTTTTTTTTTTTTTTTTTTTTTTTTTTTTTGGATTTACTGTTAAAGTCAGCATGAATTTCCTTTTGCAACTTTTACTTCCTTAATGTGATGTATTTTCCATTATTCAAGAAATGTTTGGATTGTGAAAAGTGGGCATTACAAACCAAAATTAAGTCATAGTGAGTTTGCTAAAACTATGCCTACGTATCATCCAATAATCTGTGTGACCTAAGTGACATCAGGAAGAGGAAGAGACTACATTTTGATTAAAAACAATGAAGCCATAATGTGCACCAATTGATTGTTCAAAATAAACCAGAGATGTGCATTAAGGAAATAAATAGCTCTATTATGAGTTCATGATGACTTTAAATTTTGATTTAACAGAAACACCATGTTCAGCCAAATAGCTTACTTTTATCATAATAAACTGTGGGGAATATACTAAAAGAAAGAGATTCCTCATTCAGGGAAAAACCAGACTAATTTACGGCCTCAATTTGATACCAGAGTTTTACATTGTTTTAATTTATTATGAATTTTATTACTCAATGACAAATAGATTTTTATTTTGGCTTGTAGAAACCCTCTGCAAACAGACCCTTCAAAATGATTCACTGAAAAGAATTGGATCTTTTTTAGTTGTTGGCAGTGAAGATATCCAGCACTGCCATCTTTGGATTTATCCCATTCGACTACAGCTGTTTGACTGACACTAAAAGCCATGGGAGGACAAGCTAAATAGGTTAAACACATGAATCTCCGCTTGTGTGCTAATCCCCCATGCCCTGCACCACAGCAAAATATTCCTTCCTAGTTCCTTATCAGCCGAGGCATTTTCCTGAAATCAGACCAAAAAAAGAAATAACACTTCCCTTTGGCCCTGAAACTTTTGCACCAGTCAGGCAACATCTGCAAAGTATCACACAAATCAGGCAAACAGTTTTGTCACTGTCCTAATAGATAAATATCGTAACAGCTGCACTTTAACACCACTAGCATTCTGAAAATGCCATTCATGAATGCATGCTAAATTGTTTTGGCCAGAATGGTCACACT
Organism: Leuciscus leuciscus; assembly: GCF_965113295.1. NCBI lineage: Eukaryota > Metazoa > Chordata > Actinopteri > Cypriniformes > Leuciscidae > Leuciscus > Leuciscus leuciscus. The sequence goes on from NC_138731.1 coordinate 39,952,726, forward strand.
TAGACTACAGTAAATGTATACTGGCAGGGTTGTGCACCATTCATAATTTATTTATTTTTCTTCCTGAATTTGAATTGAGGTAGCAAACTGAATCCAATTGAAAAGCAACTATAGCAAAGTGAAAAGATTGATGGTTTATAGGCCATAGATAGATACATCTCTCAGTCTCCTGCATGAGCCTGTCAATAGCATGTTTTGAAAAGGACTGCTCACCTCCACGCCAGGTGATATGGAAGCTTGTTTCCCTCACAGAATAAACCATTTTAAAAGATAATTGCGACTTTTTACCTCACAATTGCGAGTTTACCTCTCGCAATTCTGACTTTATTTCTCAGAATTGCGTGATATAAAGTCGCAACTGTGTGTTATAAAGTCAGAATTGCGAGATATAAACTCGCAATTGCGTGTAATAAAGTCAGAATTCTGACTTTTTTATCGCAATTGCGAGTTTAATTACTTTACTGACTTTTTCCCCTTAGAATTGGAATTTATAACTCACAATTGACTTTATATCACACAATTCTGACTTTAACTCACAATTGCGACTTTATATCACGCAATTCTGAGATAAAAAAGTCATAATTGCGAGATAAAAAGTCGCAATTACCTTTTTTATTTTTCATTCTGTGGCGGAAACAAGCTTCCATAAAGTGATGCTCTGTTGTAGTGAATTCAAAGTATTCAGTTAACAGTTTCATTGGTTTACTGGGAATCACTGGTGTTGCTCTTCAATGTAAATGCATCTACTATATGGCTACTTAAAATATGGTCTCAATTTCTTTTAGAAAGAAAAACAGCACATTCAGGAGTGTTTACCGGTGACTGGCAACCTCAATTTCCTTTTCAGAGGAACGTCGTCTGGAAGTTGTTCATGGACATACAGGTTTTGATGGACTCTTATGTAAGCACAATTGGCTTCTTGTTATGCAGTTGAGTAAGAATCTATTCCTCATGTTGTCAGATGTGTCCACTTTGATTCAGAGAGAGACTAAACAGAAAAGTACATACAGCAGCATTACATGTAGAAACATGAAAAGTGTAACAGACAGGAGATAAGCAATGGTTTGAAAATGAAGAGACATGAGACATGAAGATAAAATAAGATGTAACAAACATGTCCCCCGTCATTCATGTTTGGATTATAGTATTTGGCTTCTTGTTTGAATTACCCTTGTGATTGTATGTTCTTGGAATAAAGACTGCTTGCTAAGATCCTCACCTCTCATCATCCCCAACCCCGTGACAGAACGACCGCCCACAAAAGCATGGATCTAGCAGCAGTTTCTCTTTTTAGTCTTCGTCTAGTCGACCATGCCGTAGAGGATTTTGTGAAAGATTTTTGATTTCTGATATGGCGATCAGGTTGAATCCAGTGATCTTAAGTCCAGTGGTCTCAGCTCCACCAAGTCCGGTGGTCTCAGCGCCCACATGTCCGGTGGTCTCAGTGCATCTGAGTCAGGTGGTCCCAGAGTTCATGCCACTGTCTTCTGCACTGCATGTGGCTACCGCCATGTGTTTGGGCCGCACACACTTCTACAGCTCCTCCTGAGGTGGTGACGACAGCTACTGCTCCTCTCGAGGTGGTGACGACAGTTACTGCTCCTCTCGAGGTGCAGGCGATTGCTACAGCTCCTCTCAAGGTGGTGACGACAGCTACTTCTCCTCTCGAGGTGCAGGCGATCGCTACAGCTTCTCCTGATGCAGCTTAAGGTTCTCCTGAGGTGGCGGCGTCCGCTTGTGAACTCTGTTTTACCTGTGCTCCCTTTTATCTCTGTCACGGCCAAGGAGGCCGGACACAAACTTTCTCTCTGGCCTGTCATGGCCAAGGAGGCCAAATATGAACTCTCTGAGCTTCCTGCCATGGTCACGGAAACCGATTTTGAACTCTCTGAGATCCCTGTAATGGCCATTGAGGCTGTCAATAATCTCTCCTCATAGTGGTCTCCTGCACCTTCAGCTCCGTCCTGGTGGTCATCAACTCCGTCTGCTCCGCTGTAGTTGTCTTCAGTCCTGTCTTCTCCGCAACTGTGCTCTTCTACTCTGCCTGGTCTGCCGTGGGGGTCTTCAGTCTGGTCTGTTCTGCTGTGGTGGTCTTCTGCTCCACCATGACGATCTTCAGTTCTGTCTGCTCGGCAGTTCTTCCTTGGAGGTCTTCGGCTCCACCTGCTCAGTTTTGGGGGGTCTCCTGCTCTGCCAGCTTCACCCTAGTCACTGCTAACTCTTCCTTGGCTCCATGAAATGCCAGCTTCACCTTGGGCCACTTCTGCCACACGGGTCTGGCCCTCCTTACCTCCCCCTGTTGTAGACAACAAATCAGTTTTCTTGCCACTGCAAACAAATGTTTTGGAAGGAAAAGTATACTGGAATACCCCCAGGGTAATCAGTCCATACAATGCTTGTGGCATTTCGGGGCCCAACCCACAATGCTTTATATTAAAGATGAACGAGAAACAGCGAGTGCTCTTTGCCATCATGGCTATTTACCTGCGGTAAAAACACACATTCCGGTGGTCTATCTGGATTCCCAAAACCATTCAGGCTTGGAGCGAAAATTAACTTCTCCTTCTTGCCTCGACACTTCACTACAGAATGTAGTGACGATCATGCTCTCCACTGACTTTACTCCTGTAAGTTGTCACTCCTAAAAGTCACTCCTCATTTGCATAAAGTTAAACATATCTCAACTTTGTCGTGTCGCCAATGGTCACTATTACTTGTATCGCCGGAAATCGCCAGCTCACCATTGAAAGCTTTGTCGTTGCCTGAAGCAGCTTTAATCTTCTAGAGTTGCTGTTAGACAGAGTAAAAGTATGTAAGAATCAAAGTATGAGTGATCTGTACACTATTAGTTCAAAAGTTTGGGGGCAGATTTTTTAAAGTCTCTAATGCCCATCAAAGCTGCATTTATTTGATAAAAAAAACAAAAAACAAAACAGTAATATTGTAAATAACCATTAAAATTTTAAATAAAATGTTTCTGTTTTTATATATTTTAAGATGTTTTTTTTTCTAAGTGATGGCAAAGTTTAATATTCAGCAGCCATTACTACAATTATTTTCAATGTTGAAAACAGTTTTGCTGCTTAATATTTTTGTGAAAACTATAGTAAATAATTTTTCAGGGTTATTTGATGAACCAAGTTCAAAAGAACATCATTTATTTGAAATAGAATCAGAAACTGCCTGTCTGTCTTGACGTTTGAGGTCTTTGTGTGTGTGTTTAATTGTCTTGATTTGTTAGGCAGACATATGTTTCTAATCTACTGTAAAACATCAGTATAGACAAGAAGAGCTGCAGTGACTCATTCTGCATTAGTGTTCTCTGAGCCACCACAGATTAGTTGTAACATGTAAAATCTAAGATAACTGATGCCATTTTATAGAAAATCATCCGAACCATGTGTGATTCAGCAGTAATGTTCTAGGCTGAGCTAAATCATAGCCTAAACAATGCAGCATGGACTTGTGAAAGAGAAAGCTGATAGATAACAAGAGTTAGATAAGGTGGAGAATTCATGTGTTTGGGATTTTATGTAACTATTCTGTACGTCCCAATTTATTATCAATCAATAGTGATTTGAATGTTAAGTGCATCTTGTTGTATACAGTGCTAGAAACAAAGGGCAAACATATTTGAATATTATGAAATTATTCCATGAATTCACCTACAGACTTATCTGTTGCAACACTTTCATTTTTAGATGGATACTATGAGTCATATCTCTTTCTGAGCAACTCACTATTACTGGAGCTGAACAGTTAAATTTTAGGTTAACAATACGTTAACAGACTTGTTGAACTGGAAGATCGTTGATTGCTTTATCAATCACTTTAATCAGAGCACTATTTCTCATGCTCTAAAACAATGATGTTTTTTTGAATGATTAAATTAATATGGATTAGGGTGACAGTATAACATTTAAGATACATTTAATTTACACTAAACCCATCTTTTTATCATTTAACTAAATATATTGCAATAAGTTGCATAAAGCCACACAGGCATGTATGCGCAAGTGAATTGTTACTTTTTGATCCAGTTCATTCACATGATCCGATTAAAAATAACAAATCTCAATCTTTGCACACTTAGGAAACCTGCCTAGTACAATAAACATGCTCAGAGATGAGCGACTCAACCCTGGGTAAACAAACATGATTATTAAACATTAAAATTACAATAATCCACACCTTCACAAACAGAAAAGCTGACAGATTCCTATTAACTTCTTTAAGTGGTTCATCGTGTGTGCGTGTGCGTGTGTGTGTGTGTTGAATAGATGGTTTAAGTTAAGGAGTGACAATCTCAGTTTTTGGTACACTTAAAAAAAATGGTTCTTTGCATGTTGTAACAGTTCTATTTAGAACCTTATCACCCTGAAGAACCCTTCATATGCTGAAATGATTCTCTGTGTTAGAGTTTTGGGTTCTTTATTCCCGCCGTTTTGTTTTTCAAATCTGTGACTGTCAAAGCCACCTCATTACTGGTTTTCTGGAGCTCATCTATAGACCTTATTCGCCAGAGAAACGAGAAATCGCTCTGTATATTTCTATGGCATCGCTGTCCTGGAGTAATTAGCTTTTGAAGTGGATTTACTTAATGTAAAGTTAACGAAAGTTATCATGAGGATTGTACTGTTTAAAGCAGATGTCTTAACCAATGTCAGTAGACCGGGAAGATTTTAAAACGAGTCGTTCGTTCACAAATAGGCCTACGCAAGATCGCTGTGAAAATTCTGACCGGAAGACAAAAGACAACGAACTGTTGAAAAGGGGCGGGGCTACTCTACAACTACAGACTGTCAACATACTCTCAACAGGTAAATGATTTCTTTCTTAAAATGTCTATAAATTGGAACTTTAAAAATTGTAACTGGTTTCCTACCAATAATGTCTTTTCTCTTTTTAGTTGAACTGAACATGTAGGCCCAAGTGTGAGCAGCTCTGTTCAGTTAAAGATACACTCATCTTCTCTTCTCCACAAAGTAAGTAACAGAGATATGGAATTTATGGTCCATAATTATTTTTATTTTTTTTTAGTTATTACTTTATGCCTAAAAAACGCTATCCCATGACTTTATATCACTTTTTCCTTTTAAGAGCTCATACTGTCCATTTTTGCTAATTTTGGCCTTCATGAACATAATTATTTTTACATGATCAAATGGAAGAGTAACTGACTCAATTGTATATTTCAGATGCTGTCACGTATCTTAACCTCATCATCTGCAGAGAGAAACTGCTATTTAGAATAAACACATAATAGAGGACGTAAAGACATCATAGGGGATTGTGAAGATATTTCACTGGAACTGGTCTTCATTACATCTATATCGTGTTCAATGTCAATTGTTATTATTAATGTAGGGTTCTATTTAGCACCAAAAAGGGTTCTGCTATTGTTACAAGCCGAAGAACCCTAAAATGACCAGGGTATTCTTTCAGCCTCGGCCTGAACAGCAATTGGATTGCTGTTTTAGGAAGTGTGTCCACAAGCTTATCTGATCTAATTGACTGAGCTAAAGCAAAGCAAACAGCTCTGACCGTGTCAGAGAGGGGCAAACTCAGAGATGCTGCCAAATTGAATGAGATTTTATTCAAGAGCTGTCTGAACGGTGTTTGAGCTCGTAGTGACTGCAGATTTTAAAGAAGTTATCTTATAAAATTTCACAGAAAAGATGTCTTCGCATCTGTTGTACTTTTCTGTTACATTCCTGGCCCTGGAATAAACAAGTCTCCCATTCAATGTTTATTTAAAGACTTTTTGTGCTACTAATGCACCAAGGAATGTATGCACATGGAAGTTAAGTAATAAGAGACAACGCACATGGTAAATACAGACTGGTTTAGCTGGTTCATACACTCTACAGTTAGCTTTCATGTAAAACGTGAATCTGTATAGTCATGGTGACTTGTAGTTATAAGCCAGCCATCATGACATTCCTTTACATGGTTTTTCATGAACTAGTTTTCTTGTAATATATTGCTGACTATCTTAAATCGTTATCTTACAGTATACAAGTTTGTATTTTAGCTTTATTTAATATTTAAGTATATTTAATTATGGAAGTTTAATACTCAAGTTTAAGGGTAGAGATCTATAATCGATATTATTGGTTTGATTGTTATATTGTTTGCATAAATAATAATTATGCTCTGTACACAGTAGCCATTCATGCTTAAAGGTAGGGTAGGCAATTTTTGGAGAGGCTAGCAATAGCAAGCATAAGATCCCAGCCTCCCTTCAGAGCGTCTCCAAAGCACACAGCAGAGTTTGCAAAGCACCACGAGAGACGACAATAAACAATAGGGCTTGCATAGACTAGTCGAGTAGTCGATAGATCGACTACTTCAACCACTAGTCGACGCTGTCGGAAACAATCGACTACTCGAGCGTCCATTAACCATAAATGAATTAAAAATGGTGAACGTCACCAACAGACACCACACGTCAGATGTGTGGAAGTATTTCATCAAGGATGACAAAAATATTGTAATTGGCCAACTCTGCAAGAGGCCGTTCACATGTTGCGTCTAAAAACGCGTGGAAAGCGCGGCCGTGCCGCTGTCTCCTAAGCGCTTGCTCCCGTGGCGTCTGTCGGTGCTATGCAACCATGAACTGCCGCGCTGTACAGCTATGATCAGCTGTTCGGCCGAGCTTTCGATGATGTTACGGAAAGGCCGAAGCTGATTGGTTTTTGTCACATGACCTGCGGTGCGCTTGAGGCATTCTGAAAAGTTTAGATGTTTTCATCTGTCCGCGGCATGGGCGCGCCTGGAAAAACTAGCGCACCACGTTGCTTCCATTATGAGCGCGCTCGCCGTGCGCCTACATTTGAAATAACGACCTTGAGCGCGAAAAAGACGCGATATGTGAACAGCCCCTAGAAGAGACGTCTGAAATGAAAGGCAAGAGCGGCTATTTATTTGGCTTTAGACTGTTACATGAAAATTTTAAAATGAAATGTCATAATTATAATGTTTTGAGAGTTTACTTATGTAATTGTTGCATTAGGCTATGAATTAATAAATGTTTATTGATAAGATCTAGCTATTTCATGTCTCTTCATTTACAGTAGCATGAACCACGAGTAGTCGAGTAACTCGAGTATTGTTTTTATAAGAAATCGACTAGCAGAAATTAGTAGTCGTGCAACCCCTAATAAACAAACACATAAACAACTTAGGGCCCTATCATATATCTGGCACAATGCTGCGCCAGGTGCGACGCAAGTGTTTTTTGCTAGTTTCAGCCCGACGCAATTATCATTTTCACGTCCTGTGCCACGTTGTTTAAATAGCAAATGCATTTGCACCCATTTGTGCGCCCATGGGCGTGCTGGTCTGAAAACAAGGTGTGTTCAGGCGCATTTTTGGCGCATTACTATTTTGAGTCAACTGAAACAGATTGCGCCATTGACCAACAAGTATTTCCATAGCGGTATACTTTATTTTGTTATTTAAAGAGCACGTTAGTAATATGCACATTGTATATGTACACTTTGTCCCGTAGATGGTCTGCTTGCGCGCTTTAACCTTGTGCACGAGGAGTTCCATTTCCTTGCTAGAGAAGCGTTCAGTTTTTCTGCTTGCAATTCCACCCTGTAAATAGTGAATCCGCCATGCCGCGAGCGCAACTGGCTTTTAAAGGGAATGGGAGATAAGAATCTGATTGCATATTACACCCAAAACACACCCATAACTCATTAAGAGAATGGGAAAACCCTTTTAGACAATGCGCCGGGTGCGTCGTCCATTTTTCCCGTCTTTAAACTAGCAAAAGTGGATTCGGACACGCCCTAAGTGCACTTGAGCTCATCTTTTTTTTTAAAACAACACATTTCAGCACTAGATCGCCGCTTATTTGACAAACAAACGAAATTAATGCTCTGCTAGTTAACTGGAGATGTTTTATTTATTTGAATAGGTACATTTGGCTGCGAGATGTTTCAAAAAGTGGTGGGGTGGTGGGGACATGTACCAACCGTCCCACCTGCAAATTATGCCTATGCTTCCAAATGACAGTACTTATGGAGTGAACGCAGCATAAGCTCGTTGTTTTGGTTCAGGAGGAACTATAAAAGGTGGCTGCTGTTTCTGTGCTCAGTGATTGATGTCTGTCTAACACTGCAAAGAATGAAACTCGCTGATGACGTGTGATGTATGTGCGAGCAGGAATGAGAATACATACATTGACAGGCAGGTAGGACATCGTATCATTCGGACCGAATGCAATAATTGGGCGTACATTCTATTGTCCTACGCCTTCTACATATGATATATATACATTTAGACCATGCGCTTAACTTAGTGATTGACTTTCAACCAGCATAACAAAATATGTTTCTGGAACAAATCACCTACCCTGCTTTTAATATAGCATTAATGATTAAATATGAATTTAATTGATGTATTAAGTATGTCATTTTAAATATAAAAAATAATTAAGATTGATTATATCAATAAATATGACTATTTAATTTTAATTTGATAATAACAATACTCCTGTCACATTCACTCCAAGGGATGAAGAAGGTAGACAAAGTAATTCCAATATAAACATAGTTTATTAATTTAAGTGATGAAACACAAGTGAAACAGTACAAGCACATATAAAAACCGGACAATGACCATGAGAAACAGAGGAACTTAAACACACAAGGTGATGAACTAAAACTACAAACAGATGAGCTCTAATTAGGAACATAATGAGTAACCATTACAACTGATGAATGACATGCAAACAGGAACATAGGCAGACTGCAACAAAGAGAAACATAATAAAAGTCCATAAAAAGTGAACTAAAATAACTATTTAAAATGATTATTTTATTTGAATAATGCATGTTTTTATTAATACAACGTAACAATTATAAAATGCGTATTTTTTGTGCCAAAAATAAAAAGAGCACATTTTAATCTTTAGACTTTAGGTTCTCGAAAGCCTCGGGAAGCTGCTCGAAAAAAAAAAAATTGGTAATGCTAATTTGAACTTTTGCTCTCTCACGTGAACAGATCTTTGAATATGCCCTGTAAGCATGAAAATGCAGGCGTGATTCAGGATTATTGTCTCAGTAATAAGCCAGGGTGTGTGTTAAATTAAGTCTGAATTAGAGAGATTCATTCCACGCCAAATGCACATATATGATAAAACCAGAACTTAACAGGGCAAATTTTGTTTCAACTTAAAAAAAGTAAGTGTTCGAGTGTCCTTAAAATGTTAAGTTTAGTCAATTTGAAATGTGAAGTTGTACTAAGTGACAACCTGGTATCTATTATTGTTCTCCATAGACATTTAAAAAATATCTTTAATAAAGAGCCATGAACCAAACAGCTCAGAGATTAATACAATTTTTATGAGGCAATGAGCTCCTGAAAAGAAGGCAAAATTGTATTCCTAGTTCACATTAGAGTGTGTCTTACAACAGTGTTTTCAGGTAATGCGTTTAATTTATTTACATAAAATAAAATTATACTTTGTACATAGTAGCCATTCACATTAAATGCTTGATGTAGCATATAATGGTAAAGATTAAATATGAACTGTATTTATTAATTAACTGTAATATTATTATTTACATGAATATATTATGTAATATAAATATATTAAATATGACTATAATAATCATTTAAAATCATTTTATTTTCATAATTAATGTTTTTATGCAATATAATAATTGTATCATTTTTTGTGTGCCAGAAATAGAAATAAAATAATTGTAAAAAATGGTTCAGTGAACTAGAGGGAAAGATTCATTTAGCAGTAAAATACATTCTAGTTAACAAAAACAAAAAAAAACTTGCCTGAAGTAGAGCTTTTCTGAGAGAATTGTCCGGCTTTATGTATATATTTAATATAAGAGGGTTGCACTAAATAAAAAGAGCCACCACAAACTCCTCATACTTGGTTGAACCCTCTGAACCCATCTCTACTGGAGAGGAGTTCAGAAGCAATAAAGGGCCTCTGCAAACAAAAGAATCACTGTAAAGCATTTAATTTCCTGTTGTTGCTTCTTGATCCACACCGTGCACATTTGCCAGAGTGTGGACTTAGTGAGAGATGAAGCCAGGAAGACTTTGGATATCTAGAGTTAGAGTAAATATCCTGGCACAGTCCCAGTTTCATGAGGTGTGTGCATGTCCCGACAATCCATTACAAAATGTAAAGTATCCTAAATGATGTTCAAGCAACCACCTCTGTTATGTTTTCTGGTTCTAAACAGGAGTTTGCAGTTAAGCTAGCCAAGCTGATTTTCCGATACTTTCCTTCTAGTCTTTCATCATATCAGTTTGTAATGTATCTGGATACCATAACAAAAAACTTCACACAATTGCTGCTTCTCTCTGATGTCCACTCTTAGCTAGCTCGCTAAGCTGGAGAAATGCCCAAACAAAAGTGTGTTTTCAACAATAAGCTGAAAGAATCTTTCTTCACACATCATCGGAAACTCCATTTGAGGTTTTGCTGTCACTAAATGTTAATGTTCTTGAAATTGCAGGTCATATTCGGACAGCTACGCACAAGACACACTGTCCTTTTTAGTTTTTTTACATAGCATGTTTTCATTTGGAATTACTTTGCAGTTTTATGTTTCAACGTTGTGAATATTTTGTGTAAAAAATGAATGAAATGTGATGGAATGTTTTTAAATTTACCATATACATTCACATGCAGAAACAATACATTTGTAACTTAAATGTATTTGCCTTTGATAATGTTTTAAATGTATGGAAAATTTTAATAGGGAGCTGCTAAAGGGGTGGAAACACACAACCTGCTGAATAAACATCTTAAACCAGCATAAACTTGTTTGCTGGTCTCCTGGTCTGGTTAGTTGGTTCCTGGTTGGTTTTTGGACAGTTAGCCACCCAGCTAAACCAAGCTGAGAGATCATCTTAAACCAGCTAAGACCACCAAACCAGTTTAAGCCAGTTTAATGCTTAAACAGAAGATATGACACTAATATTATATGCTACAAAAACTATATTGTGAGACAATTACTCTTATTAAACTGCATTTTTTAGGATTAATGTTATTCATCATTGTTTCAGACGGTGGGCACAAAAACTCCCGGTTTGAGACCTCACCTGATTTGGTGTAGGCAGGAAATTACAAAAGAAAGGAGGTATTTTGTGAGTTCAAGTCTGAACAGGTTACAACATATTTTTCATCCCACAACCAGCAGCTCGGGTTCAGATTGGAGGTGTGACAGAATATTTTGTCCTTGTACTTTTTCAAGATGCAGGACTACCTAGACAGGCTACATTAAAGATTTTTAACAGTAAAAAACAAAATAAAGCTGACACTAATAATTTTATTCTCTGAGACTAATCATTTTACTTTTAGATTATAAACTTCATTTAATTGTAATACTGTGAATTTTAACATGGTATTTTCCTTCCAAATAACAAGCTTGCCCAAAAAATACAAATTAAGTTGATTTTTTGGCAAGTTGAGCATCCCGGACAAGAGAAAACAAATGACTTGTCATAAAAACATTTCTGGCTTCTGAGCAAACACAGACTGTTTTTAGAAACCAGAACAACAAAACCCAGACTCTAGCTCTCAAGAAAACGTGATTTAAGTAGAAATGTACTCACAGATGATATCACTGACGACTCATCTTTGCATGACTTGAGGCTAGTCATGTTTGCCCTAGCTAAAAAAACAAAACAGTATTGCTTATTCTAATCTGAGACCAATTCTGCCCTCTAGTGGAAAATTAGAAGTAAAACTCTGTACAGAACAGTAGTTTGTTTTAAACGAACCATAGTTATGTTGGTCTGACTGCTTTCTTTAAAACAAACTAGTAACCTTATCAAATTTATAAAGTATAACAAATGCTATCAACTTCATTAGTCATTGAGATGCCAAAACAGTCACAATTTGGACTAATTTTCTAAAGAGTAAAACTCTTATAATTGTTAATACTTCATATTCTCAATATGAAGGTTTTCTATTTCTTAAAGGGAGCGGATACATAATGGTTTCCACTACTGAAGTGTGCGTAATTATAAAACCAGTCCAGTTTACTTCTCCCATCTACTGCATCTGCATGAAATTAAATCTGTGATTTAGTGATTTTATAGGAACATATTTTTGACTGTTTTGTTGCCAAACAACACTTGCTGAAGCTCCTGATAATGAGACCTCAAACACAGATGCTACAGGCCATAAATACCTGGAGCATCTGTGGCTTGACAAACTAAGACACAGGCATCAAGACATTTCATCACCTGGATGTCTGCCTTGACTCTTCTCTGTTCAAGTTTTCTTAGTAACATCACCTCAGTTTTCATGCAAACCTCTCCGACAATGTGCCTACAGACTTTGACCTGCAGTGCATCACGATAGAAGGTCTGGCCTGTGACTCAAACACACAGTGGCTTTATTAACACAAACACATCAATCATGCGCGCTGAAGCGGTTTGAAAGCTGCGTTGCAATGGCTCAGTCTCCAACATTTGCAGTCCAATGTAAACAGCACCAGCTGTGCGCAGAATACCCTTGCTTTGACTGACATATGCAAGCATTGCTTTGATTGACAGGCCGTATACTTTTTCGGGGCTCGGATCTTGGCTTGGCAGAAGGATGCAGTAATACCAACCATCCTCCTGCCCACAGTATGTGTTATACTCACTGACGCACTGTCTGCCTTATTGTGGCTGAGTAATGGCAGGTGCTGCTAATAGTGAGCGTCTACTCCTCCAGGTCGGTGCTGACGCTGCGTTCTGATGGAATGTTGGAATCGTGTCCTTCTGGGATTCACGTCGGGGGAGGAGGAGATCACCACCACCACCACTGACAGGCAAGAGACCAGTCTGGGCAATGAGCTCGGAGAACAGTGCTGTGTCACTAACAAGATCCAGATATAAGACAGATGGCTTTGACAAAAAGAAGCAAAAAACAAACAAAAACAAAACAACTACAAAAAAACCTGTGAGCAGAAAAGAAAAGGATTTTAAATTTAGAATAATGGGTCTGGAAACTGCAGCTCCTCCACTGTAATATAACTTTACAAAATAACAACTGTGTTCAACGATGATAATAATAATAAATGTTTCTTGAGCAGAAAATCAGAATATTAGAATGATTTTCTGAAGGATCATGGGGAACAAGACTGGAGTAATGATGCTGAAAAAAAATATATATACAGTACATACAGTAAAGCAGCAATATATACAGACCCTTTCCAAAAAATTAGAATATCATGGAAAAGTTATTTATTTCCATAATTCCATTCAAAACGTTAAACTTCCATAGATTATAGATTCAGGGCCCACAACTTAAATGATTTCAAGTATTTAGTTGTTTATTTGTACATAATTTGGGCTTCCAGCTCATAAAACCCACGAAAACAGGATTTCAAAAAGTTAGAATATTACATGAAATCACACAGTAATAACACAGTGATACCATGGTCATTGAACCAGGTTTTGGTTCTTTTGGCAGTGTGGGCAGGTGCAAATCCTGCTGGAAAATGAAGGAAGCATGAAGTGCTCTGGAAATGTCCTGGTAGACGGCTGCGTTGAGTGGACAGCACAGTGGACCAACACCAGCCGATGACATGGCTCCCCAAACCAACACAGACTGTGGAAACTTCACACTGGACTTCAAGCATCTTGGATTGTGTACCTCTCCATTCTTCCTCCAGACTCTGGGACCTTGGTTTCCAAATGAGATGCAAAATTTGCTCTCATCAGAAAAGAGGACTTTGGTCCACTGTGCTTTATTAAATCCAGAGTCAACGCAGCCGTCTACCAGGACATTTTCAGAGCACTTCATGCTTCCTTCATTTTCCAGCAGGATTTGCACCTGCCCACACTGCCAAAATAACCAAAACCTGGTTCAATGACCATGGTATCACTGTGTAATTACTGCGTGATTTCATGTAATATTACAATTTTTTGAAATCCTGTTTTCGTGGGTTTTATGAGCTGGAAGCCCAAATTATGTACAAATAAACAACTAAATATTTGAAATCGTTTAAGTTGTGGGCCCTGAATCTATAATCTATGGAAGTTTAACGTTTTGAATGGAATTATGGAAATAAAGAAACTTTTCCATGAGATTCAAATTTTTTGGAAAGGGTCTGTATATTGCTGCTTTACTGTATGTTTGTGTAACAGTTAATCTGGTTTTGGTTCTGTGTATGTCTTTGTTTTGTTTTGTTTTGTTTGCTGTTTAGTTACGTTTTCTCATTATTTGATTAGTTTGATTCAGGTGTGTCTTGTTCTCTTGATTATTTTGCTTTGGTATTTAAGCTCTGTGTTTCTTTCAGTTGACTGTTTGTTCAAGTTGCGTTTTAACCGGTTGTTCTGGTCGTGTTTTATGTCTAGTGATTTGTTTGAATAAAGGACTGTTTACTGCCACTCCCATCCTCTCATATGTCCTTACCAGTATTGCAACCGATTGTGACAGTTTGATCAAATAAATGTTGCCTAAGCAAAAGAGATGTCATAAACACTAGAACATGTTAAAGACCTCAAAGTTTTGAATGGCAGCGTAAAACCTGTTTCAATCTCGGAATAATATTAGTCCTGTTTATGAGATCTGCAGTTGTGAGATACAAAGATGCAAACTCAAGAAATAGTCACATGCAATTGTGAGATGTAATGCCAGTTTAATGAAAAATATTTCATAAATAATGAAATTAGTTTAATCCTTTTTACTCTAATATATTGATCAGATGATGAGTCAACAATGATGCAAATTACTCAAAAACTCAATTTTTCACAAGGCACACTCTTTATTTATTAGAAATAAAGGTTCTTTATTGGCATCTGATTCCATGAAGAAACTTTAACATCCATGGGAGCTTTCCATTGCACAAAAGGTTCTTGATAGTGGAAAAGGGTTCTCTTACGAGAGGTCTCTCGTACTGCGTAAGATATCTTACGCTAGGGGAAAATCCTTTTCCGCGAGATATTGAAGCCAAAAATGATCCTTAATTTTGTAATAATGCAAAACGCGTTGCAGCAGCAATGCAGACATAGGCGAGACAGCTCGCGCGCCTATTGGCTGCTCTGCGGCAACTGCAGCAGCCTATCGAGCGAGGCCTGGCGTGACGTCAGACCCAATCAGGGCACTTCGCGCCCGCTGCGTCACGTCCCGCCGAAATGGGCGTGGTCTAGGCCTATAAATATCGCTCGCAGGCAGCTATTATCTGATTTTTCATCCTTCAAGCGAAGCACACGCATCGCTGGAGCTGGATTAGAAGCCTTGCCGTCGAGAGAGAGCACCTTCAGCGGGACGAGTCACTGAAGTCGCTGGCCGCGCCGCCTTCCTGCTGCGCTTTCCGGCGCTTATATCCTTCTCTTTATTACTCTGTATTTGTGTGTGTGTGTCGCCGCTGCGACACACATTCTAAAAGAGCTAGCGTCTTTTTAAAGATGCCTTCCTGCGGCTCGTGCAGAGCCACACTCAGCGACGGGGACCGCCACGTGATCTGCGTTTCCTGCCTGGGTGAGGAACATGCAGCTCTCGCGCTCGCTGACGGCGGATGCCCTCACTGCGAGCTGATGGCAATGGCGACTCTGAGGACTCGCCTAGCCGTCTTCACCGAGACTGCTCCCCCGCCCGCCGCGGCGTCGCGCCGTAAAAAGCGCCGTGCCCAGCGGGCCCCGGAACCCTCCCTCAGCCGCCAAAGCTCGCCGGTTCGCCCGCTTGCTTCCCCGGCTTCGTCTGTATCGCTTCCTGACGGACAGCGGCCGCCGTCTGCCGCCGCTTCCGTTGACATCGCGGATGAGGAAGCCCTGCTGGGAGAGGATGATTCCTGCTCTATCCTGGCGTCAGGCAGTGAGGATTGGGCGGGCTCTGAGGACCCCGCACCCCCTGCCCGCACGTCGTCAGGCAAGAGAGCTTCCATTGAGACGGAACTCATGCGAGTACTCGCACAGGCCGCGGCGAGCCTCGGCCTCGAGTGGTCTTCGCCTGAGCAGCCCGCTCACAACCGGCTGGATGGATTTTTCCTGCCTGGGGAGCGCGCTTCGCCTGCGTCCAGACCGGCGCCTTTTCTTCCTGAGTTACACGAAGAAGTCGCCAAGTCCTGGAACGCCCCCTATTCTGCTAGAGTGCGTCCTGCTGTTTCTTTGGCATTCTCCGCCGTTGACGATGCCAAGAACAAAGGATACCTTTCGCTGCCGCCGGTTGAAGAGGCGATAGCGGCCCACTTATGCCCGCCCTCCGCTGGACGGCACGCTAAGCCGGCCCTGCCCTCTAAAGCTTGCCGCACGACGTCAAGCCTGCTCCGCCGCGCTTTCTCCGCCGCCGGGCAAGCTGCGTCAGCGTTGCACACCATGGCAACGCTCCAGATATTCCAGGCCGATCTCCTCCGTAAGCTGGATGAGGAAGGACCTGACGCGATCTGCGTGCCGGACTTAAGGAGTGCCACGGACCTCGCTCTTCGTGCTACTAAGTCCGCAGCACAAGCCATTGGACGGACTATGGCTTCTCTCACCGTGTCTGAGAGACATCTTTGGCTGACGCTCTCGGAAATGGCCGAGTCTGAACGCACCGCGTTCCTCGACGCCCCGCTTTCTGCCACAGGCCTCTTTGGATCCTCCGTCAAGGACTTCGCGGAGAGATTCGCAGAGGTACAGAAAGCGTCTCAGGCTATGAAGCACTTCCTCCCGAAGCGCTCCAGCTCTGCAGCAGGCCGTGCGAAACCGTCTGCTCAGAGCTCACAGCCACAGCCACCGTCCACTGCCTCCACTTCACAGCGCCGCCAGGCCAGAAGCGCGAGACCGCTCTCCCGCTCATCCGGTCGCCGCCCCGCAGGACGTGGCTCGCGACCTAGGATCACGGTGAAGCCCGAGGCCCCGAAGTCGTCCTAGCACAGCTAGGAAAACGACGGTGTTCCAGTCCCGCTGCGGCCGGACTCACACCAAAGCTATTCGCTCGTCTAGTTCCAGAAAATGTGACTGTTCCAGTGTTTTCTGCAGCCACCAAGTCGGTTCTGTCACCCGCTTGCCTGCACACAAATGCCGTTTTCACGGCTACCCAGATAAATCCCCAAAAGAGTGTATTTTCTGGTGTCCCGGCCACGGCCGATGGTGTTTCATGTGTAGTAAGAATGCCCACTGCCCAGTGCCCATCCCTACACACAAGCACAGCCTGTCACACAGGGCTCGCGCACATAAAACCGACTCAGATCGGTTGCGCTTCAAACATGGTGAACGTGCCCACTACCCAGTGCCCACTAACACCACGTTATGCATGTCTCACGGTTTCTGTAAAAACGAAACCAACGTGCACTCGCTTCACGCAAGCGAACGATGCTTTCGGTGTGATAAATGTGCCCGCTGTCCCGCGCCCACATCCACACATAGACATGACAGTTCCCACGGGAACCGCCCAGCCCTCCCCCTCGCGGTTAACCACCGCAGAGGAGTCGAGCGCGGGCAATCTGCCCGCTGTCATCAGCGCGCCCCATGCCTCAAATGTCACGAGCGCCACGCTTGTGTTACAGCACGCCGAAGCTTCTCCATCGCTGAGCGAGCGGAGCGCGCTTCGTATTCAACCCCTAGCTATCCATGCAGACGCATGGGCAAAGCTACCCGGGGTTTCGAAGTGGGTGCTGAACATTATAGAAAGAGGCTATTCGCTGCAGTTTCGCCGACGCCCTCGCCGCTATGTGGCGCGCGTCGAGACCACGGTAAAAACAGAAGTAGCACATCTACTTCGAGCCGAAGTGACGAAACTATTGAGCAAAGGGGCCATAGAGCCTCTCTCTCAAAACAAAGTGCTTGTGAAGCGACAGTTCAGGATGCTCACGACCAGGCAAATCCTTGTGCAGATTCGCCAAGGAGATTGGTTTGTGTCAATAGATCTGAAAGACGCGTATTTTCAAATACAGATAGCGTCACGTCACAGGCGATATTTGAGATTCGCCTTCGAGGGCCAGGCATATCAGTACACAGTCCTGCCGTTCGGTTTGTCCCTGGCACCCCGTACATTTACGAAGTGCATGGATGCGGCGCTCGCACCCCTCAGAATGAGAGGCATGCGAGTGCTGAACCATTTGGACGATTGGCTGATTCTAGCGCAATCTCGCGCAGTGCTCATAGAACACACGACCATTTTACTCGATCACCTCGAAGATTTGGGTCTGAGTGTCAATTGGGCGAAGAGCTCCCTGTCACCCAGTCAGAAAATATCTTTCCTGGGCACAGAACTGGACTCACTATCCATGATAGCGCGACTATCACAACAGCGCGCGGTAGACATTCGACGCACAGCGAACTCTTTTCGCTGCGGCGCGTCTGTCCCGCTCAAGAGATTTCAGAAGATGCTAGGTCTCATGGCCTCAGCATCGTCAGTGCTCCAGCTGGGTCTGCTCCGCATGCGCCCGCTGCAGTTTTGGCTGAAAGCGCGAGTCCCACGCGAAGCGTGGGCACCCGGTTTGCTTCGCCTCAGGGTCAATCAGAAGTGCGTCACAGCTCTGAAACCCTGGAAAGCGAACGACTGGTACCAATCAGGTGTAAGCCTGGGGACTTCCTCGAGGGTGAAAGTGGTGTCCACGGACGCGTCCACCTCGGGATGGGGAGCGCTGCTCGAGGGCAGACCGTTCTTCGGCCAATGGTCAGAACGGGAGAAGCTCCTGCACATAAACTGCCTCGAAATGCTGGCAGTAGACAACGCGCTGACGCGTTTTTGTCCCCAAATAAAAGGTCACCACGTCTTGGTCCGTTCGGACAACATGTCTGTGGTGTCCTACATAAATCGCCAGGGCGGCATCAGATCCGAGAAACTGTACAGGCTGGCAGAACGCCTCCTGGTATGGGCTCAGTGCAACCTGCGCTCGCTCAGAGCAGCGCACGTGCCAGGGATTTTGAATATAGGACCGGACAGACTGTCCAGGAACAATGTTCCGGCAGGCGAGTGGTCTCTACACCCACAGACAGTCCATCTGCTGTGGAAGAAATTTGGCAGAGCGGAAGTGGACCTGTTTGCGTCTCAAGAAAACGCTCACTGTCGAGAATTTTTCTCCAAGAGCAGGAGCGCGCTGGCCCATGTGTGGCCCCGCCGCCCGCTCTATGCTTTTCCCCCCGTCTCTCTCCTGCCTCAGGTGATAGAACGGATCAGGGAAGAAGGATGCTCAGTACTGCTGGTAGCTCCGTTCTGGAAAAACCAACCTTGGTTCCCAGTCGTGATGCAGTTAGCAAGTACTGCCCCGTGGCCAGTACCAATGAGGAGAGATCTCCTCTCACAGGCCCGCGGCTCGATCTGGCATCCTCACCCGGAACTATGGTCCCTTCATGTCTGGGCCATCAACGGGTACATGTTGGACTCCCTAAAGGAGTATTAAACACGATCACGCAGGCTAGAGCTCCGTCTACAAGACGACTCTATTCTTCGAAATGGTCGGTGTTTTCGGGCTGGTGCACAGCCCGTGGTGTGTCACCCACAAACTGTGGTGTGACGGAGGTGCTTTCCTTCCTACAAGAGCTGTTGGATGGGGGCAGGGCCCCCTCCACGCTCAAAGTTTATGTGGCGGCTATAGCAGCGTTCTCAGAAACAACGCTTGGTCAGTCAATAGGAAGGAACGATTTAGTCATCCGCTTCCTTAGAGGGGCTAAGAGACTGAATCCTCCCAGACCTCCCTCAGTCCCCGTATGGGACCTTTCTACGGTTCTGGAAGCCATGAAAGGTGCGCCATTTGAGCCTTTACAGTCAATCGATTTGAAACACCTGTCTTTCAAGACGGTGTTTTTGCTGGCTCTCGCTTCAGTGAAGCGCATAGGGGATCTGCACGCGCTCTCTGTGAGCGCGGCGTGCATGGAGTTTGGGCCCAATGACTCAAAAGTTATACTCAAACCTAAGCACGGTTATGTTCCAAAATCCCTCAACACACTGTTTAGGGCGCAGGTTATCTCCCTGTCAGCCCTACCGGTCCCTGATGAGGAAAGAGACGCGAGCCTCCTTTGCCCAGTCAGGGCATTACGAGCTTATGTGTCTCGCTCGTCTGTTTTCAGACAGACGGAGCAGCTTTTTGTTTCGTTTAGCGGACGTTCTAAGGGACTAGCCGCGTCGAAACAGAGCCTATCCAGATGGATAGTTGATGCTATAGCGCTGGCATACGCCTCCAAGGGCATGCAGTGCCCATTGGGTGTCAGGGCGCACTCCACGAGAGGCATGGCCTCTTCGTGGGCCTGGTCAAGTGGGATTGCCTTGCAAGATATTTGTATGGCGGCAGGCTGGGCCTCCCCGTCTACATTTATAAGGTTTTATAACCTAGAGGTTCCCGCCCTGCAGGCCAGGCTGCTGTCGGTCTAAATTTACCAGTATTATCTGACCTGATGCGATCAGCTCAGAATGCTGCGTCTGCTGAGCACAGCTCAATGTTCGACAGTATAAAGCTGGGCAAACTGTGTAAGACCCACATTTCCCCATCAGTTCAGGCCGTGCCCCGCCCTGTCTGTATGATGAAATTCGCGTCCCATCGACACTACTATATGTGGAAGAGTGAGGCTGCACCCCTCCCTCTTCCCGGACTCCCTGTGAGTTCCCTGAGTGATTGTGCACTATATGTACCCCGGGCTTTCGCCCTTGGGTCTTTGGTGTCAGATCTCAGCATGCACGGCGTTTTACATTGGGTCCCCTAGCGTAAGATATCTTACGCAGTACGAGAGACCTCTCGTAAGAGAACGTACTCGGTTACTAACGTAACCTCGGTTCTCTCTAGAAGAGGGAACGAGTACTGCGTATCTTGCCGTGCATGCACACGCTCTGGTTGCTTCGATGATGAAAAACCAGATAATAGCTGCCTGCGAGCGATATTTATAGGCCTAGACCACGCCCATTTCGGCGGGACGTGACGCAGCGGGCGCGAAGTGCCCTGATTGGGTCTGACGTCACGCCAGGCCTCGCTCGATAGGCTGCTGCAGTTGCCGCAGAGCAGCCAATAGGCGCGCGAGCTGTCTCGCCTATGTCTGCATTGCTGCTGCAACGCGTTTTGCATTATTACAAAATGAAGGATAATTTTTGGCTCCAATATCTCGCGGAAAAGGATTTTCCCCTAGCGTAAGATATCTTACGCAGTACTCGTTCCCTCTTCTAGAGAGAACCGAGGTTACGTTAGTAACCGAGTACGTTCTTAAGATTAATAATGTTACACACACACACACACACACACACACACACACACACACACACACACACACACACACACACACACACACACACACACACACACACACACACACACACACATTTATGGTCTCTCTAGCTTGTTGTGATTTAAAGATATTTCGTGTCACAAGTGTCCCTTTCTCTCTTACACTGATTATGTACTAGGGCCCTCAGATTGCTGTAAAAGGATCTTGGCAACAATTATGTAAAAGCACTTTAGAAATAAAACTGAGTTGAATTATGTTCAATCCACAACTTAGATGGATCAGTGTTGAGAACTGCATCATAATATTAACATATTCATGTTCTTGTTTAGTTTTTTTGGGACGTTTGTTGATAACATATATTATCGGTCGTATCAGACAGGGCTTTCCAGCTCAGATCTTACCGATGAAATATTCTCTGCACTGATGGCAAAGAAAATTACCATCCCTCATCTAACAAAATTTGCTCGTCTTTTAAAAGCTCATGAATATTTTAGAGATTCTGCTGACGCAGGACATTCATCTTCGGAGAGTAAATGTCAACTAAGTTTTTTTTCCATTTTCCACATAAGTGAGAGCTTAGCAAAACAGCACACCTCTCCTATCATTTCTGACAGTGCTGTGTATAAATGAGTGATAAGTCAATTTTAATGTTTAGGGGTTTGTTCAAATCTAAGTTTGAGTAATAGTAATAGTCATACTTATGATACTTCTCTCTATATTCATCATTCCATATCATTACACTTTGAAAACATGGCATACAGTATATACAGTTATTCACATATATATTCCACAATCAAATCATTTCAGATTCTGCTATGAAAATGACAACGTTGTATCCACAAGGAGGCAGCGTGATCTGAAAGTGTATTAAATCTTACAGTAGGCTGTGCATCTTTCATACTGTTCCTAATTTAGTAATTAATTTCAAGTCATTTACACAACTTACAGTGAATATGCAAAAACACACGATTATTTAAAGTTTGGATGTCAAAGAAAAAGGATTAGCTCAATCCTAGTTTAACCATTTCAAGTGTAAAAGGTTTGTCGGTTTAGTGAAATTAGCCATCAATAGAACACAGTGGGACTCTGGGATCATAAAATAAATTAAGCAAATCGGGGTCAGCATCTCTGTCTGAAATACTTTTTTACAAGACATGCGAGCAACCTCTTATGACTTATTTATTATTGAATAACACCTAAATAAATAATCATCCTCACTCTAAAACAAGACTGTACCTTATCAGCAAAACCACTACATCAGGTTTATCCAAGGAAAACACTATTTCCATCTCTCAATTATTTGATAAACCAGCTGTTGTGTTACAGCATGAGAAGAGCATCATGCCTTTGAGCAGTGACAGAATGAGAGAAATCAATGACAACAAAACAAGTGATTAGGGACAAGAAAATAAGCAATGTGTGTGTTTGGAAAAAGTCCAAGTCATGAATTTATCAGTCCAACACTGCATTCATTTCAGACCCTCTGATATGCTGGTTTAATTTCGCTGCAAGGCACTGAATGGGAAATGAGTGTTATAGCCTATGTCTGGCAGGAAGGAGCTGATATGTAGGCCTACAGGCTCTCATCAAATCTGACAGGTCACAATTTCTTATTTTCAAACAAGCAAATGTAGGGTACGGTTGAAAAGAAAGGCTCGCAAATGTCGAAATGAGTAAAAGGATCTGTAAGGTTATTTGCAGAAAAGCAAGACAGTTCAATATGGGCCCAAGTTATTTAACTTTAACTACTAATCTATACTTGCTGTTTGTTCATTTAGTACATCAACTCCCATTTAACACCAGGAACTGTTCTTGGCGTATTTCGAGTAAAACCTACACTGTAAAAAGGTCTGTAAAAATATGGCACAATGTAGGCTACCGCTACTGTATAAATATGAATGTTCTGTATTGGTATTTTACAGGTGTATTTTGAATTACGCATTGCATTGTGTTGTGCTTTCAGGTTAACGTATACATTTCCGTGAAATTACTGGATAATGTCCTGGCAGAAAATCACTAGTAGGCTACATTTTGTGCTTTTACTTTTTTTGCAGTGTTTTAAAGTTATAAACTGCTCTTTCATTCATTCATATTAAGAAAAATGTTTTATTCACTCAAAAGAACCGACTCGGTAAGAGTCATTATTAGCACAGAGGCGGCGCTGATGAGAACCGAATCACAAGAGTCCTTCAGTTGGGAGTCGGACCAATGCTATCTCACAACCAATTCGTACGAGTGATTAAAATGTGGCTAATTCATACGAATACGTACGACCTCATTTGTACGATTTGTCTAAACCCATGTGATGGTTAGGTTTAGGGGCGGGGTCAGGGGTAGGTCATTCGTACGAATTCATACGAATTGGGCAACTCGTAAAATATGTACGATTTAGCAAAAATCGTCAAATTCGTACAAGTGAGTTCGTAAGAATTCATACGAATTAACCACCTCGTAAAATTCTTACGAATTGCCGTGAGATCGGGTTGGTCGAACCACATCTGATTAATTTTAAGTTTTGTTTCGCAAAAAAAAAAGAACCGGTTCACAAGAGTAGTTCATTTGGGAATGTGACTACACTGAGCTGTATGTTTTTAATTTACTAAGAGTATGTTTACGATGACAACGATGCACTAAAAGCGGAAAAGTTTTTTTCTTAGTACAGATAACAATGATATCAAAACGATGCCCATTCACACTGATCTGCGAAAACGACTAACAACGCTGTATTATGCATGTGTTTATGCATACCAGGCCAGTAGTTAGTGACGTCACTTTGAAGAAAGACTTCGCGTCAGCGCACATCTCGCGCCAAATGTCCCTGCAATAATAGTCTGGCGTGTATCTATGAATTATTCATTCAAGAATATTGTGCAAGTTTACTGCAACAATGGAGCCACGAATTTCACATATTGAAAATCTAGCGTTTAGTTGATCCTGGTAAGTGCACATGGTCATAGTTGTAAACTCAACGGCGTTCTACTTCCACGAGGGGGTTTGGCATCATGGCATTTGTTTCCAGGCGGACCATTAAAAAACGCAACACACACAGCACATCTCCCGGACATCCTGTAGAATTCAACCAATCAGATGACGACTTCGAAACTCCTGAAGTGTTTCCAGATAAGTGTCCCATATGCATCAGACTGAGGCTGAAACTAGGTTGCATGTTTTATGCTTTTGATTCACTATAAAAGTTATTCGTTTGGGAATCACACACCTAATCCATTCGGGATTCGGACTGCACATGGTGTGGTTTAGATTCAGTGAATAGTAGTGCAGGTGTAACATTGTCAGAAAGTGTATAGCTCGATGTTTCATGGAATAATTAACATTCAAGAACCGAATCATGAAAATATATATTTTTTTTTATGTATTTTGTAAAGAAATTGAACCTTTTTCTCGGTTCCCAACCTTAATTGATTATGTTATAAATTCAATTTGACTGAATTAATAATAGAAAAAAATATATATAACTAAAACATATAATAAAAAATAAATAAATGAAACAATAAAAAGTAGATTGACATACATAAAAATTATTACAAAAATATAATAGAACAATATGCCTTTTTAAATTTTAGGAAGGGGGTCCCTCACACAAGGATGATCATATTTGACGGTCTGGCCCTGATGCGCAGCACCCATGACGCGCGCACCCCTCAGCATCATCTAGTGGCTGACGCGAGCATCGCTGTCGGATGAGAGAGAGAGAGATAGAAAGAAAGAGAGAGATAGAGCAGCTGGAGCGCTTCACTATGGACCAGCACGGCCGCTGCGCTCTCTGACCCATCGTCTACATTCTCGTTTTGCTTGGACAACTCTCCAAACACACAGGTAGGCGAGCACAACACTGCCCGGGTGCAGATCTTCAGCATCACACACATTCATGATGGCACAATGAGGAATAGCGCAGATCATCTTGGCTATCGTGGATACGGGTGCGTGCATGCGCTCCTTCCTCCAGAGCCTATGGCAGAAATGGGTCTCCCAATGGATATGATGATGACAGGGGTGTGTGCTGAACCACAAAGCCGACAAAACACTCGGTTCGGATGCGTAAAATACGCGGACAGGTCATCCATATGGATAGGAAGATGCTCGTGCAGTCGTATAGTGAGGTGAAGCGTTTGCTTTGCAGACGCATTTTACGGATTGGATACAATGATTTAAAGGCGATGTTGTGTGCAGAAATGTTCAGTCCTCTATGCAAAATTTAATAGTGAAAAGACATTCAAATTGATAGTATCGAGAAACATGTAACAAAGAGCAGAGCGTTTGCGCTCCTGAAAGGGTTAATGCTTGAAAGATGCTGAAGTAGGTTATTTGAGCTAGTCATCCTGAGCATGCATGAAGTTATTATCGAAACCCCATCATTGGTTACTAAATATAGAATGAAAGATTTATGGCAGAAACTGTTGAAATGAAGCAGGGTTAATTTTTTTTTAAGTTACTCAAATATATATGCATTTTCAGAAGATTTCATCTTGAATTAGCCATTGACCCATATCAGTAAAGGAATATAATAATGTTAGTGTCAGATTTTGTGCAATTAGTTATTAAAAAGTTTCCTTCCTATGTCTCTTTGAAAAGTTGTGTAGTTATCTGGATCAAAGAGTTTAGGATGTTGGTGATCTAATTAGCCTAGTTGTAATCGGGGCTAGTTGTCACAATTATTTTCTAAGTATTCCCTGGGGTGGTTTTAATTTTGAAATTCAGTTATTGAATTGGCACATGTAGAAAGATACATTACATTTATACCATGCTGATGATGCATGTTGTAACAGTATATGGGGTAAGTTGTCACAGTGAGAATCTAACATTAAATAGCGTATTACAGATTGACATAATAGAATATCCTTGTTTTAAAAATGCAGTTTAAACATTTGGTTAAAATCTTCAACTAGGTGTGTCAAAACCATTGCTTGGGTCAAAACCATTGCACAAATCAAGCATTTGTGCAGCTGGACTCATGTTAGAGATATGGGATATAACCCTGGTCTACGTCTTTACAACTTTTTAAACTTCATGATGATCAAATGTAATTTACTGATGATGAATGATAAGAAAAAAATATGACAACATTGCATAGTTAGTTTGTTGAAGGGCAAGAACTGGATTGAAAATGCATTTTCATCATTTTTACATCCTTAGGTACTTATTTAATGCCACAACCCTGATATTTTACAGTTCAAATTTGTGTTAACCAAATTGCACCTGGCCTTATCTTCAGCATGTTGGACTATACTTCCTTCAAACAACACTATGAAAGTTAGCAGTGTAGCTAAAGTATTTTGTTTTCTTCATGTAGGCCTACGTAAGTGTTAGATCTTTGCAGATGTGCCCTCGACATCGTTTCTCTTGCCCACACACATATCCAAATATAGATCCATACATCAACGGATAGGACCTTGTGGATCATGTTAAGTAGGCTGAAAATTATAGATACTCCCAGAAGAGGTGGTGCCCGTCAGAGCCTTTGCAACTGTCTAGATCTGTGCTACTATGGCATTATAGATTCATAAGCTCCAGTATGTATACCAGTGGTTCTCAAGTGGTGGGTTTGTGACTTACCACACAAAAATGGGTCACCGATCTGTTCTGATACAGGGTCGCTGAGAGCAGAGAAAAAAGGCCAAATGCTTTATACATAAGCTAATAAATATGATGATCAACTTCTGAATTGGAAAACCCTTTAGGGTCCTATCATATACTTGGCGCAATGTGGCGCCAGGCGCGACACAAGTGTTTTTCGCTAGTTTCAGCCCGACGCAGTTATCATTTTCACGTCCTGCCACGTTGTTTAAATAGCGAATGCATTTGCGCCCATTTGTGCGCCCATGGGCGTGCTGGTCTGAAAACGAGGAGTGTTCAGGCGCAATGTTGGCGCGTTGCTATTTTGAGGCAACTGAAAAAGACAGCGCCATTGACCAACTGAAACCTGGTCTAAAGTCAATGGCACAATATTTTTTTGGTTAAAGGGCGCATTAGTAATATGCGCCTATAGGCGGGTGCAGAATACGCGTACACTCTGCTTATTACACACACAGGGACGAGCAGCAGCACACAAACTAACCAAATATAAAAAAAATATTAATTAATTAAAGGATTACAATGTAAAATATTAAGATTGTGTACGTAAAGATATGGTGGAATCCGGCTTGTCCCGTAGATGGCCTGCTTGGGCGCTTTAACCTCGCGCACGAGCAGATCCGTTTCCTCTCTGGAGAAGCGTTCAATCTTTCCGCTTGCAAATGCCACCATGTAAATAGCGAATCTGCCATGGCGCGAGCGCAACTGGCTTTTAAAGGGAATGAGAGATGAGACTCTGATTGGTTTATTGCACGTTACGCCCAAAGCACACCCATTACTAATTAAGAGAATAGGGACAACCCTTTTAGACCATGCGCTGGGTGCGCCGACCGTTTTTTCCCATCGTTAAACTAGCAAAAGTGGATTCGGACACTCCCTAAGTGCACTTGCGCCGTACACTTTAGACCAGGGTTTCTCAAACTCGGTCCTGGAGGGCCACTGTCCTGCACAGTTTAGCTCCAACCCTGATCAAACACACCTAGCTGTGAGTTTCTAGTGATCCTGAAGACATTGATTAGCTTGCTCAGGTGTGTTTGATCAGGGTTGGAGCTAAACTGTGCAGGACAGTGGCCCTCCAGGACCGAGTTTGAGAAACCCTGCTTTAGACCATGCGCTTAGATCGTTAAAATAGGACCCTTATTCTTTGTTGTTGAAGACAATATTTGGCACATCACACTTTTTCTGTCCGTGGATTTACAAAATTGTCCATTTTACTATTCTGCCTATGTAGTAGTTAATGTAGTAGTTGCATATTGCTAAATGGATGCAGTTCATGATAATATTAATTCATCTTTATTTACAATAATCTGTTGTATTGTGTCGCGACTTGATTTCCATTGTAAAATCTGGATCTTGAATCAAAACCAGTTGAGAAGCACCGCTGTAACATAGACATGCTTGCCTTTTTGAACCGTAGGTTTGATAGATTTGACGGCCACTAAATGATAAATGCGATTCAGTCACGCTGTTATCATGCAGAAGAAACTGCTTTGTTTTTCAAATCCTTAACATCCAAAAAGGGTTGAATGGTGTTAAGTCTTGATTCATCGATGCATCATAGAGCCAGCTGTCTACTTCCAACACAGCTGCAGCAGACCACGTACATTTATACTGTCAAGATTGCATTGAAACATCTTCAACATCTTCTGCTGGAGTCCTTTAAATGATCAAAGCTTCAATTGTAATTAGGTCTCATCTGTTACCCGGATAAATGCCCAGGAATAGCTGCAGATGTGCTCGTTTTCAAATAAGCACAGAGTAATGCATTCATGAGGAATCACATGAAGAAGTAAAGTATAAAAGTTATTATGATCTCTATCACTATCAGTTGGGCTGACATAAGTGTGTGACATTAGAAGTGTGTCAACCGTGTATTGATTTTGCTACACACATTAGATATATATTCAGTTGTTCTTCGGCCTAATGTTTGTCATTCTTCAGCTGTCAGTGGTGTGTTTATCATCTGTATAGATGGTGATGTAAACAGTGTTTCCTCAGCTTGTTGTTTGCTTGTTCATCTGATGCTTAATAAGTTAATTGTTATTTTGAGACAACAAACTGAAGTATGTCTGCTGGAGAGCTAGTTGCTTTCTAAATCAACAAGCAATAGCTGTTTTATTAACAGTGTCAAAGCAATTTCTTGACATTTAATCACCCCCTTAATTATGTCAAACAAAAACATGCAAACACAAACTAGAATAATTGTAGTAGAATGATTGTTTGTATTGTTATTCAGCAGAGGCCAAGGCTGCGGGTGTGCAACTTAAAGGGATAGGTCACCCCAAAATTAAAATTCCATTATTTACTCACCTTAATGTTGTTCCAACACACAAAAAGATAAATAATAATAATAATAAAAAAAGTCAAAACTGTCTAATGTTTTGGACCCCATTGACTCCCATTGTATGGGCAAAATAATTCTTTAAAAAATATATATTTTTTTATGTTCCCCAAAATATAGCATGTCATACAGGTTTGGAGCAACATAAGGGTGAGTAAATGAGTAAAACAATTTTTTTGGGGGTGTACTATCACGTGCAGAGTTCACATACTCTCTTGAGTAGGTACTTATTTTGAATAATTACTTCAGGACCACTAAAAAAGTATGTTCTATATAGTATGATTGTGTGTTGAATGAGTGTAATCTGGACGTACTACATTCACCATGTTGTCATTATCATGTGACCAACCAGCGTCAGTTACATCGCTTCACTACCATTCATAAACCCTCTCCCATGGCCTCATGGGATAGTAAAGTGTCCATTGTATGCACACTTCAGAATCTCGCCGGAAGTAGTAGGTCATCCTGGTACTACTCTTCGGACTTCTTTTGTCTCATATATTTTGTCACTATATAGTAGGGAAGTATGCGATTTCAGATGCAGCCATGGTCTTATTAGTGGGAGATACGAGGATCTGTGGCTCTACCATTGGAGAAAGCATAACAGCCAACTTGGATCACATGTGCCTTGATAACCAATCACATTACAGCTGTGACGTCACTGAATTTCGTTCAGAGTTGTACGACAGTTAATCACGGTTTGCGGAAACCATAGAAACGTGTGTAACGTGTTCGGTGTAAACTCAAAAAATAGATCAATCTAAAACGAACGTCTAAGAGCAAAAACGTGTTGAAGATTAGCTGATGGGCGGTCCATTCATTAAATGATAATAATTACGATTTTTTTTAGCTAAGTTTGCAGGCTTGCCTTCAAGTGTCTTTGTCACATGGTTTCCATCTCTGTCACAAGAACTTTCCGTCTTAGTTGGGTTCAGTGGAAGGTGTGTTATTAAGTGTAGACTGGCCGCAGTAATCTGTGATGTGAGGGTGCTGTGCTGCGATCACACCTGTTAGCACAATAGCAGAGGCTCAGACAGACTGAGAACAAGACACTTCAATAAAACGGCCTCTTTAACTGATTGAGCCTCTTACGAGGGATGCTTTGGGTTTAGCATCGGCTATGTATTGCTTCACACATATAGAAGTCTGTCCCCGTGATGTAATTTCATTTTGTGAGAAGTTCATTTAATTCCTGAGGTTGGCTTACTGTCTGCACGCATAGGCTTAAGCATGTGAATTGACTCTCCTCTTGCAGACCCGGTTAATTATAGAAATAACTGTGGAGTTGGTGAGCTGAACCATGAGGTAAATAGCTCTTTATATATTATTGCATTATGATTGGTGGCATCAAATTACATTTTTGATTTCAAATAATGTTTGATTGAGTTACCAGACTACATCTGTGGTTTGAAGACCATTACATTTGAAAAGATGGCAGATGCTATAATGATTTCATAAATATAATGATTTAATTAATGATTAAAGAAAATCATATTCATAATACACACTCTGAAAATTCACCTGCGTAGATTTAGCATACAATTTTTATGATTTGGGATGCACTAGTACTATATAGTGGATATGATCATAACTTTTTTCTGTTTTCATTTTGCCACTATATAAATATTTTATCATTATAGAAATATTTTGTAAAATAAGTGTTAAATATTTAGAAAATACTAAATTAAATACCTATATATATATATATATATATATATATATATATATGCTTAGTTTTCATAATGTAATTGTAATGAATATAGATTTTTTCAATGTTAATGTTGTCCATCACTGAAACAAAAATAAATAATTTGTAAGTTTTTGCAAACATTGCACAGGGTGGAATGACGCTAATATAATATAATACATATTAAAATACTTAATATAATATTTATGTATTTTTGGTCCACGTTCCATTCTCACATTTTTACTTTAAATTACAGTCTATAGTGCTGAGATTGATGTATCGTGACATATTTTTTTAGTGGTGGGAATTTAGTGGTGGGAAAAACAAATTGTCATCAGTGACAATTTAAAAAAATTGCATATTTGCATTATCAGACATTTAAAGTCATCAGGCTGAACCTCATCAAACTTTTCAACCTGTAGATTATAAATTAAGACTAAAAGAATTGTTGGAAGCTCAGTGATGGTGACGTGGAATCATGTGACCATGCATGGTGTTGTTAGTTTATTTACTTCTGACAATTGTATAAAGGCTTCAAGGTTAATAAGATTATCTTGATGAACAAAACATGTAAGAATCATAAACCAGGGTGATGCTTTTTTTGGGGTTGGAATACAAAAATACATCATCACTGCAGAGCTCTATACAATATTAACATATGCGTGTCTAAACTGTTAAAGCATCCTAAGTGTTTTCTTAATGAATGACAACAAAACCATAATGTATTGAACTCCTGACTTTAATGATTTGTTCAAAAGCACTAATTCGTTCATGAGTTAAACATTACTAGTCTACAAGGGTTGAGACTAACGCATCAGTGACTTCTATTACAATACTTTAATACTCATTCTTATCAGCTTTACAAATGTTTTTTTCCTGAGTAAAAGTTTAAGATTTATAGACCTTAAGGACAGACAGACAGACAGACATACAGACAGCTAGATAGATAGATAGATAGATAGATAGATAGATGTACAGATCTACATACATAATTTCTGTATGTAAATTATATGTAAATGTAAATTAGACTCGTTATGCAAGTAACGTTATGCAAGTTGCTTTGGATAAAAATGTCTTCCAAATGCATTTTATGGATTATAAATGTATAATATTGGAATTTAGGCATAAATGTAATTTTAATTGTTTTGTTTAATTTCATTGTGTGCACGTTCTATTGATCGTGGCAGCAGTTATTAATCAAATGATGATAAAATGATGGAGGAGAGCATTATAACCAGGTATATATCAAGTGTAGAGAAAAAACATTCTAGCTGAATCAAAATCATTCCCCCATGCATCTTAAAAGCAGACAGAAAAGGAATGAGGATAGTGGATAGTTACTGTGTCTGCTGGTTTTAGAGTATAGTGGAGGTAGGGCTCCGCAGAGTCTATGAGCTGTGTGCATTGGGGATTTCTTTATTTAGAGCATGTTGGGTTTGGGGGATCAAGCATGCCTGTGATTAGCCTTTGGATGAGCTCTATTTAGACAGCCAAAGCTCTCTGTGGAACGACGCTGTAGTAAAATCCAGAACCCGGAGACAGCTGGAAGACAAGCTAACAACCAGAATCGCCCTTGAATACAGTGCTTCTGAACTCACCACTCTTATCATTGAGCTGAATGTTGGAAGCTGCAACTAAGCCTCTGCTCAGGACGTAAGCTAACTGTTCACATCCAAAGTCAGACTGGTGCTTAAAGGGCGCCTAAAGGTGGAGGCATTCGTGGTTACGAAGCTAGAAGCAGTTTGTTTCTATAGAGTCCATGGCCCCAGGGGCCATTAGCTAAATCTGCTTGGGCTCTGCGTGCCTAATTGTTTGCGATAAGAGGCTATTAGCGTTAATAATTTACCTAGAGCTCCCTCAGAAACAAACATCTGGTCCTGACGTACACTCATTTGTGCAGACCTTAATGTGACCCACACGTTCTCTGGAGTAAAAGCTGCATGTGGTCATTTGTTAATCCAGTAATGGGTGCGTGCATCAACGGTGATGGACCCTTAAAGACGAGACTCCAGATTTGAACACTTGTGCACACTGATTTAAATCAGGCTGGATGCCACAAGACATGTTGTAACGTGTATGTCACATTTTTTGTTTCATTTTCACTCTGTTTGCTCTGTTCCTGTTTGCCTGATTTCCTAGTTTCCCTGTTTTTTAAATAATTAGTTTTCATCGTTCCTAATTCCACTCATTCCCTACATTCTCTTTGTATATAAGCCCTGAGTTTCCTTAGGTCATTTGTCCATTATCGTCTATGTTGAATGTGGTTGAGTTTTCTGTGTGGATTTTAATAAAGACTAGTCCTTCGTGTATGTATATATATATATTTTTAGATTTAATTATGTAATTGCAATAATTTATATATTTTTTTCATTTTAATTTTGTCAATTACAATGTAAGCTTAAATGTATGAGTTTCTTTCTTCTGTTGAACACAAAATAAGTTATTTTAAAGACTGTTGGTAACCAGACAGTTTACGGTAACCATTGACTTCCATATATTTTTTTCCCCCTACTATGCAAGTCAATGGCTACCGTAAACTGTCTGGTTACAGACAGTCTTTAAAATATCTTCTCTTTATTTCAACAGAAGAAAGAAACTCATACAGGTTTGGAACAACATACTGGTGAGTAAATAATGACAGAATAAAAATTTTTGGGTGAACAATCCGTTGAATAAATGACTTTGGTTTCACTTTATTTTGATGGTCCCTTTAACACATTCTGTTATCTAGAAGTAACATTGCACCTACATGTCTATTAACTCTCATTAGAGTATTAGTAGAGTATTAGTAGACTGGTAGGGTTAGGGTTAGAATAAGTTGACATGTAGTTGCAAAGTTACTTATAGTCAGTAGAGTGTCTGTTGGAGGACCATCACACTAAAGAGTTATCAGATATTAAGCAGACAGTCTACTAATACTATAATGATAGTTAGTTGACATGTAGTTGCAGAGTTACTTATAGTCAACAGAATGTTCAAAAGGGACCATCAAAATAAAGTGTTACCATGACTTTTTACAAGATAAATATCTTATAGAAAAGTTATTTATTCACAAGGTCCAATTTACGTACATATGCAGTATTCTATGCCGTTTTGTAGTAGAAATAGTGTGATTCACTGAAAATGCGCATTTTAAATACTCCGATGATGCACTTAATTAAGCAAAATAACAAAGTTATGCATGACATATTAAAATACTTAATATAACATTTAAACTATTTAAAGTCTGACACAGTTTCACACAGTTATTAAAATACTTAATATAACATTTAAGCTATTTAAAGTCTGACACAGTTTCACACAGTTTTAATTATTATTTAATTTTTTTACCCAGCCTGAATGTTACACTACAATATTATGTGCTATATTAATATAGGCAGTCATAACTGCAGTGAACATCAAGTGACCATTTCTTTTGCTGATCTCTGTTTACAAAGGACGACTCTGTGTGCCAGCGCAGCTCATAAATCATTTGTGGAGCTTTGAAGGCTCGGTGAAGGGAAGAGGAAGTGCATGATGAATGCTGGTTAGACACACAGGAAGCAGACAGGGATACTTATCAAAATGATTCATACATCTGTAAGATTCATCTTCACATGAGGTTGAGCGTTAACCTGACTTGAGTTTGCTGGACTCAGACCAACAGCAGGACGACAGAGACTAAACAGCTGAGAGAGAAGTGACCCTCAAGTCAGGAGGATGCCCAGGGTTTTCATGGATCAGACATTCTAGAAGTGTTCACAAGCAACTGCTTTCCCAGGTGAGCGACGTGTGGGACTATTATTTTCTCCCATGATGCCCTGAGTGTTCTCTCATACATTAATAGCAGTTTCCCACTTGGGTTATTTGCAGAAGGCAAGTGAATGATTTGATGAAATATTCTGCTGCTGCTCCATAAATATGTCAGATAGGCCATTTCCTGCTGATGTGTGTGTGTGTGTGTGTGTGTGTGTGAGAGAGAGAGAGAGAGAGAGAGAGAGAGAGAGGCGGGTGAAGACCCCAAAACATTGTTATGCTCCTGAAGAGTTGCAAGCAAACAAGATTATATAAGGCATCCTTTAAGCAAGTAATACAGTAAGAGTTTAAAAGTTGTTTTTAAACATTTATTTTAACGATTTCCCTCAATCAACTTAATCTTGACGTATTCATGCCCAAAGGAATGAAATAAAGCACAAATAAAAGCACTTTAGTATCTCAGTTTTTCCCTAGACAATGAGTTTAAAAGGATAGTTCACCCAAAAATGAAAATTTTGTCATAATTTACTCACCCTCAAGTTGTTCCAAACATGTATGAATTTCTTTCTTCTGTTGTCGAACACAGAAGAATATATTTTAAAGAATGTTGGTAACCAGACAGTTGACGGCACCCATTGACTTCCGTAGTATTTTGTTTTGTTGTCCTACAATGGAAGCCAATGGGTGAAGTGAACTATCCCTTTAAGTCTCTTGAGAAAATATTCACAGAAATCTCACATCTCTTCTAGAGCAGTTTTTCTCAAACAAGGGGTATGTGCAAACTTCCATGGTGCAATAAAATGACTTAAAAAAAGAAAAGAAATAATAATTAGAATAATGTTAAAACCGCTCAAGATCTAAGCCTAAACCATCATGTTTCTGCAGCGCTGAGCTCTCACTCGGACACTTTTTCACTGCAGCGCAGAGGTATGCGTGGATTGATTTTTTCATCCCACTACTGCGAGATTCATTCCACACCCGCCCACTACCGCCGAATTCTACTTTTGAGTAGGTACACTTGATCCATGCTTGCAGTGAATCTGTTCTCACACGGTCCTGCTTAATTTAGGATCCGTAACTGGAGTTCTACATTTGATTTATTCATCACTCTAAGTATACACAGCTGTTTATGCTTTTACTCAAAAGACCAGCGTCATATCTTTATTGTAGATACGTTTTTATGTTTTCTCATATAAACTGTTGTTTTTAATTTATAATCCTCTTGAATCCTGCCATTAAATATGATGAATTACTTTGGGGTTGGAAAAAAAGGACTGTCTGGTAATGAAGTCCAAAAAGCTTGAGAAGCACTCGAGTTTCAGAAGTGATCTCAACAAACACTGCTCTGATTTGCCAAGATATCAAAGTCTGCAATTGAAGGTCAGAGATCTCATTATGAGCTCAAACATTCCTTATCAAATTCTTCCAAGACCAAATTATCTTAAGTATGCTATCCACATGTATTACTGTACATCAACAACTACTTTTAGCTAGTTCTTTCAGATTGCATGCTTACATGTGACTTTTGTTATTCCGACTGTGCGACGAGTCCGATTACAAATGGATTATTAGGCTCCATATAAACGCAGATATTGTCTAATCTTTACCAAGGAGTCAAATCAATTTTAAAGGTCAAATCTGCTACATGATTACATGTTTATGCTTCATATAAAAGCACATGAAATGTATTTATTTGTTTCAGCCTGAGCTATGAAGGAGCAACTGTTCCCATGGGAGATGATTCCAGCTCAATGATGAAAAACTAGTTCTTTTCATTTCGGTCTGATCGGGATCAATGTTCCTAGATTTGTGTGGATTCAAGACAGCAGAACTGTGACGTTTCAGGCCAGAGACGAGGTGTTTTAATCTCTGATGCTGGTACATGGAGATGCCACTGTCGTTTTGCAGCTGCGTTCCTGAAGAATGATATCCAGCTGGGTGCGGTTAATACGGCATAAATGAGACGTATGCTAGGGCTGTCTGCAGTGACGCAAACTCAAGACATGAGTCATCATCAGCGCTGGATTCCCATAAGAGCTGTTTATCATATAATACAGCAGACTCTAGACTTACAGTTGCAGAGCGAACACTGTCACGATCGCACAACCACACAGCAGACTCACACCATCCACACTCATATGATGTATGGTGCGGTATTACATCCATGATCTTTGTATAACGATCAAATTATGAAAAGATGAATGAAGAACAGTTTTACTGCAATGCATGTTTAGTATTTGCGACATTCAGTTCATTCATACGGAATTGGTTTATTTTGTGTTAATAATCTGCTTACTGTACCATATTATGTTTAATATGTAATACATGTAATACATACATATCAAGTAAATAAATACACAGACATGAAACAAGGATTCAGCTTGAAATAACTGTATTGCCTGGCTTGTAGATTAGCTCAAATCTCCTATTAAAATGTAGAAAACAGTCAGCCTTGCAAGAAAATGAGCACATTCAAAATATTGATTTTTCTCTGGACTAGTTTGCTAACTTGTTATAGCACAATGCGACATGTCTAACCTTTTTTTTTTTATCAGCCGAACTATTATGAGTTAAAATAATTACTTGAAGTACCCTTTGAAATTTTTACATTCATATTTCAATTATTTAACATCACATTTTCATGTTCACGGTTCTCTGATATCGATTAATGATCACATGACATGCAGGTAAACAAATAAAGGTAACACTTTACAATATGTTAACATCAGTTAACATGAACAGTGAACAATACTTATACAGCATTAATTAATGTTAATCTCAACATTTATGAATACACTTTTAAGATCAAAAGTTGTATCTGTTATGAACTGTGAATTAGCATGATGTGTGTATATATATATATTTACTGTATGTGTATGTATAGCCACACAGAGACTTCTGTGAACATGACGCAGATGATTAATTGAATGAGTTTAATTTATTTTTTATATCTTTTTTTGAAACATTTTGAACTGTTTCATGTATGAATCGATCTTACCAACCGGGTACAGACATTTTTCTCATGATTAACATGGTTGTTTCATCGATTAACAGTTTAACACAATCAATATTATGTCAGTTGAGTTCATTGGCTATTGATGAACCCCTGCGTTGTAACTTAAGGACTAGAAAATGATCTGTGTGTTTCTTCTTGATTTATTCTGGAAATTCTGCAACTAAGTATTTCTTTCCCACGTACCCTTGATCCTCTGTTTGTTTTGGGATCTGGTGGCCTAATCTAATCTAAAAGAGGGATCTCGCTCTTACAGGTTATGCCACCCCACAGGCTGACTGGAAATCCAGCCGTGAAAGAGAAGGGCTGATCCCAGACCCCCTCGTGTTCCCGCAGCGGCGCCCCTCCCTGTCCCCATGGCGACAGGAGGTCATGCCCCCGAGACAGATGTGTTGATCAACCTGCATCAGGTGAGAGATGTGAAGACCCTGAGTTTTAGTTATACTCTTAAAAATAAAGGTTCCCAAAGGTTTGTTGAAGTGCATGTTGAAGCAGAAGCACAGCTGCAAGTGGAGTTTCAGCATTGAGCCTATTTTTGCATTGCATGCTCAGCAGAAAAATGCACTAAAAATCATTATTTACACAGTGTTTTGCAGTACAAGCTTTAATGAAGCAATATAGAATAAACTACACAT
Source organism: Leuciscus leuciscus (assembly GCF_965113295.1). NCBI lineage: Eukaryota > Metazoa > Chordata > Actinopteri > Cypriniformes > Leuciscidae > Leuciscus > Leuciscus leuciscus. The sequence continues at coordinate 39,990,846 of NC_138731.1, forward strand.
ACTGTTTGAAAACAAAAACGTCTGCTGACTTTCATATATGTTCCATATGTAATTGCAGACACACTCAAGCACTTTCTATTCAGTAAATATGACTGAATCCATATAATTCAAGCAACAAATACCTATAATTTGGGTTTTGTTTAGATTTATTACCATTTTGGATGTAAATGTAACCCCCTTCCTCATGTAAACTATATTTCATGATGCACAAGTCTGTAATAGTTATCAATGTCTCATTCCTGATAACTTCTTTTAATTTAGACTATAGAATGCATTAGGAAAGACTTTAGGTATAAAATGACGGTGCACTCATATTACTATAAATGGGAGAAAGTGCAACGCGCAATATGGCGGAATAAGTCCCGCCTTCTAAGTAAGAGCCAATCGCCAATTGATAATGTCATTGCGTCACTGCAGCTGACGTTAGAAGACTTGCTGACTTGCTAACTTGCTAAAGAAACAGTCAGTGTTCTGAGACGTGCGCATTGGCTGCCTGAAAAATTATTTTTTTTGTCACGATTTGAGTGTTATAGAAACTACATTTATGAGACCATTCGATTAGACCGTCAGATTTCATTGGTGATTTCAAATATGAAATTGAATTATTAGCTTGGTGAACAGCTTTGGAGAAGTTTATGTTTTCCCATTCAAAGAGATAGGAGCTGCATTTGCATGACTGAAATCATTCAAGAAACATCTCTTATTATTTTCAATGTTGTAAGCAGTTGTGCTGCTTCATATTTTTTTTTTGTGGAAAATATATGTTAGAAAGACTTGTATATGGTTGGATTTGCAAATGGTTGCTATTTGGTTTCCTGAGCAACGGCAGGTTCGGGGCTGGTGGCGCAGTGCCAAGCAGGGAGGCGCAGGTGCTGGGTTACATGTGATGAAACACACGGGCCGTACACAGGACAATAGCATCAGTCTGACCTCCGTCTCGTTTGACACTTGGGATTCACGGATCTCAGGCAGTGTGTGTATATTTGAATGGCCCTTTTTGTGGTTGCCTGCATCTAATGTTTGTTTGTGTTGCGTGCGATAACTAATTTATATCAAGTTAATCAGCCAAACCTTAGTGAAAAATAAATGTATTTGAAATGCATTTATTTTATGCTAAGTATACTGCAAATACATTTACATATTTATGTACTTAATATAAATACCCTGCAATTGTACTTTTGGTACTAAATTGGTATACACTAAGTCTGCTAAATTGGGACAACTCATTTTGTTCTTAGTTTAGTTATCCAGAAGGTCCAACTAAAGATTAAGTATATTTGATTGTGCTGAAGTGGAACTATTGCAAGTATACTTTAGGTACACTTTAAATATCTTGCATTTAAAGACTGACATTATACAGAGATTATACTATCTTTACTAAAAGTGTTATTAAAACACATTTTAGGCCTAATATTATGAAATGTGCATTGTGCTGTATTAGTGAAGAAGCACTCCAAATAAGTATAATTATAATATTTATATCAGTAAGTGTCGAGCGATATGTCAGTATGTTAATGCATTTGCTATACTTAGTATGAAAAACATGTATTTTAAATACATTTTGGAATAGGGTTTTTTCACTAGGGTTTTTAAGTCAAATAAACCTGTTGGCCTGTTTGCTCTTATACTGTATATGACACAATTTTCATGTAATATTCAGACGTAGAGCAGTAAAAAAAAAAAAAAAAAAAAAAAGGCAAACCACAACGGTCAACCTCCATCGCATTCCTGTTGCTTACAATTTTGCGACCCAGTATATTCAAATAAAAATGAAGGCCGACTGTAACTGAGAAAATCTGTCATGTTGAGAGAAGTGTAAAAGAAATTCTTCATCTTGGGCTCAATAAAAAGGAGATGTTCTGCTGTTGCTTCTGCAGTTGTTTAATTTGTACTTTCCCTGCCAAGATTTTAACTATTTCACCAATATTTTGACCCATTATAGAGAAAATACACATTTTATTTTTAACAACACATTAGTCAACAACATTGTAATATGTTGTTTATTTTTCAATATAGGCCTACTATTATTCAAAATATTGCCTTTTTTTACTGTTTTTTAAAACAAGTTTTTTTAAAGCTTCCTTGCTGTTATTAGTAAAAGAAACAGACACGTGGTTTATACAGTCACATTAATTTATTCTGATACTGTACCATCATTTATTTAGTATTCCATTTAATCTAAGTGATGGCATTCCTATCCACGTGAACAGCAGAGCAAATGAGACCTTTTTGGACCTTGAGACCACCTGCAGTAAAACTAGAGCCATTACTGATAGTTTACATGTTCCTAGATGTTAGCAAATGCAATCAGGGCCGGTGTTTTAAAAGAACTGTCTCGTCAGAGGCGTCTTGAGATGTGCTAATTGGTTGATGTTCACCGTCGTCCTGTGGTGCTGTCAGCTCAGAGAGCGGTGGATCCTCTCTTATTGATGTCAGTCTTTCAATGGGCTTTCTGAGGGGGAGGCACACGACAACATCTGGCATAAAGCCCTCCGATATTAGAGAAAAACTCAGTAATGCTTTTTCAAAATGATTATTTTATTTAAATTAGTTTAGTAATAAAATATATTAAATTAATAATTATTACCATTTTCCACCCCCTTATTTAAAGTCCTCCTGCAGTGCAGGTTTTAATATTGTTTATATGTCTATGTGGTGTTTTTAATATGCTTTAAAACAAACGCTGTGTAAATTCATAAGTCAACACCCTTGTTGAGTATTTTCTCCTTAAAACTGCAGTGAACCAAAGACAGTCCCAAAATCGTGGTTTGAAATTGCGTCAACGTGTGATCATCAACGAGTGGATATCTGAGCTGGTGTGAGTGAGTGGAGGCGGGGCTAATTTGCATATTCATAGAACCACGTATACTAAATGAGGCAATGGTGTAGAGTTATACGTTCAAGCTATTTTAAGGCACGAATAAATTTTTTTCATGGAAACGCTTAAATATGTCATTTTGGTGACCAAAGATTAATTTTTAGGGATAACAGGATTTACGGGGACTTAACCCTTCGAATTAAAGGTGCAGTAAGTGATTTTTGAGAAGCACTGTTGAAAATGGATCGGACTGAGCACCACAACAAACTTGTAGCCAATAGGCAGTAGGGGCTACTCATGATGGGGGAGGAGAGAGAGTGAGCAAGAGGGAGATTTGAAGAAAGACTGTAGAAACAGAGATGGATGAGAAACATTACAAAAGAGAAAAGGTCAGAGGAATATCACTGGAAAAAGAAGGGATTCAGGCAAGAGATTTACGACCCGCGTTAATATCTGAAAAGCTTTCCAGCGCTGGAGAGACGTAAGCGGGAAGGTCTGAAAAATGGACGCCAAGGTTGCGTTGTTTCTGCTCCATATGTGAGTAACATTGGTTTTGCTATGTTTCACAGAACCAATATGCTATTGTTGTAGCTATAGTTACAGGATAGTTTTGAGTGTCATTGTTTGGCTGGAACTGGTGTGCTTCTGGCAACTAACAGCCAACTATTGCTTGAATTTTTTGTCGTTCATTTGTCATCTTCACTTTATGATATGATAAAGAGAGATCAACTCTTGCATTGCATGTTCATGCATTTGGGGGCGAAGCAATGAAGGGAGAGGTGTTTGTTTGGGTTGAACAGTGTTTCTCAGAAATCACTTACTGCACCTTTAAATTGGTCATTATGCGATGTTCCTTTAAAGCATTGATGTAAACACCTAATTCACACTTGAAATTATCATTTTACTCTAATGTGTATATACTTCATATTACCGCATGGTGGCTGGATTGGCCAAGTTTCTGAAAACTCTATAGATGCTGCTGTGTTGGAATATATTCATCTTTCTTATTGCAGAATTGTACAAAAGTTCATGAGTCATTTTAGCAGCTCAGTTTCAATAAATGCTCTTTTTGGACTGGGTTGAGGTTTTGAGTTACAGTTTAGAGTTACATGTTTTCTTAGCACAATGAACTCTCACAAGATTAGGGAAAATCTGATTCCTAATGACATGAGCCCTTTAAATACATCATCATTAGTTGTTAGAAAGGATTCGGAACATACATCTATTAGTACCAATACATGGAGCCTCACCAGAATTCAGGGCCTGTTTCCATGAACTCTGCTGACATATTGTGAGTAAGTGTGGTTGGATCGTTTTAGGCAGCAATCTGCTCACCATGGCATCAGATACCAGATTAATTGCCTGGTGTCGACCTGCATGCGGATGGCCATTTGGTATGTTGTGCCTGGCTGTAAAGATCGCCATATCATGTTTCAGCAAAGAGAATTGAATGTTTAGTAATAAAATAGTGTGCAGGAGACATTATAGTACAACCCAGACAAAAGCAACATGTTAATGCTGCACATTGTTACTTTCTTATTTTCTAAAGCAATAATCAGCATTCCGTATGTTGATGCAGACTTCCCACAAGCATCACCTCCTCTTTGAATTGACAAAAATCAACAGAGAATAAAGAAATCAATAGTGGTAAGCGAGATGATTTGGCCAGTCTGAGTAAACAGAAAGTGTTCAGAGATTGATGCGCTGTTTCAGTTTAGCCCAGAATTGCACACTGATTTCCCACACGCAAATATTTGACCGAGTGTTATTTATACATCCCATAAAATCCAGTGGCAGCAGGACACACACTTCTGCATGCATACTGCAGCGCAATGTGGTTTTTGAACATTTAACAGAGCTCTTTTGATGATGGTGATGAACATTTTCAAAAGTAGAAATAAATTGTATACCTTAATGTTTGGGAGATCTAAATCTAATGAGAGTTAGTAGACATGTAGGTGCAACATTACTTATAGTCAACAGAATGTAAAAGTGTAAAAGGGACCATCAAAATAAAGTAAAACCAATTTTTGCTGTGTGACTTCAGTGTGAACAGACAGGACAGACAGAATTAATGTAATTTTTACATCAAACTCAACATTAATTTTGTCAAAATTACGTGCTTGATAACAAACATATTATGCAATAAGATTTTTTAAATGATTTTGAAGGAAGTATCTTACGCTCACCAAGGCTGCATTTATTTTATAAAAAATACAATAAAAACTGTAATTGTCACATTACGTGTAGGACAAAGCTCATGGATATGAGGAATACCTAGAAATAACATTTAATAACCAAACTTTCAAGGGAAACACCAAACACTCACGCTTACATTGACAATAAAGGACAAAGACTGAAGGAGAACACAAGGTATAACTACACATGGACTAACAAGATAACTAATGAGGTGATTGACAATGCATAGGTGATAGACATGACTAATTAGACAAATCATGGAACACTAGGTCACAAGACTGAACCAAAAACACAATGAAGGGGGGAAACACAGATCATACATGTAACAGTAATATTGTGAAATAACATGAATGTAATTTATTCCTTCGATGCAAAGCTGAATTTTCAGCATCATTACCCCAGTTTTTATCCTTCAGAAATCATTCTAATATGCTGATTTGCTGCTCAATTATTAATAATGGTTTTTCTGTATTTGGTTGTATTTTGGTTGTGAGTATTTGCAGCGTGTTTCTAAATTTGGTTGCGTTGTGAGTATTTGCAGCGCGTTTCTGTATGTGGTTGCGTTGTGAGTATTTGCAGTGCATCTCTGTATTTGGTTGCATTGTGAGTATTTGCAGCATGTTTCTGTGTTTAGTTGCGTTGTTGTGAGTATTTGCAGTGTGTTTCTGTTTAGTTGCGTTGTGAGTATTTGCAGTGTGTTTCTGTATTTAGTTGCATTGTGAGTATTTGCAGTGTGTTTCTGTGTTTAGTTGCGTTGTGAGTATTTGCAGCGTGTTTCTGTATTTGGTTGCTTTGTGAGTATTTGCAGAGTATTTGCAGCTCGTTCCTGTATTTGGTTGCGTTGTGAGTATTTACAGCACGTGTCTGTATTTAGTTGTGTTGTGAGTATTTGCAGTGTGTTTCTGTATTTAGTTGCATTGTGAGTATTTGCAGTGTGTTTCTGTGTTTAGTTGCGTTGTGAGTATTTGCAGCGTGTTTCTGTATTTGGTTGCTTTGTGAGTATTTGCAGCACATTTCTGTATTTAATTGCGTAGTGAGTATTTGCAGTGTTTTTCTGTATTTGGTTGCATTGTGAGTATTTGCAGAGTATTTGCAGCTCGTTCCTGTATTTGGTTGCGTTGTGAGTATTTACAGCACGTGTCTGTATTTAGTTGTGTTGTGAGTATTTGCAGTGTGTTTCTGTATTTAGTTGCGTTGTGAGTATTTGCAGTGTGTTTCTGTATTTAGTTGTGTTGTGAGTATTTGCAGTGTGTTTCTGTATTTAGTTGCATTGTGAGTATTTGCAGCACATTTCTGTATTTAGTTTTGTTTTGAATATCTGCAGCGTGTTTCTGTATTTGGTTACGTTGTGAAGTATTTTCAGCGCGTCTCTGTATTTAGTTCCGTTGTGAGTATTTGCAGCGCGTTTCTGTATTTAGTTGTGTTGTGAGTATTTGCAGCGCGTTTCTGTATTTGGCTGCGCATTGTGCATCTGCATTTGCAGAACATGTGTTGTCAAACTGATGAAGACGTTTTCTTAATTTGCTGGTGTTTTTTTTTTATTTTCTTCAGTTGCTGCACATTGAGATCTCTCGGCCACTGCAGATTTAACCAAAACAAAGGAAAGAAATATTACAATGTGGCCATGATTTAGTGAAGCGAGGGATTGAATTATCAATTGTTTTACACAATGTTTCATGCAAATATGGATATAAAATGAGTTGTAAGTAACATTTCATGTTGACTTTAAGGAAAGAAAACAAAATGATAAACTACACGTAACAGAGAGGATTGACAGAGAGTGATCAAGAATTAGGAATTATGTACGAATCTAATCCTATTATGCATCAGTCTGTTTGAGCATGTGAGTCTGTTTACAAGTCATCTAACTGAGCAACAAACTACCTACCATCTTTTTCTGTACAGTAAACCACATGCTGTACATTTTTAAGCAGCAGATCAATGTTGCCCCACCCAATCTGAACAGGTGGCATCAGGATAGAGGGGGGCAGTTACCCCAGCTGTATACAGCACTATGATATCATCGTCACCATGACAACCATGAGCTCAGACCACTGAGAATAGAGATCCGTCTATCCTCGACCCCGTACAGTGCAAACACTGATAAAGCAGCGTCTAGCGGGGTCCTCAAGGGACCGATTAGGGCCAGACATCTATTCCAGGGATAGTCCACCCTATCTCTTATTTCACTCTTAAACACACTAAGGCTTGGAAAAATGTGCATGTATGTTCAGCAAACATAAACGAACAACATCTCATCATAGACCTGCTATAACAAAAAATATTTATATAACTATATTGACTGACAGACTTTTACAGACACTAGTTTCTTCTAAAAAAAAAAAAAACACTGAGAATAAAACAAAGCATATTGGAGTACGTTTTACAGGAAAATCAATCTTTTCTACTTCATTTCATTTTTAATTTAACATGCTGGAATGGAATAGGAATGGCTAATGGAATAAAAAACTAAAAAAAGGTAATTGTGACATCTTTATCTTTGATTTTTTCTCTCTCAGAATTGTTTATATATTGCAATGCGGATAACTATATGTCAAAAACAATTTAAAGCAATTTCTGTTTCTACACCAATTTTTTTTTCATTGTGCTCCTGTCACAGTCTGGTGATGATAAATGCAATGAAAGCAAATGAACTTCAAAAGACTTCAAACTCAGTCTTTACTTGATAATCCACAACAAAGAAGGCAGGAGAATGCACACCACGCGTATACACTGACAAGACAAGACAATGAACAATGACAATGTACTTATGCTAGAACTAAACGAGGGAACTAATGAGTTAATAGATGTACACCAGGTGAACTAAAAGACTAATCAAACACAACAGAGAACTGGGTCAAACTAGCATACAACGAAGGCAGAGTAAATACACAAAGAAACATGACAAAACAGAACATAACTCTGACAGCTGCATGATTCATTATTTTGCCGTAATGTTCCCTGTGCTGCTACTGAACCTACATTGCTATGGCAAAAGAAATTACATTTTACTCATGTTGCAAAAAACAGCAGAAAAACAGGCAAATAAGAAGAAGACAATAAACAGACAACACAGTTTATTAGTCGGATAAAATCACAAAGTCTGATGACTGAATTAATCTGACTCACTTTTTGACTGGATGTTTTTAAGGTATCAATACGAAAAATACCTTGTTGTAATAAATGCTAATTAAAAAAAAAGAAAAATTATACAAAAACAGTATTGCGTGTGTGTTGTTAGGGCCATTTCTGTGTCAATAGAAACACTGTGCAGCTATAATACACTATTTATAAAATGTTCTGTCGTTTTTCAAGAGAGTTCAACAGTTTGGAGCAAGAAACGCACTGGCTCACACTCCTCCATTCACAGGAAAGCTTCGCACATTTGTCTGTATAGGGGTGAAGGAGCATTTCTGACTCACCCTTTTGGACTGAAATGCAGACGCGGGTTTTAGACAGCTTTATTTGTCTTTGCATTTCTTGTGCATTCGGGAAGCACTGTTTAAAATCAGAGAAGAGAAGAGCATTGTTGCCTCTATCCATCCTTGCCAAGGCAAGGTTTTTTAAGTAAGTTTTTCATTGCTTTATTTCATTAGTTTATTTTATTTGAGCTTAATCTCAAATTCAGAAAATTATTTTTAATATTTTAATATTTTTAACAACAGCAACACTGCAATTAGTGAGTCTTTTGGACTTTTTCATTAAAAAGTACTGACTCATTTGTTTGTGAATCATACCATACTGGTCAATGTTGCTGCATGCAACCAGTAAGGACATTGTAGTAAGAAAAATGTGCACCTCATCTTTATCTCTCAGCCTATTTAGTCTCAGTTAATGAAGTTCACAACTAAATACTTTTATGTTTACATCCTTTATTTTGCTTTGCCACTGTATATTCAGTCAGAACTTGTTAGTATTTTTACAGTTCCCGAATGGCTCTCCATTCCCAACTCTATAGCTGCCTTCGACACTTCAGGAATGTACATTTGACCTGCTATTGACACATATTTAAAATCCTGGAGAAAATGAAGCAGACCTTTTTTTTTTTTTGCCTGTATTTACCTCTCTTTTCAAAAACATGCCATGAAATTTTTTCCATAGTGACAGTGAGTCATCGCTGGTACTGTGGGAAAGGGCAGATGCTGTGAATCCTGTCGTAGTGTGCTAGTGAAATGCCAGCTGTGAGCTGGTTGATCTGGTGTTTTTAAGCAGAGGAAGGTGTCTCTGCCTGCAGCTCTTTAATGACACAAATTGAGTTGTTTATAAGCCAATGACTCACGATTACAAGCTTAAACAAAACAACTCATTTACATCATTCTCGTCTCCCATCACTCCTTGGCAGCATCTGTGAGCTTCATTTCTGACAACAGTCTCTTATCCAGCTCTCGTGCAAGAGCCATTTGTAGAGCAGCTCGCTTCTTCTCTCTGCTGCAAGGCAAGTTTATTTATATAGCATGTTTCATACACAAGTTTGTATTATTAATTTTGATTTGATTATGTCATTCACAATACTTCATGGGATTGTTCTTTATTCCCATTTTTTTCAGTCGTCTAGGCCTGATAGTCTGTCTATCACTACAGGCCACATGTACATTAAGTTGTTGTTTGTTCTGGGAATATTTGTGAATGTCACTGTTGTTGTAGTGAGACCTGACACACATCACTGAGAGCATCAGTGGGGCTCAAGGGACATGTTGTGTTTTGTTCACCAAAGCTAGATGGAGAATGGTGATTTGACATTGTGGCTGAGGCTGCAGAGCTGTCACAACACTAGAATTTCAGTAGTCTTCGTTAAACTCAAAAAATCGAACTACGGCATATAATACATCAGCTCATCAAATACTTTCACTTCAAACCTGCAGCATCTGCCCATTCAGAAATACCGGTTTGTTACCAGAAACCTCTAAACACCACTTCCCTTGGCCAGCAAAAGCCTCTAAGTTCAGAGAACCAATCAGAAGACACGAATCGAATCATATGATTTCAAGATGAATGATGTTGTGCGTATGAGCCAATGTTCTGCTGAATAATGCTACCTATCAGATTGTGCTACCAACACTGTTTTTGCATTGTTTTAAGGGTAGGTTTAGGGTAGGGGTAGAAATGGATGTTAATAAAGCCTCAGACCGCATCAATATGATGCTGGTAGCACAATTCTGATAGGTAGCATTTTTTGCTGTTGAAAAATGCAGGTTGTGTTTAACACACACACACACACACACACACACACACACACACACACACACACACACACACACACACACACACACACACACACACACACACACACACACACACACACATATATATTTCCTTTAATAGTTTTATTTTAATTTTTATATTATTATAAAAATAATATATTATAAAATTATTATATAACAAATAAAAAATGTCATCAAATACTAAATAATATGTATCAATAATATAATATATTATTACACACACAGAAAATACCATACATATATATGAATTATTTATTTAATATAATACAAATTAAAGATTATTTTTTTTAAAATAAAAATGATATAAATAAAAAATACTGAAATATTAAATGTATTAATATATTAAAAACAAAAATGAATTTCTCTGAATTTTATAATTCAACTTCCTTACATTAAAATTAATTTTTTTTTTTTTTTTGTGTGTGTGTGTGTGTGTGTGTGTGCTACTTTAATTCCAGTTCAGTTCTGAATGGTGGATAACCCTGGTGTAAGTGTTAGTCAGGGATTGTCTCTCTGTTCTTGGCTGCCTGAAAAGGTCAGTACTTTTGGGAAATAGTGGGACTGTGAGAATGAATGAGTATCCTGTGCTTTCACAAAGAGCTCAGATGGGCCTCCACAGTCACCTGATACCCAGGCCAGACTTAGCAGGCATACCTGCAGCTTTAGAGGGCACTTCGAGCACCAGAATAGCTCCTTGAGCAGCCTCCAGACAAAGAATAAGTGTAACCCCATCGGTTTTACTCGCACCGCTCCGAGCGGGATTTCCAGCATGGGAGGCGGGCACACTAACAAGGACGCTGGAGACCGTAGCATCTAGCGTCAGTCGCTAGTGCGTCTCTTGAGGACAGGGGAGTGAGGTTTACTCCCACAGCTCTCACTAGCTGGCCTAGAGAAGATGCAGTTCACTCTCTCTCAGCTGAGGCACAAATTTCATGCATGAGATATTAATAACATGGGTATCTTTCAAGTTGATATTTTCTGAAGTAAGAAGTACTTAATACAGACTCAATTTGATACCTGAGGGCTGACTGCATATTTGTGTGCTTGCTCTTTGAAGAGCTTTTGGGCCTCGAGGAAAAAGAGAAAACCACGCAATGTGTTCTTTAATACTTATTGCACGGCTCATGTGGAATACTTGATTCTGATTGGTCAATCGAGCCATCCAGTGGTATGTTATTCCCAGATAACAAACGGTAAAAAAAACACAGGGATCATTGTAACGATTGTTTTGTACACTGTACTGGATTATAAGATAACAAACAGGCAATATTTTAAAACAGTTTAATCTCAAATCAGTATCTCCTAATCCCCATAATTATTTATGTGGTGAAATGGCGTAGCCTATAGCCTAAGTGGTATTACTGTACCGTATGTCTGTGTCCCTTAAAGGGATACTTCAGGATTTAGCATTAAGCTTTGTATCAGTAGAAAACCCGTAGTGTTTTCGAATGACCGTGCTTCCCACCCTCATATCTTCCTGAGACGAGAGATTTATGTATTTTTTGTCTGGAAAAAATCCTCCGATGATGCAAAAATCGTCATTTTGCGTCATCGGAGGATTTTTTGGCCAGAGGCTAAAGACTACAGCCAGTAGGAGGGGCTGTCCCGCATGTTTTCAACCCGCCCATAGAGGGTGGGATCTCACTCACAGAATGTACACATAGTGTCAGACATCTTTTTTTGGAAGCTAAGCTAGCAGGCTCTTGTTCTGTGGAGAAAACTGAGTTGTAGGAGAAAGCTGAGTATTAGGGGTTACCATCCTCTTTTTCCCGGACATGTCCGGCCGTCGAGATCGTCCAAAATGTCCGGGATTCGGCCTTTGCTTTCTGCAGTCGCCATTCATTGTTTACATGCACACCTTTTGTTTCAATCTAACTGAATTCATTCCGATTGGTGAATCTGAATGTAGTGTTTACATGAACGCTAAACAAGTGATCGGTCGATGTGCGTTTTAACATTGCTAAGAAAATTCCCGCTCCTCCGTGAGAGATAGGAGACCGGTGCGTCTCAGTAATCACGCCTCCGGCCTCGCGCCGTTCTCCCACGGCCCTCAGCCTCGTCCTGCTCGCCACAGTAAACATAATGAATGGCGACTGTAGAACGCAAAAGCCGAATCCCGGACATTTTGGCCTGATCTCGAAATCCCGGGCAGACTCGTCGTCACGGAGACTCACCAGTAGCCTAGCCTTGTTGTTTTCATCTGCGCTCTCTTACCAGTAGGCGTGGCTTGGGAGTGGCCTCCTAGGGCAGCGAAGCAAGTGCATTCTGGGAGTTGTTGTCTTTCATCCACATAAGCCAAAAATAAATTTTCTGGCTTTTCTCAGTCTAGAAAGCTCCAAATTCAAAAATAATTTCATATTTCTTCTCCATAAATGACCCATTTTAAATACACATTCATCTTTCCAGAGGTGAAGTATCCCTTTAAATGTCTGTCTAGTTTGAATTTATTGCTTGCTAGCAACTGCTTTCTTCACGGAAGCTTAGCGTTTAAAGACCTAATATAATGTTTCAACTGAAGTCAATATTCTGTGTCTAATTATTTACTTATATAGCCAAGTAATAAGTTTCGCGTCGGTGTCCTGATCACCCTGTCAGGTTTTATTTAAAAAAAAAAAAAAAAAAATGTATATATATATATATTTTTTTTTAACAAACTGTCCAAATTACTATTGCAATTGTTTTTTTAAAAGTGAAACGGCTTCTCAAACAAGAAACAAATGTTGGGCGGGACTTGATTTTTTACATGGAGAATTGATTGGACCGTTGGATTGTTGTGGCTTGTTATTTCTGTGAGCTCATGTGGGAACTATTCATTAAAATAAGTGTTTCATTAGAGTCATTATTCATTCAGATGACAAACGTACACTGGCCACGCAGTATGTTTTCGATTCACTTAAAAGAACCGGTTCTTAAAAGTAATTTTTTTGTGCATTGAACTAGACTAGTCCCACGATATGTTTTTGATTCGCTACAGAGAACCGGTTCATTAGAGTCATTTGTTTGGGAATCAGACTGCACCGGATGCACTGTATGTTTGATTCATGAAAAAAGAACCTGTTCCTTAAGAGTCATTTGCTTATGAATCGAATCAGTTACCATAGTTTGAATTACTAAAAAGAACTGACTAAAGTAATTTGTTTGTGAATCATACTTCATTGCTAACGTCGTATGTTTATTTTTGTTCACACCCGTGGAAATTCTATTGAGAAAACTTAACAGAAAGACATTTCTTCTCATTTTTGCAGCTCACACAGGTTTTTAAGTGCTTAACTCAAATTCACAAGATGCAACAGGAACGCTGCCTCGGAAAAGTGGGACAGGAAAATACACAATTCATTTACTTTTATAATGAACAGAATCCCGAAATTTCACTGCATTGGAATCGACTACTGAAATGTTGGTATCATGAGAAGCCCTTAGTATCTCGGCAGAGCGGGCAGCCACCTATGACGTATGTAACTCTATCTACCGTTTACCCAGAGCACTTTCTAACAGCAAGCAAACACATCTGCCTGTCCTCACTGAATTCCCATTGTCATTCTGTTCACCTTGCAGTTGAAATAACCCGTAACCTTTATTGGGAGCGCATGCACTCAGTCTCGCTCAAGCCATTAACATTTGCACAATCAGAGAACTGCAAGAGCAAATGCTGTTTGGGTCCTTTGTTTTACACTGAGTAGAGAAACAGTGGGAAATGCTGTTCAAAAAGTACTATTCTAAAAACCCTGCTGTTGTTTGTTTGTTTTGTTATTTTGATACATTATGGTAATTAAGAAGGGGCAATTACAGAAGAGAAACCGAATGAGTGAGGGAGAGGTGACTGAACAGAGAGGTAGAGAAAAGGGATAATATTACATTGCTGCTCATGAAAACATGACCAGGTTTCACCCCAATTTCATCCGAGTCTATTTGCCTGTTTTTAAGAGCATTTGCATTGGGACATATTTCCAAATTACTTCAAATTCTCGTAATGCATCCTCATGTCTTCTGAGCTTATATAAAAAATACAGTATATTTATTGTAGTAAAATGGTATTACATTAAAATAATAAAGCAATCTACAGTAAGGCAAGGCAAGGCAAGGCAAGTTTATTTATATAGCACATTTCATACACAATGGCAATTCAAAGTGCTTTACATAGAAGAAATTAAAATAATGAAAAGAAATAAGAATAATTAAAACAGTTTAGTAAAATAAAATACAGTACTTTTAAAAAATAAAAAAGAATATTTATTATAGATCTTTCTTTCAAAGGATTCCCTTAAGACTTAAATCTTTCAACCTTCTTTTAACCTTCAATCTTCTTACGACTTCCATCTATCAACTTTCCTTTAACTTTCTTTTCTCCCTCATTTACTCACACGTTCTTTTCACTTTCTTTAGCACTTTAGCACTGCGTTCACATTCTTTCTCAGACGAAAACTTTAATATCGTCATTTAAATACTGTTCTACTTTCAAACCCACATTAATCACTTTCACATTATCACCTTCTGAGTGGGCATTTATAGTTTCGGGCTAAATGCCCTGCTGACATAGGAGAAATTAAAATAATTAAAAGAAATAAGAATAATTAAAACAGTTTAGAAAAATAGAGTAAAATACAGTACAGTACAAACAGTCGGACGAACAGCGGCACAGTGCTCATTCAGTAAATGCACAGCTAAACAGAAGTGTTTTGAGTCTGGATTTGAATGTGACCACTGTAGGAGCACATCTGATCTCTTCTGGAAGCTGGTTCCAGCTGTGGCTGGCATAATAGCTAAAAGCAGACTCACCATGCTTAGAGTGAACCCTTGGTATTTCTAGCTGATATGATCCTAATGATCTGAGTGATCTGTTGGGTTTATATTCAGTGAGCATATCTGCAATGTATTGAGGTCCTAGGCCATTGAATGATTTATATACCAGTAATAATACTTTGAAATCAATCCTAAATCTAACTGGGAGCCAGTGTAAAGACCTGAGGACTGGTGTGATATGTTCATATTTTCTGGTTCTGCTCAGAATCCTGGCGGCAGCGTTCTGTATGAGCTGCAACTGTCTTATGGTCTTTTTGGGAAGGCCAGTGAGGAGTCCATTACAATAATCCACCCTGCTGGTGATGAAAGCATGCACAAGTTTCTCTAAGTCTTGTCTGGAAACAAAGCATCTAATTCTTGCAATATTTTTCAGATGATAGTATGCTGATTTAGTTATTGCTTTGACATGACTACTGAAACTAAGGTCTGACTCTAGTGTCACACCAAGATTCCTGACTTGATGTTTAGTTGTTTTACCCCTAGAGTGAAGGTATGCGTTCACCTTGAGAACTTCATCTTTGTTTCCAAACGCAATAACTTCAGTTTTGTCTTTGTTTAATTGAAGAAAGTTTTGACACATCCAACTGTTGACTTCGTCAATGCATCGGCACAGGGAGTCAATCGGGCTGTAATCGTTAGGCGATAGGGCTAAGTACAGCTGTGTGTCGTCTGCATAGCTGTGGTAAGCAATTTGGTTATTTCTCATTATTTGGCTCATTGGGAGCATATACAGGTTGAACAGGAGTGGCGCAAGAATTGAGCCTTGAGGGACTCCGCATGTCATGGATGTCCACTCAGACTTATGGTCTCCTATACTCACATAATAACCTCTCCCATCTAAGTATGACCTGAACCATTTTAGGACTATCCCAGAAAGCCCCACCCAGTTTTCCAGCCTGTCAAGAAGTATGTTGTGATCGACAGTGTCAAATGCAGCACTGAGGTCGAGTAGTACCAGCACTGATAATTTGCCTGAATCAGTATTTAAGCGAATATCGTTTATTATCTTTATGAGCGCTGTCTCTGTGCTGTGATGCGGTCGGAAACCAGATTGAAAATTATCAAAGTATCCATTCGAGCTTAAGAATTTGTTCAGCTGATTGAAGACAACTTTTTCAATGATCTTGCCTATGAAAGGAAGATTTGAGATCGGTCTATAGTTGCTTAATATGGTCTTATCCAGATTGCTCTTTTTCAGGAGGGGCTTGACAACTGCAGTTTTCAGGGAGTTTGGAAAACTCCCAGAGAGAAGTGAGGCATTTACCACTTCTAGAAGATCTGCTTCTAAACTGTTTAGCACAATTTTGAAGAAAGATGTGGGAAGTGTGTCAAGGGCGCATGTTGATGTTTTAAGGTGTTGTACGGTTTCTTCCAAAATTTTGCCATCAATTTCTTTGAAGTCAGACATAGTAACTACTTTCTCAGGTGGTCTGATCTGTCTGACCTCAGTGCAACTCAAGGATGTGCTGATCACCTTTCTGATATTATTGATTTTCTCAGAGAAGAAAGAAGCAAACTCACTGCACTTGCTGTTTGAGAGCATTTCACTAGGAATCTGGCTTGGGGGGTTTGTCAGTCTCTCTACAGTAGCAAAAAGAGTGCGTGTGTTGTTTAAATTGCTGTTTATAATATTTGAGAAGAAAGTCTGTCTAGCTTTGCCTAGTTCCATATTGAAAGCATGCAGGCTGTCTTTGTAGATGTTATAATGGACTACAAGTTTTGTCTTCCGCCACATGCGCTCTGCTTTTCTGCATTGTCTTTTCATATGTTGCACTGCTGTTGAGTTTCTCCAAGGTGCTTTTTGTCTGCCACTCTTCTTCCTGACTTTAACAGGAGCAATATCATCAATTATATTTTTAACTTTTGAGTTAAAAGAATCAAGGAGAAAATCAACAGAGTCAGCAGATATGCTTGGTGTTAAGGATATAGCCTTCATAAATAGTACACTAGTGTTCTCATTTAAGCATCTCTTCTTGACAGACACAGATTTAGCTTCAGTGGCAGGAGAGATCAATATATCAAAGAAAATACAGAAATGATCAGACAGTGCTACATCCTTAATAAAAATCGATGAAATGTTTAGACCCTTACTGATAAGTAAATCTAGAGTGTGTCCATGATTGTGTGTGGGTCCATGTACATGCTGAGTCAGATCAAAAGTTTTTAAAACAGTTTTGATTTCTTTTGCCATATTGTTTTCTGCATTATCTATGTGAATGTTAAAATCTCCAGCAATGGCAAAACAGTCAAACTCTGAGGTAATTGTTGATAACAGTTCTGTAAAGTCCTCAGCAAAGGCTGGAGAATATTTTGGAGGCCTGTAAATAATGATAAGTAAAATGCGAGGAGCACCTTTTAACACAGTACCCAGATATTCGAAAGACGGGTAATTCCCAAATGATATTTGCTTACATTGATAGATATCTTTAAAAAGAGCAGCTAGACCCCCACCTCTCTTAACAGCTCTGCAGACACTCATAAAAGTAAAGTTAGGAGGGGCTGTTTCATTGAGGATTGTTGCACTGCAGCTGTATTCTAGCCAGGTTTCATTTAGAAACATAAAGTCCAGGTTGTTTGTGGTTATTAAGTCGTTGACTAGAAGTGATTTATTTTTAAGTGAGCGAATGTTTAAAAGTGCTAACTTAACAGTCTTACTTTTTGTCCCCACAGCAATCTTAGTTTGACATGTAATAGGCACCAGATTAGTTGGGTTTGCTGTACGGCTATTGAAGGCCTTAGACTTTCTATCTTGTAATAGAACAGCAATAGAGAAAGATGCAGGCACACTGGGTTCCCGCTTGTTCTGTAAACATTTGAGAAAGTTACTGTTATCATAACAGGAACCCAAAACACATCACTGAGAGCTGGTATCAGTTGTTTTTGGTTCACCTCGAGCAGATGGAGGAGGGTGTGGGCCCTGGCGTTTTGGCCGAAGAGGCCGAAGAGCTCTCACAGGAGGAGGGGGCGGGCGAGCTCGGCGCGCAGGCTTCGGTGTTTGAGGTGCCTGACGATTTTTGGTTGGTATCTGGGGGCTTGCAGCAAAAGAGTGGGATAGTCTGGTTCCAGCATGCACTAATTCTTCCATTTTCTGTGAGAAGCACAGGAGTGGAGTCGCTGGCGAGAGTGAGAAAGTATCTGGTGAAAGGGGCTGTTGCTCAGGTGTTATAGGAGGCTGTGATATGCTGTCCTGGCTTCCCTGGCTGTTTTCCAGGAAGTCGTCCTTGGGTGCTGAATCTTGGAGCAGTTCTAATGTGTCTGTCTGTGGTGAGCTCTGTGGGCATGGCTCAGCTGAGATTGTGTCCGTGAGCAGAGGTTGATGTGGCTCAGTGGTGTTAACATTGTCCTTGTGTGATATGTCAACCGCATGTCCATCTTGTTGCTGAAGTGAAGTCCCGTGTTCATTCATACTGTTTCCAGGTGTGTGTGTGTCGTTCAGATTGACACACACTGCAGAAGGATGATTGAGGGAGAAGTCGATATTGTCCTTTAACACTCTTGAACCAAGTTTGTTTGGGTGATGGCCATCCCGATGAAATAGTTGTCTCTGACTCCAGAAAAGATTGAAGTTGTCAATGAAGTTTACTCCTTTTATATTGCAGGTTTTTTGCAGCCATGTATTAATCCCAAGCAGCCGAGAAAACCTGTTTGTTCCTCTTGCTGGGAGTGGTCCACTGATGAATGTTTGAACTTTCAGTCTTTTAAGTGTTTCAAAAAGTTCATTGAAATCCTTCTTAAGGAGTTCTGACTGCTCTTTATGAATATCATTCTTCCCCACATGAATTATGAGTCGATTTGCAGTCTTATGTTTCATCAGAATGTTCTGAAGTTCCCTGTTTATATCAGAAGTTGTTGCTTTTGGAAGGCAGCATGTAGTTGTATCCCTGCTGCTAATGTTTCTGATTATGGAGTCCCCCACTATCAGAGTCCTGGGCTCGGCTGTGCTCTGAGCTGAGTGCCGCTGTCTGCTCGACCTTGAGCGCCAGTTAGCATCAGTGTTAGCTACTGGCTGATACAGTCTGTGTTCGATCACATTCATCACGTTTGGGGATTCCTCATTTACATTCATTAGTACTTCAAATCTGTTCTCAAGATGTATAGGTGTTGGTGGGAGACCAGTGTTTGCCATCCTTGTCAGAGCTGTATCTGGGGTAGAGGATGCTACTGCGGCAATATGTGGGGCTCGTGACAATCTGATGTCTCGAGTGCCTTTGGGTCTCGCTCCCTGTTTGTGCCATCGATTTGTAAGTCGATCGGCTTGTTTCTCTACCTGTCGAGGAGCACTAGTTTCATGGGACTCACCGGCTATATGCTGAGGGTGTCCATGACGAAGCTCTGTTGTGTGTTCCGTCTGGTTTGGAGGTCCCGTAAATAACTTTGTTTCAAGAACTGCAATCCTTTGTAAAAGTCTGTGGCAGTTAGTGCAGCAAGTAGATTCCAGAAGAGGCATTTTCTCTCTTATCCTTGTAGGCAGTTGTGTTTTCCTTTCCCCGGAATGTAAGCTGGTCGGGTAGAAGAATTCTGCGTTTTTGTGGTAATCCAAACTTTGTCGTTTGAGCACTGTGCTGATTTGCTGAAGTTAAAATTAGGTGATAAAAGGAGCTAAAATATAAAAATATAGAAGATAAAATATAAAAGCGATAGAGCAAAGCGCGGAGCAGTAAGCAAGAGCGTCCGAACGGTAGCTGAGCTGAGCAGGAAAAGAGTAGTATATTCTTTATAGTAAAACATTACTGTAATATAATAAGGATGTGAATTACGTGAGGTTTGGGATGAAATCCCAAAAAGGGAGTCAAAACAAATAGGGATAGGAAGACAAATTTCAAACAGTTCCGATTTGTGACATAAACTCGCAATTCTGAGATTTTTTTTTTTTCCTTGCAATTGCACTTTATAACTTGCAATTGCAAGTTTATATCTCAAAATTCTGAGAAAAGATGTCACAATTGTGAGTTTACATCTCGCAATTCTAACTTTATAACATGCAATTGCGACTTGATGTAAACTCACAATTGTGAAATAAAAAGTCAGAATTATCTTATAAAATGTTTTATTCTGTGGCGGAAATAAGCTTCCATACAAACAAGCCTAATAACAGACTGGTGGGAGTGGCCTTGGACAGCAACATGCCCAGTGCATTATGGGTGCTGACGTTTTCCTACCTATTTGGCAAAATGGAAGACAGCAGCCTTTTTTCGACGTTTTCTCTAGTCAGGTAGCAACAATTTCTTTCTTTTTTTTTCTTTCTTTTTTTTACATTTCTACTGTATAGGCAGCCAAGTTTTGTTGAAAGGCCATTTTGCCAGCTGGAAAGTACCCATTTAAGAGGTTGGAAAAGCATCATGAAAGAGCAGAAATCGTGTGATACAGCAGAATGGACTTCTCCAGTGTCCCAAACTGGCTCATTTCCAAGTCTCCTTTACTATCAGAGCCAGCCGTTTATCATTTGACTTCACAGGTCTTCATTAAAGTCACCACTTGAGCAATGATAAAAGAGTGGCACACAGCGTGCAGACACTGAGAGCTTAATGAAATGTTGTCCTCATTAATTTACGCAAAGCTGAGGATCACAGACAACAAAGAAGACTTTGTTTCCTTAATTAGTGCCTCATTCGTTCATCTCATTTCAGTTTTGCCGAATTTGCCCCATCTGCTCTGATTAATTATGCAGAGGCCTGCCATTTGCCCGTGCTTATTTTCCTGAAGAATTAAAGAAAATGTATTTTAAAAGATTCATGTTTGTTTTAATGCTTCAGGGTAAATGATTTGTTGGCTTTTGTGCTTGCCGAGTTCAGTTGGCCGTTCTGAATCTTGGTGCTTGTTGGACATGACAGAGGTGCTGTTGAATGCAGTTGTATTTGTTAATGGGGACGCTGCAGGGCTGCTGTCGACTTCATGCTGACACCGTGACATTTAGTCTGACTGATCTGCGAGCCTTGTAGCCTGTCAGCATGCTTTATCCCACCCGCGCTCTTCAAAGCCTTCTTCTCACGAGCCAAACGTTAGATGCCTCCCATAGATGGAACTGTGGGCGGGGCCATATGGGCAGCTAAAATATGACTGCCCCTTCCAGTGTCCCATTCAACATTCCTTCCCAGTAAACAATTACCGTCTTTCAAAGTTGAAATATGGTTGAAAATAAGTCGGCCCCCCTTGGCCCGGATTACGACGTGATTTCATCGATGTAGTTTCGGCCGGACTGTTTGACTACGTGTTTTCAACTGATCATCTAAGACAGGATAAGTCTGTTATACATGCTAAAATAACGGAGAAAAACAAACTACCAAACCATGTTTTTTATTATCTCAAATAAATTTAAAGAGTTTTACATATTCCATCAAGACGTTATAGATCGACCTGTTTTCAACGTTGAAAAGTCGTAATTAGACGTTGAAGATTTACGTCTATTCAACGTCTAATAGACGACCTTTTGCTAGCTGGGTTGACGAAGAGTTTAGTTTTATTTTGATCATGATGGTAATGAGATAATTTTAATGAAGATATACTCTTGATACTGTAAGATATTAACAATGCTCCATCTTTGTTTTTAGAAGATTGTGTTTATAATCACACTCTTGCGGAATATTCTAAGGCCCTGTTTACACCTGATATTAAGATGCGTTTTCGTCGATCGGATCACATTGAGGGAGACACATTCCCATTTACATCTGGTGTTTTAATTCGTCTCTTTTGTCCACTTTCAACCACTTCTGTCCTGATTTCTTCGAGGGGAGGGTCTACGTGTGAGTAAAGGTATGGGCTCCGATCTAATGGATGAAATAAGCTCACGCAATTTATATATGAACATGCCTGGAGATGATGGAAAAACATACAGAGCATCAGCATTCGTTTCTGCTCTGACAGCCGCAAGACCATGCCGAACGCTGTGAGTGTGTGTGTTAGAAATCAGGTATGGTGAGAGAACATTGTGCTTGGTACGTTTTTCGTCTTCAAACCAAAGGTGGGTCTTCAGTCGACAAAGTTTAAATCCCGTCTAGCTAGCGCACTTCCCATAAGGTTCACGCATTAGGCCAGTAGGCGGAGAGTAGACGGTCTTTTGTGGCTGTTCTGACTCATTCCACCACATGTGCGTTTACACTACGAAAGCAATCCAGTCAAATGCGTTTTCGACTACCTCTGGAAGTGGTCGAAAGTGGACAAGCGCTAAACATTTTAGACTCTGATTACACCGTCCACTTGTGATCCGATCGACCACACTGCATCTTAATACCAGTTGTAAACTGGGCCTAACTCATTATCGTGAGTGCAGATAGGGAATCTGTTGAAGTGCAGTGGAGAAACAGACACATCGAATGATCGATGCTGTGAAACAGCAAATCCGTTTTTATGAATGAATGACTCTCTCTATCTGTTGCTCTGGTCTTCGTCAACACACGCTTGCACCCCCTGCTGGTGAGGTCGACTTACAGCAGATGAAGATTATACATCAACACTCTACTGCATTTCCTGCAGTTCCTGATGTGCAGTGTTGAATTTTCTGTCGAATTTGAACCACTGAATTTGTGTATAAGCGAATTTTTAAACAGACCAAATATTTTGGAAGTGAAATCTAAAAGGTAAATATGGATTATTGAATTTTTAATAATGAAATTGTGTGTGAAATGTTTTGAATTAAAATATTCACAGCTTAAATATACCACCATGTTGAATTTCAGCCCATGAAAATGCAAAATTTTCAATTAGTGCAATTCAACAAGCTTTTTTGTTTCAAATACATTTGGCATTATTTTACTTCCATCACAACCTGTGACGTCACGGAGTTGGTTTGCTCCGCTGGATTAATGAAGATAAACATATTTTCTATTCTGGTCTGATTTTTCTGTTCAAGCTGGGTTCACACTGCGATTTTGGCCACAATTTTGCCGTCTGAGACAAGTTTTGAGAATCCTAAAAAATTCTTCTGATCCTAAGCCAAAATCTGAAGTATCGCTAGTTTGACATGTTCGGCGACAGCTGATTAATGACGACATTCTGACAGTGTCAGAAGATTTTGACTTTTCCAACAGTAGCGCCGAACCTGATGACACAACTAGTGAGACAACAACAAACAACCTAGAAAAAAACATGCCTAGAATCTCCAATGATGCCTCTCAGTCACCATGATGCCCTGTTCTTCATCGCTGATAACCCATCCAGAATTGCGGTGCACTTGGTGAACGCTAATGGACGTGTGGTTGTGGTTCAATCTCGGAGAACATAAAACATCTGGTCGTAACTGCTCAAACTCTTCAGAGCATGCCAGAAGGAATCATTTGGCCTCAAGTTTATTTCCCATACTTCCTCAAATGTATTTTAGCATCTGGAACATCTGTCTGGCACTTACTGTGTGGTTTCAAATGATCTCATCTGCAGGTTTTGTTGGAAGAAGAGAAGGACTCCACAGCAGGACAAGAAGATGAGGAATGGGAGAAGGCCTTGTCTGTGGAGAGGTTCGGGGACATCATTACTGAGTCTGCCATCAATGGCGCAGACAAAATGGGCCGCAGCTACAATGAGAAAGACTTTGAGTGTAAGTACTGTCTGACGTATAACCATAATTATTAGGGCTGGGTAAAAAATATCGATTTCTCGATTTTAATCGATTCTCATTTTTACGAACCGATATCGATTCTTAAATCCCAAGAATCAATTAGTCATCCTGTTTTCAGTTGATGAATTAATGTAACATTGTAGCCCGCATCCCATCCAATAAATCTCAATAATCTTTGGGCTTTGTTACTATTGATATGAAACAAACTCTCAGATTTCAAATTACGTCCATTTTCTTACGAAATTCTAAAACATAAATACCGTTTTGGCGCTGTGGCGTGAAATCGCTCTGGCACAGCTCAGCTCAAGAGCAGCAGCGGCGCGCACATGATCTTCTCTCCGCCTTAATAATACCAGTTACAGCGCAAAATAAACATGAATGAGCATCTGAAAGTGTGTTAAAAGATAGAGTACAACTTATCGAAATCCGTATCATGTGACATGGAATCGCTCAATCAGTGTTTCAACAATGGAAAGACGTCAGTAAATCAGCTTGTAAACAATGTCATGTAACGTCACATTTACCTCAGAAAAACCATATCCAGTGACCATAAACTCAGCTAGAAAAATTAACTCTAGAGAGGAGCATTTTGCTAAATATATGCACCATATTACATTCATTATAATTTTTTATGTTCTTCAGTTTTGAATGCATGTTTGAATAAATCTGGCAGGTGTGTATGACAGCCACCATTTAAATGTTTATATTTCATATAACTTTATTATTATAAAAATAAATAAAAGTGTAATTTAAGTGTTTGTATACAAATCAGTTAATTTTTACCTTCAATATGGCTAATGAAGCCTATAGGCTACAACTGACTCCCATAGTTTACAGCATTAGTTAAGAGATTTGTTTTCCTTGAGAAAATGTGCCATGTATTGTACCTGATATCCAAAATAATCAATATTGAATCGAATCGGAATCGGAATCGAATCGAATTGCAAGCTTGTGAATCGAAATCGAATCGAATTGTGAAATTTGTGTCAATACCCAGCCCTAATAATTATATGTGCTCTCCATTTTAAATAATCTTCAAGTGTTTATAAAAGGTCTGAAATCTGACTAGGATGATCCAATCACAAGTGTAGTGGTCTGCCGAGAAAGATTTTGATTTAATAGACTACATCAGTGGGTTTTTTTTTGTGTGTGTGAAAAATATTTTAATATTACTATAACAGTGTTGTTAAGGACAATTAAAACTATTAAAAATCTATTTTGTTTGTACAATTAGAACTTAAACTATTACAAATATTTTGTTAATTGAAATAATCCTGAAATAAAATTAAATATAAATATTCGATGAAAAACTTAAACGTAAAAACTTAGAAAATGCTTAAATGACAATTAGAAATGTTGCCTTTGTAAACAGTTTCTGTTAATTGAAATAAAGCCTATATATATATATATATATATATATATATATATATATATAATAGTTCAAAAACTTGAATCTAAGAAATGAGAAAATGCCTAAATGAAAAGTAAACAATTGTCTTGTCAAACTAACTAAAAACAGAGAAGTTTAGGTTAAAGTACTCAAATGACTAAAACCAAAACCGGAATATTTTTTTTAAAGCTAAATAAAAGTATATAAATAATAATAATAATAATAAATAAATACATAAATAAAAAGAAATAAAAAAAGAAATGAACAACAAAATTGACACAAAAAAATGTATCACAACAAAATGACTAAAACTTAAACTAAAATACAAAAAACTGAAAATATAAAATAGAAGCTATTTCAAAATATTAGAAAATACTATAGTAATAATATTATAATATATAAATAATACCAAAAGAACACTCTACTACAAACATTTTAAGTATAATGCTTACTGTTATTCAAGTCCCTTTTTCAAATGATGGTTATGCTTCATGCATCATTTTTTTTACGTTTAAAACTCTGTGTTTTGATTGAATTCTTATTGATCTGATAGAAATGTTCACACTACATTTTCTACAAACACCACACACTACAAAACCTGTCTGTCACATGAGAGATCACTCTCTAAGAGTTAGAGTCCCAATCAGTTTCAACCATAGACTGTAAAAAAAGATGGACGACGCCCCTTCGCTCTCTTCCATTGATGAGAACTGAAGCCGTCAGCGTCCCGATATGGCGCTGACATATTGGAACTTGAGTCTGCGCTGTAGCGATCTCGGGACCAGACCTGCGCAGTAGTGAGCAGGAAGTAAAGCCGCGAAATCAACGCTCCGCCCTCACTCTCGCCGAATGCACTCAGGGAGAGTGGATTCTGCACACTTTTTAAAAAATTGATTGCAGTACAACAAGAGGCTTGTTAAAATAAAGTAAATACAATCTCCTCAGTCCTCCGAAGATCCTGAAAAAAATGTCCGTTGGTGCTTCAGTGACTACTTCGCTCAGAGAACCTGTCAATCACAGCTGTCAATCATGACGTTACACCACCGCATCACGTAACTAACTAAAAACCAACTTATTTTTGAAACAGACACTTGAACTTACATCAGCGTGATAAAAACGACAGCAAATGAAAGAAACCACCTTTGGAAAAAAGATATTTGAAGTGTAATTTAAAGGTATGGCGGAGGATGTTTTACTTCCTGGTGGGTAGTCTAAACTATTGGTCCTCCTAATTGTCAATCATTCTGGTGAATCAATCAAACTTTTCAAAAAGTGGAGAGGGCGGGTCTTATCTAAAATTTGGAAAGATCCTCCGCTATACCTTTAATTGTTTAGTTGGTCTCACGTCCCGTTGAATAACACGGGGAGGCGGGGCTTATGACCTATACTGGGACCAGTCACCGGGGGGCGATCAAGACGTTTTGGCTTAACTTTTCAGGGCTTGTGCTGCACGCTTGGTTTCAACGAGATGCATTTTGCCTTTTTGCATGGCAGTGTTAAGAGCTGCGTTTAGTGCTGACCACTTGTGACCGGATTCTCAGAGACGGATGTTAATATGAGGTGCGAATAAGGTCAAAGATATATTTTTTCAAACTTTAGGGGCTGTTTACACAACACCATTTTCAACTAAAAAGAACAACTTTGTGTGCCTTTTGGCTGTTCATTTAGATGACAATGGCATTTTGGGGGCCTGGGAACGCAAACCTTTGAAAACCAGATTCACAGTGGAAGTTTTTGAAAACGATACCGTTTATCATCTCCTTGTAAACTACAAGAACGTGAATTTTTTAAACCTGTGACTTCATGCGCATGTGTGTTACGTGTTCAGTCTATAGGCGCAAAATGTTTATTCGCAAAGTAACATTGCCAACTACTGGCCTGGCAGCAGAATACAGCGTTTTTAGTCGTTTTCGCGGATCTGTGTGAACGGGGATCGATTTGACAATGTTGTCATCTGTACGCGAAAAATGCAAAGGAAAAACGTTTCCGTTTTTAGTGCATTATTGTTGCTGCTGTTGCTGAAAGTGTCAGACTGCTAGAAGATTCCATGTTTAGATACATAATTCTGCAGAAGGTGTACAGAACATGGCAGTTCAGAAGTACAGAGAAGACTTTTTAATGGCTCTCTCACACTCCCTGGACTCCTGTGGAGCTGCGTCTGTGCCAGTCGCTTGCCAGACCCTGATAAATCAGGGCCTACATTTCCTTCTACATGTCGCGGCAGTAGTGGGAGGTGTAAACTAGCCTGTGATGCATTCACAACAGAGGCACCCTGAACACAGGACAAATCACACGTTAACCGCTCTGTAAGGGATGTCAAATTACAATTAGAATTTCAAACATTCGTAGAATGTAAAATAAAAATCAGAATTGCAAGATATAAACTCGGAATTGCGAGTTACAAAGTCAGAATTATGAGATATAAACTCGCAGTTCTGAATTTTTTCTCAGAATTGCGTGATATAAACTTGCAATTGCGAGAAAAAAAGTCGCACTTACCTTTTTTATTTGTTATTCTGTGGTGGAAACAAGCTTCCATAGAACCCACTTGATGCATCGCTGCTACGTTGTTCATTCAAAACATTGCAGAAATAAAGACGCTCATTGCGTAGATCTTGGTTATGTCAAAACCGTCACCGAGCCTTTCACACAAAACACATTTTTCTATTGTTTTCTATGTAAACATGCACTAGACGGACATCTTTGATGCATGTTTAGAGAGCCGTTTAGGAAGCCATGTAAAGTTAAAAGGAGTTTAACTTTTAAAAAACATTTCTCAAGAGGTTTTTCCCCCCATTCCACTGCATCTGATATGTAATTCCCCATTTTCAAATTGCAGGTCAGTTAAAAAAAAGGTATCTAGAACACTCACACTTCCATGTTTTTGATGTCAGTTATGCTCTCCAAGGCTGCATTTATTTTACAAAAAAAAAAAAGAGTAAAAACTGTGATATTATGAAATATTATTACAATTTAAAATAACTGTTTTCTATTATAATATATTTAAAAATGTAATTTATTCCTGTGATCAAAGCTGATATTTCAGCATCATTACTCCAGTCTTCAGTGTCACATGATCCTTCAGAAATCATTCTAATATGCTAATTTGCTGCTCAATAAACTTTTCTTATTATTATTATCAATGTTGAAAAGAGTTGTGCTGTTTTATATTTTTGTGGAAACCGCAATGTATATATTTTTTTCAGGATTTTTGTGAACAGCAAATTAACAGCATTTATTTGAAATAGAAATCTTTTGTAACAATGTAAATGTCTTTACTGTCACTTTTAAACATACAAGTATTACTTTATTTTAAAAAAGTACTTGCCCCAATCTTCTGAACTGTAGTGTATAATACTGAAATAAGTCTGCACATCATATTTATTAATTGCTGTAGCTTGTTAATTATATGTACATTTTAAATGTAACATGCAAGATTTAAGCCTGTGAAATAAGAGATACCTGATAACAGAGAAATTTGAGTAAGAGGAACCATCTAATGGAGATGTTGCAATGGCAGCTTAATTATCTGTGACCTTTTAAAAGACCTTGTAATTGCTTATTACACGGTTCTCTGGAATATCTCTCTGGAAATTCTCTTGATTCTGATTGATGGTTTGATCAATGGTGGCATTCATTGGTCAAATGTGTTTGTATAGTGTCAATAAACTGAATCATTGACCTGTGCTAGTCTCTCGTATCACTCTGCAGTTTCTTTCTTTTGCATCTGTCAGCCGTTTGCAGTCTGAACATCATCCTTTACTTAATCTCTCTCTCTCTTTCTATTTATGGACAGATCACCGGCACACCTTCCACCACACGCACCACCCCCTGTCCACCCACCTCCCCCCGCAGCGTTTCCGCAAGAGGGTTCTCAGTATGGACCGCCGGCGAAAGAAAAAGAGGAAGAAAAAGAAGACGTCCATGCCCCCGTCAGATGTCACGCCCACTATTCATGAGGTGGATGAGGAGGAGGCGGAGTCTGAGATGGAGGGCCAGTGCCAAGCAGCCACGCCCACTGAGCCATCTGAAGAGCTGCCACAGGTTACTTCAACTTATTTTTGTAGATTGAAGTATGTACATACATTTTTAGTACTGATGTACCTGGATGACCTACTTCTGCTGGTATACTGTATCAAACAATGCAATGCACTTGACTAGACCTTTCCTTTAATATGAAATATGAAATGGAAATAATGTCTCTTTCTTGACTCTTGTGATTGGACCATCAGAAGTTAAGACATTTTTTGATGGGGGCAACTGATGATTATTTTGATAATCGATTAATCTTTTGATTATTTCATTGAATAAAACTTTTTTTGTTTTTTTTTACAGAATTCTTATTACATATTCTGCCTGATGTTGTCCTCCAAACTAATTTCAAGGAAATTAAAAGAAAAAGTTAATGTATCTATGAAAGCTATGTGCAATTAAAAATTATGTGAAAAAAGGTGGTTAAAATTAAACACGGCAAAAAAAGTCTTGTTTCCAGTCCAAATATCTAAAAACTCTTAAATCAAGATTTACTAGATGAGTAAAATGCCATAAGATGTTATGTCTTGTTTTCAGATTTTTTTTTGCTTAAAACAAGCAACATTAGCGCGAATTGTGTAAGAAAAATAATCTTAATTCAAACAGAAACAATATTATTTTTCTCACCCCATTGGCAGATCATTTTGCGTGTTTTTTTTTTAGGTAATAGCTTGCCATTTTACTTGTCTAGTAAATGCATCTTGATTTGAAGACAAAAAATAGCCACCTGGACAGCACTTGCTAAATTAAGCATGCAATATATTACAATGAGGTCATGTGACAACAATGTAGAGTACTATTGCTTGAAGAGTTTGTCATTACATTCAGTTGCACATACTATTAAAAACAATATGCTGTATACAGTATATACCTTTATCACAGTTTCCTTCTGCACTGCTGGATATGTGGATATATGTGTGAGAGATTGCAGGATAATAGGGAGATGCTGACAGATGCTGTGATCTTACAGCTCAGTTTGGGAAGTGAAGAGGACTTGGCGGCCGACCTCTCTCTCACCAGTTTTCATTTGGAGAGCGAGAGACCCCCGAGCAGTGAGGAGACCCCACCCATCCCCGCCGGAATGGAGGAGCAGCAGGAAACACAAGAACGACCGGATGGAGAAGAGGAGGAAGAGATTTCAAACAGGTATTTCACTAATAAATGAAAGATCTACACCTGAATGAGTCTACAACTTGATTTACTCACCCTCATGTCATTCCAAGATGTGTAGCCATCAAATTTATTCAACGCTATTTCAGAAATAATCATTGTAAGCAATCAATTGCGTGCATTTTATTTCGATCATATGCAGAGCTTCCAGGTTTTATTAGAGTAAAGAACAATACATAATACATTCAAGACATTAGTGTAAGTTCACTCATTTCTTAAGTGATTCATTTGAATGGTGTATTCACAGCAGTTACTTTTGGATGTGCTTTCAATGGAAAGGGCATCATGCAACTTTTTATACAATGTGATACTGTGAAAAGGAGATGACGGCTTGAGAGTGAGCTGGAAAAGTTGTATTTTATTGCCCTCTGCTGGCTATCCTGCTTCTTGCAGCTTATATATGCATATTTGGTTAAGGAAAATGTACAAATAAAACATCATTAGGCATGTATTTATAGCATTGCCTTATTTAACATTATTTGTTTTATTTGCAGTGCCATTGCTTTGAATAATGAGACTTTTGATTGTATATTTTGTCTGGGCCTCTGACTTTAATTAAATGAATGAAAATGCTCCAAGTGCATTGATTCTTTAGTGAGTTTAATTGAACTTGGGTAATTTTTTTGATGTATTTTTTGAACTTGGGTCATTTTTTGATGTATATTTTTCATGTTTTGGCTCATTTAATTCGGTGTATAATTTCTGAACAACACACTGATTGGGATATATGACCAGCATTAAATCAAATTGATGATACATATTAATCATGCCACATTTCATTCTCAGTTTGATCAAATTATAGTTGCTGATGCAGCTTAGTTTAAAAAAAAAAACTGTTTAATGAGTGTATTTGCCCTTTAAAGGGCCCCTATTATGCTATTTTAAAGGTTCCTAATTTTTTTATGGAGGTCTCCTACAACAGGTTTACATGCATCAAAGGTCAAACAACACTTTCATTTTATCTTAATATACATTGCACATCATCACATTTTTTAAAGATTCTCAAACGACTCAACCGAAGATTCATTCTCTAACTGGGACTACAATCTGGAACTGTATCATTAACTGCATCACTAACAGCGCATACGATAGCCTAGCACTAACGTGAATGACTGATGTAAGAACAACAGACAATCTGCATTAATGGACACAGTTTTAGGGAATAGTGGCCCACAGCTGATTAGCAGAACTATTTCAGTAAGACTGTAATAACATGAGTTAGCCAGTTACTGGCTCTTCACATCCTCCTCCTTTGGAAGTGCATACAAAGAGAATTTGCTTTTGCAGAGTAAAAAACCAGGGTCTTCTCGTTCTCGACATGTACACAACACCAACCAGCTACAGTGTTTGAGGGCGCGAGTCAATGTAGAAGATGTTAGCGGGCAGCCAATGAATACCAATTATACTGACGACTCGTTTCGGTAGTTCAGAATCAATTCTTTCTTTTGGAAGACTTTATTTATTTATCGTGCACTTTAATCTTTAAAACTTTGCA
This sequence comes from Leuciscus leuciscus, assembly GCF_965113295.1. NCBI lineage: Eukaryota > Metazoa > Chordata > Actinopteri > Cypriniformes > Leuciscidae > Leuciscus > Leuciscus leuciscus. The sequence goes on from NC_138731.1 coordinate 40,022,520, forward strand.
GACCTTTTACATTCACAAACCGCTATATTACACACTGCATGAAAGGTAATACCCGAAAAAGCATAATAGGGGCACTTTAAAACAAAAGCTAATATTACTTTTAATTTGTTTTAATCCTTTTCAGCATAGGTGTTACGTGGTTAACCCAGACACATATAATCATGCACATATTTCACTCTATTAGCAATGCAGTCCTGTTCATTTCATCCTGCTAATAACCAAAGGTAAAAAAACTGTTGTAAAGGCAGTGTTCAATTGTAGGTTTCTTTTTAACAGGTTTAGCCCTTCTCCAGAACTTGCCAGTATGACAACACGAGGCTGGTTTCGCAGGAAGCCCGTCCACCGGCTGGCTGGAGTCCAGCGGAACAGCTACGACCTACGAGAACGCATCTGCATAGGCAGCATGACAGCCATGGAGACTGCGGTCTACCAGAAAGTTCCTACAGACGAAGCAGAGGCGCAGATGCTCGCCAGCGCTGACCTGGATGACATGAAAAGTAAGCAAAATCAATTCTGAAGGAGTCGTGAAAATAGCGGGACGCTAATTTTTATTGATTTTAGAGACATGAAACAAATCATCTAATCAACCTGCTATTAGTTTTGACATTTCTACACATATCAGATATTATCACTAGAATATTCTAATGCACAATTACATTTTTTCTCAGTACAACAAAATATTAACAATAAATCATTATTTGTACATACATTATCTTTATTTTGCATTTGCCCTTTCAGAATTTGGAGGAAGCAAATCATTTATCATCATATATATATATATTTTTTTTTTTTGTGCATTTTATCTTAATTATTTAGGGCCCTATTTTAACGATCTGAAACGCAATTATCAAGCGCGAAACGCAAGTAACTTTGTGGGCGGATCTTGGGCGCTGTTGCTATTATACCGGCGGGATAAATGACTCTTGCGACCGACGCAAATCTAAAATGGGTTGGTCTGAAGTAGCTTCATTATTCATAGGTGTGGTTTGGGCGTAACGTGAATTAAACCAATCAGAGCGACATCTCACATTCCCTTTAAGAGCAGGCACGCTTGTTCCATGGCGGATTGCTATTATAACGGCGGATTTGCCAGGCGCGCGCCAGCAGCGGTTCACAGCCAAGGAGACCGACGTTCTCGTCAGGGCCGTAAAAGACAGAGAAGTGACATTGGGATGGAGAAACACACCCAAATTAGCTTCGGTTAAACAGGCATATAATAATTTGGGTAAATGTGTAAGCTAGATTTATGCCTATTTTTTCACATCTTCATGGACACAACAATGATTTCCCTCGAGTGTTAATATTTTTCCTTGTAATAATATATGTTTTTTTTAAAATGAGAATTGCTGCGTCTGTGTGTAGATGAGATAAGCAAAGTGCATGCGCGTTGTCCACACGCTACATTGATTATGGCCAAGCATGCGCCCTTAAAATACAAAAAGCACCTTGGAGAAACTCAACAGCAGTGCAACATATGAAAAGACAATGCAGAAAAGCAGAGCGCATGTGGCGGAAGACAAAACTTGTAGTCCATTATAACATCTACAAAGACAGCCTGCATGCTTTCAATATGGAACTAGGCAAAGCTAGACAGACTTTCTTCTCAAATATTATAAACAGCAATTTAAACAACACACGCACTCTTTTTGCTACTGTAGAGAGACTGACAAACCCCCCAAGCCAGATTCCTAGTGAAATGCTCTCAAACAGCAAGTGCAGTGAGTTTGCTTCTTTCTTCTCTGAGAAAATCAATAATATCAGAAAGGTGATCAGCACATCCTTGAGTTGCGCTGAGGTCAGACAGATCAGACCACCTGAGAAAGTAGTTACTATGTCTGACTTCAAAGAAATTGATGGCAAAATGTTGGAAGAAACCGTACAACACCTTAAAACATCAACATGCGCCCTTGACACACTTCCCACATCTTTTTTCAAAAGTGTGCTAAACAGTTTAGAAGCAGATCTTCTAGAAGTGGTAAATGCCTCACTTCTCTCTGGGAGTTTTCCAAACTCCCTGAAAACTGCAGTTGTCAAGCCCCTCCTGAAAAAGAGCAATCTGGATAAGACCATATTAAGCAACTATAGACCGATCTCAAATCTTCCTTTCATAGGCAAGCTCATTGAAAAAGTTATCTTCAATCAGCTGAACAAATTCTTAAGCTCGAATGGATACTTTGACAATTTTCAATCTGGTTTCCGACCGCACCACAGCACAGAGACAGCGCTCATAAAGATAATAAACGATATTCGCTTAAATACTGATTCAGGAAAATTATCAGTGCTGGTACTACTCGACCTCAGTGCTGCATTTGACACTGTCGATCATAACATACTTCTTGACAGGCTGGAAAACTGGGTGGGGCTTTCTGGGATAGTCCTAAAATGGTTCAGGTCATACTTAGATGGGAGAGGTTATTATGTTAGTATAGGAGACCATAAGTCTGAGTGGACATCCATGACAGGCGGAGTCCCTCAAGGCTCAATTCTTGCGCCACTCCTGTTCAACCTGTATGCTCCCAATGAGCCAAATAATGAGAAATAACCAAATTGCTTACCACAGCTATGCAGACGACACACAGCTGTACTTAGCCCTATCGCCTAATGATTACAGCCCCATTGACTCCCTGTGCCAATGCATTGACGAAGTCAACAGTTGGATGTGTCAAAACTTTCTTCAATTAAACAAAGACAAAACTGAAGTTATTGCGTTTGGAAACAAAGATGAAGTTCTCAAAGTGAACGCATACCTTCACTCTAGGGGTCAAACAACTAAACATCAAGTCAGGAATCTTGGTGTGACACTAGAGTCAGACCTTAGTTTCAGTAGTCATGTCAAAGCAATAACTAAATCAGCATACTATCATCTGAAAAATATTGCAAGAATTAGATGCTTTGTTTCCAGACAAGACTTAGAGAAACTTGTGCATGCTTTCATCACCAGCAGGGTGGATTATTGTAATGGACTCCTCACTGGCCTTCCCAAAAACACCATTAGACAGTTGCAGCTCATACAGAACGCTGCCGCCAGGATTCTGAGCAGAACCAGAAAATATGAACATATCACACCAGTCCTCAGGTCTTTACACTGGCTCCCAGTTAGATTTAGGATTGATTTTAAAGTATTATTACTGGTATATAAATCATTCAATGGCCTAGGACCTCACATTGCAGATATGCTCACTGAATATAAACCCAACAGATCACTCAGATCATTAGGATCATATCAGCTAGAAATACCAAGGGTTTACTCTAAACATGGTGAGTCTGCTTTTAGCTATTATGCCAGCCGCAGCTGGAACCAGCTTCCAGAAGAGATCAGATGTGCTCCTACAGTGGTCACATTCAAATCCAGACTCAAAACACTTCTGTTTAGCTGTGCATTTACTGAATGAGCACTGTGCCGCTGTTCGTCCGACTGTTTGTACTGTACTGTATTTTACTCTATTTTTCTAAACTGTTTTAATTATTCTTATTTCTTTTAATTATTTTAATTTCTCCTATGTCAGCAGGGCATTTAGCCCGTAACTGTAAATGCCCACTCAGAAGGTGATAATGTGAAAGTGACGTGTATTAATGTGGGTTTGAAAGTAGAACAGTATTTAAATGACGATATTAAAGTTTTCGTCTGAGAAAGAATGTGAACGCAGTGCTAAAGAAAGTGAAAAGAACGTGTGAGTAAATGAGGGAGAAAAGAAAGTTAAAGGAAAGTTGATAGATGGAAGTCGTAAGCAGATTGAAGGTTAAAAGAAGGTTGAAAGATTTAAGTCTTAAGGGAATCCTTTGAAGGAAAGATCTATAATAATATTCTTTTTTAATTTTTTCAAAGTACTGTATTTTATTTTATTTTTCTAAACTGTTTTAATTATTCTTTTCATTATTTTAATTTCTTCTATGTAAAGCACTTTGAATTGCCATTGTGTATGAAATGTGCTATATAAATAAACTTGCCTTGCCTTGCCTTGCCTAAAATAGCATAACATGCGCAACGCGCCACTGACTTTAGACTAGGTTTTTCCTGGTCTGTGGTGGAATTGTTTTCTAAACCTGCAAAATAGCACCAGGGAACGTTTGCGCCGGAACACGCCTCCTCTTTGCGCTGAACCGCCCCCGGGAGCGCAAGTTCATTTCCTAACTTACCGACGTGCGTCTGTGGAGGGAAAAGTCCGCTGTGTGCGGGTGCAAAATAGGAATTATACATGCGTCGTTGCGCTGTCAATTGCGCTGGGTGCAAGATAGGGCCCGAAGTCTTTTTTTCTTTTTTTTGTCTTCAAGTAAAAATAAGATATATTTGAGATACGTGAGAAGCAACACTGCTTGAGCTTTATTTCTGTAACGTTACACTAAATAGAACCCAAGCACAGACAGTAACTTTCACAAAACACGGTTTATTTACAACCAGAAACAAAGACCCACGATGGGGCAAACAAACAATAACTAGACTTGACAATAAAACGGAACTGGACCATTCACAGACAGACCACAATACTCACAGAACCGAATGTTAACAAGACAAACCAGCACTGAGGAACAACCACCGGGAGCTTACATAGAAACATTATTACAAAGGTACAGGTGACACTGATGAACATCAATACTAACGAGGAAACAAGGGACGTGTAAGGACACATGATCACAATCACAGGTGACGCTAATACAACATTAACAACATGGAAACGAGGCAAAACACAAGACAATGCAAACACATAGTCAAAACAACCGGCCATGTGTTTGCACACAAAACAAGAGACAAATACATGACAATTTCAGGGTCTGATAACGACAGGCTGACTATATGACTATTCCTTAAAAATGTCTTCTTCAGTGCTTAATTAAGAAAGGACATCATTTTTATGATCTTATTTAAGGTTTCATCTATAAATTTTGTTCCTGGATTCTGCAAGGGGTGTGTACATTTATGAGCACAACATGCAACTGTAGCCTTTTGTCCCGAGAATCAGTGCACTTACTGATTTGAGTTTTCAGCGTGTGTAGCCATGATGATTAAAATAAGGATTAAAGCAGACAACTTGCATGTTGTTGCGGTCGTTCGATCTTAATTGAAATCAGTGCAGTAACTCAAACAAAATTAGATTGGCGTGTTTGATTGCATGTGTCATTGGAACCACACCAACGACCGAGTCTCGGGCCGATGGTTTAACTTGATCTTGACAAGCCAAAGCCTGTAGTCCCTCCAAATGCTCATTAAAATCTCAGTCTAGAGGAGGGGAGTGATGACAGGGAGTGTTTGTATAGTGGACTTAGACGTTCACATTGGCAATGTTTCTGGTAAGTTTCGGGGCGCTGGGGTATTCGTGTCCATACTCATAAATGTGTTTTGGTGGAAAGCAGAGCAGCAGGATCATTGGCTGGCCATGGTCAGCACTTGGCCTGCCCTCTGCTTCCTTTCCCGTGGTTGTAAACAAGACTTCGAGATGTTCAGATGTGGTCAGGGTCACTGGATCTTCGCCATGCACCAGAGTGCTTCCTGCTGTTTTTACATTAATGATTATTCTTAATAAAGTAAGCTCAACTGATTACAGGGTATGACAGTCCAAGAATACTACTGCTCCTTTAAAAACCCTTGCAAGAGTGTAATTGGCACTTTCCACAAATAGAATGTCCCATTACTTAAAAAAAAAAAAAAGGTATTATAAAGAAAAATCCCATGTTTTTATTTATTTATTTTTGGTTGGGCGAAATGTTAAATAAACTGTTATTTAAAGTCCCCCTGTAGTCAATAATTTTATCTTTAGTCACCAAAATGACATATTTAAAAAAAAATCCCTGTGAAAAAAATGTCTTCATGCCTTAATATAGCTTGAATGTAACTCTACACCCTTGCTTCATTTAGTATACGTGGAGATTCAGAGATTAGTATACGATCAGAGATTCACTGGCTCAACTTACTGAGGTAAACGCTGCACAATAATATCGCTCTTTGCAAACGTTGGACACATAATGGCAATTTATATGATTAGCCTTTTGCTTGACTATGTTATCAAACAGCTAATAATGTGTTGCTAATGTTACACAAACAATGTTCCCATTCGCCATTCCAGAGTCAGACAGCTGCCTTCTAACAATCATCAGAAACACTATGAACAACTTAGAACGCCAGTGGAGAAAGGCAAATAATTCATCATAACATCGTAATATACATCAAACACCCGCTAAATTTGCTATATCTACCCAATTTTTCATATCATAACTGAAAAATACACCAGAATAACCTTGCTTCTCTCGAGACTCCCCTGCTAGATTGCTGTTAATGATATGCTAACCTGTTGGTTACATTTAGGTTGTGACGTCAGAAACACCAGATATTTCAAAGTGCATTTTTGAGACTGACATGGTTTGTCTTAAAGCAGGGGTGCCCAATCCTACTCCTGCCGATCGACTGTCCTGCACAGTTCATCTCCAACCCTAATCAAACACACCTGCCTTTAATTTTCAAGTGATCCTGAAGACGTTAATTGGTTGCTTCAGGTGTGTTTGATTAGGGTTGGAGATGAACTGTGCAGGACAGTCGATCGGCAGGAGCAGGATTGGGCACCCCTGTCTTAAAGCATAAACAACATTAAAAACTTGATTTTCACCACAGGGGGACTTTAAGATAAAACTAACATAACATGAAGAATAGTTATAAAATATCAAATGTCTTTCGATAGAAGTGTTGTATAATATTTAATAATATTTAGTTTGATCTGTGGGCTGTGGATCAGTTTATGAAGGTTAGGTGACTCATGTCACTAACCTTTGATAAAAGATAAAAAAAAGTCTTTACATTTCTCTAAAATATTTTTTCAATTAGTCTTTTAAAAATAAGTTTAAGGATCTCTTTGGCACCCTATTTGTATAAAGTGCAAATTAGTATTTTATTTCTTTAGTGTTTTTATCCTGGGGAATGTCACTGAAGTCATTCCCGTACAGTGTCTGGGAGGATCCCTAAAGATGTGTTGCACATGACTATGTTTTCTTAGATGCAGCATTGTAAAGTTCTTCCTGACGCGAGGGGTTTGTTTTAAATGGGCTCCCATGCTCCAGTTGGCCTCCCAGCTGTTCCTCTGTGTCATGTGGTGATTTTTCAAGCCATGGGAATGGCTAGACACACTCTCTTTTATTGAGCCAGATGATTTTCACAGAGCCTAAGTTTAGTACCTTGTTCATTTGAGATATAAAGTCCCATCCAGAATATTTGAATCCATAATGTTTGCTCATGAATGGTGCTTACCCTGTGGCATGTTGCATGATGAATGAAATGTGGTTCTTGTGATTTTCAGCTATCTTACTTGATGAAATGTACTGAATTTATCCCTTAAAAAAAAAAAATAAATAAAATAAAATATATATATATACTGTATACACTACCGGTCAAAAGTTCTAGATAGGTACGATTTTAAATGTTTTTTAGAAGAAGTCTCTTCTGCTCACCAAGGCTGCATTTATTTGATAAAAACATAAATAAAAAACATTAATATTGTGAAATACTATGACAATGTAAAATGACTGTTTTCTATTTTAATATATATATATATATATATATATATATATATATATATATATATATATATATATATATACATATATACATATATATATATATATATATATATATATTATGTTTGTGTGTGTCTGTACAATACAATTCAGTATTGTTTACATCATTGTATATTATTTTAATATATCATATATTATATCATTGTTAATATTGTTTTTCATATTGATATATTAATAAGTTGATATTATTAGTTAAATTGTTCAGTACTGCTTATTATAAATATTTTTAGCATTTTATTTATAAATACTTTAATGCTAACATGTCTGCAGCTGGTTGGGTTTTGAAGGATGCATAGATGTTTCCATCTGGCATGCCGATACAGGCTAATTTCATGAATGATACTGCTGTTTACTCTACGTGACGTACAGTGCAGCTAATATGGCTAAATGAGTCCCTGTGAATGAAGGCCAGAGTCCAGCAGAGTGCTTTTAGGTGAGGGCTGCAACGGCTCTGTGGATGAGTCCCCTCCAGCTATAATTAACTTCACTGTTCCAATTGATTATCCTTCCCAGAGACCCGCCCGCAGCCTTTCCTGCTTTTAGAAAAGAGGAAGCATTGACTGCTCTACCGCAGCAAATTACAAATGAGGCCGCCACACTGGAACAGGCCATTGAATTTAAGCCTTGCATCACACTAGCTTGCTATAAACGGCTCATGTCTAAGTCTGTCCCGCTCCATGCCACTGTTTTCATATGTGTGACACCTTTATAGGGCATTTAGATACCATAAATGTCCGAATGCTCACTTGTGTAAACCACATAATTGATTTTCTTACTTATTTTTTGAATGACCCCATTGTTTGTTTTTTATTTTTTCGAATAGTTTGCAATTGCTTGTTGAATAATCTCAAATGGCATATTTTCTCAGTTGTTTCTCCTACAGCAATGTGATTACAGTACAATTACAGGGAGATTTTATTTTATTATTTTATTTTATTTAGATTTTTTTGGAATATATATTCTATATATTTAAGTTCATTGAATAACCACAAATATTGTCTCACTATTCCAATTGTATCTCACAACAATGTGATTATAGTGCGCTTATATATATAGGTCACCTGATGGAGTTTTAGGACACCATTAGGTCACTTGATGGAGTTTTTCGGTTCCTTGCCACTGTTGCCTTTGGCTTGCTCAGTTGGGGATATTTTGGGGATATTTAATCTAATTTTATCAATCAATAAATTCCTCTTGAAACAAACTTTGTTGTATTATTTTAATTTAATACTGTGAAGCTGCTTTGATACAATCTGTATTGTGAAAAGCGCTATACAAATAAACTTGACTTGACTTGACTTGACTATATACATTTTTTTTTAATAACCTCAAAAAAAAAATTTTCAATATCCCATTGTTTTTTCCTACTCAGCAATTACAGTGAACATGAAATACAATATAATCTATTTTGTAAAAAGGATTTAAATGGAGAGCAAATTGAAACTTTTTCTTAAGTTTCTTGCATTCTCCTGAGAATAATATATATATATATATATATATATATATTTCTCATTAAATTCTCCCAAGCTCTCTTTTATCTTGTCTAAATAATAAACATATTAGAGTCTACATTTGTTTATTCTAAAGAATTAAAATTAGAAAGTTCATATCTAAATTAAACATAACTGAGATCTCCCTTATATCTCATGATGAGCTATGAAAGAGAAACCTCTGAGCAATAAAATGTCCCTCTGATATGCATACAAATGTAGAAAATGTCCAGCTATAGGCTATCGAACGCATCTGAACTGTGATTGGCTTATCCTTGTGCAGGTAACCGCTTGAAAACGAGACAGGGTTGAGCTCTAGAAGCAGCCATGGTTTCCATGGAGATCGGTCATGTGGAGACAGTGCTGTGTAATGTGTGGCACCATGTTGTGCACTTCATCCGCACCGATGTTGCTTCGCATGGAGGTTTTCACCTCTGCTTTCTGATAGGGTGCTGTAACACGCTCTGTACCTGATGGGGGACAATCCGCACGGAGGACCGCATCTCTGTCCCTCATGCAGCCGCGGGATCAATCGACAACGTCATGGAAAGCACAGAGGCAGCCAATAGATTAGTGCGAGTCCTCAAAAGTAGTTCAGTTGTATCAACATTTCCTCTGGATCATCAGCCAATTCCAGTGATCCCTGCTGTTCGCTTGCGTACATGCGGACACGTCTCGCAGAACTACTGCTTGGAAACCCTGAGGCCAGACACCATTTTCTCATCAGGCAGCCAGGTGGATCTTACAAACTCTCTTTGGAATGAGGGCCTAGCTGAGAGATTATCCTTTTTCCTTCTTTTCTTCTTTAACTTGGACAAAATTTTATCGCAAACCACATTTCTGGTCATTCCATAGTTCTAGAAATTTGTGCATCCAGGATATACTCGGGATTAGACAGAGTTTTTTGAGTTCTACTTTGTAGAAGGTACAAAATAGCATCGCGGAAGAGGGTGGCATCCTGGATGATCCGGAGACACCAGGTTTGGAGATGACAGACGTGGAGAAGGAGAAGGACGGCAGTGGCGGCTCAGGGGAGGAATGCCCTGATGCAGATGCTGGAAAGGGGCATTGTATGGATCAGGAAAACCCTCTGGGAAACTTTGCATTGGTCGGCTTTGAGGACTTTGAGGAGTTTGTGCTGGATTTTGATGATTATGACCTTCTGGAGTCCATCCACTCACACCTTGGCTCCCCAGTCGAACCGATCCGTAAGTGTGCTTACTGTGAAAAAGTTGGAAGCGTGATGAAGGGTAATATTTTCCAGCCACCTTAGTTTTTGCAAATGTCACAGCGACCTCCACTTTGCTTCACACTTACATCATTTTTTGACAGAATTTTGCCATTGTCTTTGACAATTGTAGTTTAGGTTAATGAATGGCAAAAAGCCTTGAAGTACGCATTTGCACTTGAATGTGTAACAGAGAGCTCTTGATTAAATCCGATAGGATTTTCCGTTCACATGACTGCGGTTGTGACATTGTAAAAATGCACTCCACTCTCTATAGATCTTGCTCACATTGGAAATTGATTGCTGGGGATTTCGAACTGAGTTGTTTTATTGACCGTGTAGGGAAATACAAGATAATGAATGTCAAGCTGAGTCCATGCAAACAATTTGCTGACATGAAACATTATGGCCTCCGGTGTGATGTGGCATGTTTGAGTGGATGGCTTATGAAGTTCCATATCCACTCCTGTTGACACATATAGTACATGTGCAGCCAAGCCTCCACATGCACAAATCATCTCAGGGCAGAGTCATATTACGCAGTAACTTGATTCAGACATAAAGTATAGTGATTTCTATTGATATTCCTCATGCATTATGGTTAGAGGTTTGTTCGTCTGTAATTTATTCAGACTGAACCTTTTTTGACCTACAGTACCGCTCAAAAGTTTGGGGCAGTTACTCAATTATTAGGTTTATTCAGCAAGGATGTATTAAATAGATCAGAAGTGACATTAAAGTTTTTAACATTGTTCCAAGAAGATTCTGTTTCAACTAAATGCTGTTCTCTTCAACTTTCTATTAATAAAAGAATCCTGAAAAATGTGTTTCACTACTTCCACAAAAATATTAAGCAGTCCAACTGTAATGTTTCTTGAGCACCAAATCAGCATCGTAGAATGATTTCTGAAGGATCATGTGACACTGAAGACTGGAGTCATGGTACTTACTTTAAGTTATCTTAATATTTCACAATAATACTTTACTGTATTTTTGACCAAATAAATGCAGCCTTGGAGAGCAGATGAAACATATTTCCAAAAACATTAAAAAATTCTTACCAAAGTGTACACTGATTGACACAAGTGTCATTATTACTGTATATTCATACTGAATTATGATTGGTCTTCGTTCTTACATCTATTTGGATACTGAATTGTGAATGCTCTTGTCTTTCCGGCATGTATAGGCACTGAACAGTGATTGTTCGATGAATCTGATGTTCCACCAACAGAAGATGTCTCTGTTAAATTTGCAAATGAATCTGTCATCTTTCTTATATCAGCCATAAGCCAAATCAATAATCAAGAAGCTAATACTGACTAACTTTCATCTTTTAGACTCAACATAGTTAAAAACAATCCAAATTAAGTTTATGTCTTGTGTTTGTTTTTCAAGCTTGAATGCTCCCCCCCCCCCCCCCCCCCCCCCCACACCCCCCACCCCCCCCCACCCCCACACACACACACACTCACAATAATTGCATGGAAAAAGCAACCAGTGCATTATCCATTCTCTTTTTTTTGGAAGAAAGTCAGTCATACTGGTTTGTAACAACCTGAGTAAATAATAACAAATGTTACTGTTCCTTATATAAAAAGTGATGGGTCTGAAACATTCCAGTTATCAATCAGAGTTCAAACACTGCTTTTCACTGCCTTGTATTTTGATAAAAAGTAAAACCCTCAGGCTTTTGCTTTTGTCTTTGTGTAGACTGTTTACTAGTGCGATGCCCTCAAGGCCTTTCCCTGTCTGTGATTCTCTGCAGTCCCTCGGGAAAATGTCTGTGTGAAAATATCCATCTTATCTCTCTGTCTCGCTGTTTCTTTTCAATAATACACACAACTCTGTGTCATAAAACTTTAATAACTGCAATTTGCCTGCATTTTGGTCAATGGCAAATGGCAAATATTTAACAAAATCACCTAGTTTAAATGAGACAAGTTCTTAGAAATTGTAATTATGCTAGTTTAATGTGTTTTTTGTTTAGTTTTTTTTTGCAACAAAAACACACAAAAAAGTCACAAAATCTCAACCGGTATAACCATTAAGTACTATAGTATCCTTGTCCTTGTGAGGCATTTTGTTGGTCCTCATGAGGAAAACAGCTAAAAAATCATACTAAGTGATGTTTTTTAAAAATTATTTTTTTAAAAAAGTTTTCTGTGATGGGTTTAGGGGATAGAATATACAGTTTATACAGTATAAAAATAATTATGTCTATGGAAAGAAACCCAACGTGTGTGTGTGTGTGTGTGTGTGTGTGTGTGTGTGTGTGTGTGTGTGTGTGTGTGTTTTATTCGTTGGATAGTTTTTCAAATATTAAGGATATTGTATTACATTATAATTATGTATTATAACATACATTAATTTTGATAACATTTAATAATATTTTATACATTTATTTTGAGTTTTCTTCTAGAGTTTCAGAGGTGTATTCAATTTATTGCCTGCATGAAATGCATTTTAAATGCATTTTTTAATAGATCTTGTGCCTGTGCCATTGAACCATTTCGAGAGTGTGTTTGAAGGTGGTAAATAGGTAATGCCAGAGCCATAGAGAGAGAGAGTTGCGACACTCTTTGATGTCGCCGCTATGGCTGTCACGTGGTTCATGTAAGCCCCAATAGTTCCAAAACGTACGCTGGCTGTCATGTTCTTCTATGGGACAGACAGCAGCGATTGCATTATTGAACGGTAAATATAAAATAAAACACACACCCAAGTACTTTTTCAGCTGTTATTGCATTATTGCATTTTGTTAATGTCAGTTTTGCATTTGGAGATAAGTTTTAAGCTATATTTTTGGAGGGAAAAGCTTAGTGTTCATGTTCGCATGGGTAGTAGCACTGGCTTTAGCGGCTCTAACTTAACTTTTCCATATCATTCATCTGATGATGGACGTCTCATGATATTTATTTTAGCACAACTGGGCTGTATTAGGCTATTGATTCCCGTGATTTTGCTTATAAATTTTGATTCAGCCATTAGCCTACCTTCGTGATCACGCAAAGAGGTCTGCCGTGGCGGTCCGTTCAGAATTCGCTTAGAAGCTAGCTCACTTCTTCTGATGAAAGTGGCCACCCCCAGGACCACAACGTGAAACATGATCATGTTAAGACTAAGAATATTATTTTAAGATTAAGGCCATACACATTATCAAAACTATAACAGATTAAAAACGAATTTAAGCATGGCTGATACAAATGAAGGTTTTCAAATAAAATATTTTTTATTAAACAATGACAGACAACAAAAATGTGTGCTTGTGTGTGTGAACAAGAAAAACAAAAACCAGGGGCAGGTGATCCATGAAACAGACAGGACTGGTGATGGCCATAACAATCCTAAAGGTCCAGCATTGTTCTCACAAGCCGCTTCACTCAAGACAATAATAACATAATGAAAAGTTAGTATATCCCAAAAAATTAAATTAAATAAAAGTTGCTATAAAGGTGGTAGCGATTCATTACCGAACTCTTAGCTGACGAAGTCGCGCTAGCTAACTGACGTTAGCTAGCAGGCAGTGCTTGAAAATTGGTTGAAACAACCAACATAAAATATAAATAATTACGCTGTGCATGTACAAATGAAGACCAGTATAAGCATCGCAAAGGGCCTCTGATACAATATAGACAGTTGACAATTCAAAAGAGGTCGATATTTCGGCAACTTAACTCTGGAACAACTCGACGCGCAGCAATGTAAGTGAATGGTGTCCAACGCCCAAATGACAGTGTTTGGAACTATTCCGATCTTCATATCCCGGAAGTAGGCGGTTAAAAGCGCCGCCATTATTTACAACGGAGGTCTATGGGAGTGTCACAACTCTCTCTCTCTATGGCTCTGGGTAATGCTAACAAAATAAGGGAGGACAGTTCAAATGTTTGAACTGAGATTTCAAATCAGCACTTTTGTGCGTCAAACACACATTTGCGGCCTGAGTTGGTTTCGTCCTGTGGTGTTTTGATGAAAACTTGGCTGTTTTGGTCTCCTCTAGGATTTTTGCTCTGCTGCCATGAAAAGCACAACCAGAGTACAGCCAAAAGGCACGGCCACCTTATTGTTACTCTACCCCTGGGTAAAGGCCCATCACCAGTGTGTGGACTTTTTTGTTTTTGTTTTTAAAGGGGGGTGCGGGGGTTAGAGTCATGTGCGAGGCTAGGAGAGAAAGGGTAAAAAATGTACTTTGTTTAATGAACATCCCCGGGCTACTAGGACAACACAAACCAGCTGAGGCCTTGGGCGTCCTGGCAGGCCTCAACCCTTGGAGAGCCCTGGCCTTTTACTTGGCACTCGGAACAGCTGGAGAGAGAGGGTTTCTCATAATACACCCCTTCAATTATCCCAAATTCAATAAAAACCTCGGTTTGTGGGCTAAAATGATACAATATTAAATCACAGCAATTTTTTTGGAAAGGCCTAGCATCCAAAGTACGCCTCTTAGTTGCACTCAGCTGAGAAGGCCTGGGATTCTCTTGTTTTTCTAGGCCCGTTTTTACTCTCAATCACACAAATGTATGTAATTTCATTGCTACAGTTGAGTAAAAGCTACTTGAACCCTTGGATTTATCATGTACTTTTGTATAAATTGGTCATATAGACAATTTGTTTTGCCATGGACATGACTATCAAGGCTTGTGGGTGTTTTTAACCCTTTTCAGCTTTATGCAAGTCAACGATTCTCAATGTTATGTTTTCTGAGATCTCCTTTTCAAGAAATGGATCAGGCAATGCTTGATGCAAATAGAAAAAAAATCTAAATCTGTGAGTGTTTGTTATAGGGCAGTACAGCTCTGATCAACACCTCCAGTATGGCTATTCTTGGCTTGTCCCAATACCAACATTTGCAGTCTTGACCACTTACATGACATTCTTTCGGTATTTGGCCTAAGTGTTAAAGTGGGTAGAACATTTAATTACCTGATGGAACACACTTACAACATATAGGCCCGGTTTCACAGACAGGGCTTAGATTAAGCCAGGATTAAGCCTTAGTTCAATTGGGGGCATTTAAGTGGCTTTTATAAACGTGCCTTAGAAACAAACATTACTGGTGTGCATCTTGAGACAAAACAATGACACTGACATATTTTAAGATATATCAATGCAAGTTGCTTTCAGTTAAAACAGTTCAATAATGCATTTTAATCTCAGACTATCTTAAACCTTGTTTATGAAACCATGGTATAGTGTTGAAAAAATGTTAAGTTTTTACAGGTCATAATTTTTTACATATTTTGATTTTTAAAACTATGCACTTTAAAATAAACTCCTACATGTCTGTACAGTTTTCCCAATTTAAGAGACGAAACAATTTTGTTAGTGTGATGCTTCCAAATAAGTGATAACAATAAACATGCTCTGCACCAATACAACATGCAACACTTTACATTTACTACCAAATTACATGTAATATTTAATTAATTTAACTCGCAATGGAAAGTTCTCCTGGACACATGAGTTCCTGGGATACACTTAACCTCAAATACCGTTCCAAAGTCAAAACGTTGACATTTATCAGACCTGGGACAGTCTTGTGCTCTTATTTCCAATGGCTCTCAAGGGTGGGTATTGGGACAGGCCCGTTGTTTGGACTCCACTAATTTGACTCCACTGCTATGAATGTTTACACAGTGTGTTCAATAAAGACATGAAGATGTATATATTTTTTTTTTTGGTGTGTTATTTGTTAAAGCAGACTGTTAGTTTATTGTTGGTTCACTTTTTTTTTCTGCATCTGCCTTTACAAAACTGACAGTTTCATTTATTTTATTTGCCTAACCTCTTCCCTTTTCATTCACTTTAAGGTCACCGTTTCGAGGACAATCCTGGGGTTAGACGTCACCTCGTCAAGAAATCATCACGATGTCAAATACCACGATCCAACAATAGCTCACCTCCTCTGTCCAGTCTGAAGAGGAGAAAGAGGATGGACAAGAAAACTCATGAGGTGAGAGCTGAGCTTCCTGACCGCATGGAGAAAAGAAAAATGAAACCTAGTTTCGTTCATCCAGACAGTTTGCTCCACATTATAACTTATTCTTAGACAAAAACTAACTAAAATGCAAAGTGACAGTTTAGGTTTCGTTTATGAGCAGATTGATCAATAATAGAACAGCGCGGACAAAAAATAAAATAATAGCATGACAGGCTCTCACAATATAGTAAACATTGAAAAACTAGCCAAAAATGCGTATTGATTTTGAGATCTGAATTTCAGTGTTGTTCCTCAAGAGGTAGCTCAAAGTAAAGCCTCCATTTTCCCTAGACTGACACTGATACTGATAAAGAGGAGGTGTTAATAGAGATAATCAATCTAGAGGAGCAGGAGAGACCCTTGATTCAGAGATATTTCCTCTAGTCTGCTGATACCTATTGATCCGTTTCATCCTGTGGGATTCACTAAACGAGCGAGATCTGTGTCTCTAAATCAGTTGGATTAATTACATAAGGCACTTAGTCAATCAACAGTGGAGTATGTGCTATTCATGTGGCTTTTTCTGCTGATCTATGAGCTCTGAATCTACCAGTGGAGGAGAATCATTTGTCTCGCTGGAGTACAGGATTCATCTACACATTCATAAGTCCTCCATAGAACGCAACAGTGAATTCAAATTTTTTAAGCACCTCAGTTCCAGAAGCATTTTTGCTTTTTCCTTTACTTTTTAGCCATTTTAACAGTTTATTCAGTAAATTGTTCTTCAGCCAAAGGAATCATCAGAGATGAATCAACATTACCTTGCATTGATTCAAAGAAAAATCTATTTGGAAATCAAAAAAAAAGAAAAAAAGAAAAAAGAAAAGAAAAAAAAGACTGTTTTTTAAAGGAAATAAACTATTAATATCTTTGCAAATACCAATCGAATCTGAATTTACAGGACAATCTAAAATAATTTACTTATAGTCATTTACTTCTTATTTTTACTTCTTATAGTCTTATTTTACTATTATATACTGTATATTCTATTATAGTACTACATTTTGAATTAGCTTTCATTTTTTTTTCAGGTTTCGTTTTAGTATTTCATTAATTTTAGTAGTTATGTACTTTTGTAATTTTTTTATTAGTTTTTGGATTTAACTTTTTTTCTTTTTTTTAGCTTTAGTTCATCTTTATTTCAGTTTTAGTTTTAAAAATGTAGTAATACTACAATTTCAATTTCAAATTTTAATTCTGTTATTTGCCACAGTGACATTTCAAATTTTCATCATGTTTATTAAGTTATGTTTTTGATCTATGTTTTCTAATATTTATATTTTATTTCAGCTTTATTTCAGTGAACAAACATGATTTTTAATAGTTAGTTTTAGCTAACAATACTAACACTGATTTATCTAAAGTCATAAGCATAATATACCAAATGTTGCTGAATGTATTTGTAAGGTTCAATATATACAGATATGTAAGTAGTTTGAGTGTATTGGTAGAATGATTCGATTGCATCATTTGCAATGCTTCATTCAGTGTGAAAGATCATGTAACAACAACTTCTCTAATTGGTTGATATCTTTTTAGGATCGTTGGTAGCATTGCTCTTAGCACTGAGAATTTGGTTATGAAACTGTGATTAAGCTCATAGTCGGTCTGTGTTTAAAGGTTTTCATTTATCTTTGATAGATCCGTTACCTGTGCTTTTACTCTTGAATAAAAAACACTAAAACAAAAGAAGATTTATGATATTGCTGTCATATATGTGTCCCTGGATCACAGAACCAGTCATAAGTCGCACGGGTATATTTGTGGCAATAGCCAACAATACATTGTATGGGTAAAAATGATACATTTTTCTTTTATGCCAAAAATCATTAGGATATTAAGTAAAGATCATGTTCCATGAAGATATTTTGTAAATTTCCTACCGTAAATATATAAAACATTTATTTTTGTGAGTGAATGCAGCACAATTGCGAACATAAATGGACAACTTTAAAGGCAATTTTCTCAAATGTTTTATTTTGTTGCAGCCTCAGATTCCAGATTTTCAATAGTTGTATCTCGACCAAATATTGTCCTATCATAACAAACCATATATCAATGGAAAGCTTATTTATTCAGCTTCTCAATAAATCTCAATTTAAAAAAATTGACCCATGTGACTGGTTTTGTTGTCCAGGGTCAAATACAAGTTTTGCTCCCCTTCCAGCTAGAGGTGTACTTGTTTGCCTGTTTCCTATGAGTTTCCCTGGGAATTGCCTTGAAGCAACTTCTTTAAAAGTTCTTTATGACGTGTCTTTGACATTGTGATCACCATAGGTGTTTGTGGAGCTCAACGAGCTGATAGTGGATAAGAACCAGGAGATGCGCTGGAAAGAGACGGCACGTTGGATCAAGTTTGAGGAAGACGTGGAGGAGGAGACGGATCGCTGGGGCAAACCGCATGTGGCCTCGCTGTCCTTCCGTAGCCTGCTGGAGCTCCGCAGGACCATCACACATGGTAAGAGTCGAACGCTCTGCCAGCCCACTCAACCCCACTATCCTGGTCCAATCCTAACATCCATGCGCTGTTTCTAGTTGACAAACCGTGTGACTGACAGAATTTAAATGGATACTTAAATGATATAAATGGATTAAACCCTCTTGGGCATATCCACTTTTTGACCATGAAAAACTGATAATTTTCCATTCAAGGTAAACAGTTCTTTAGTTTTGAAAAATGCCTTTGAAAAAGCAGGACTCCAAACTACAAATCCAAACACATGTCTATCAATGAGAAGGTTTTGGTAAGTTTCAGTTCTTGTGGTTTTGGAACCAACATGACAACCCTGACACAAAACATCTTTAATGGACGGCAGTGATGAACGGACATGAGGGTTTGCAAAAACAACTAAAAATACTGTGGTTATGTAGAGTTAGGCGGTGTGATCAGAATATGAGAAATTTAATATCACAGTAACAGTATACGTCGTGATATATTTGTTTATGCTGACCATTTGATTGAAATGTGGTGCAGTGCTATTTTTGGATAATCCAGTGTATTAAATACTTTACAAATACAAGCTACTTTGAACATTTGCATATATATATGTATGTGTGTGTGTGTGTGTGTGTGTGTGTGTGTGTGTGTGTGTGTGTGTGTGTGTGTGTGTGTATTGGTGTTGTTTTATAATATCCCATTGTATTATAAAAAAACATACAGAATGAGATTTTTCCACATTAGAGATTATTTGAATCGTGGCATTAGAAGTGAGAATATGTCTTTAGTCTTTAGAATGATCCCACAATTTTACATTATTTCATTATATAAGCTGACAGAGGTGTATTATAAATGTAGCGATGTTACAAACTCTGTGTTTTGTTACCCAGGTGCCATAATGCTAGATCTGGATCAAACCACACTGCCTGGCATCGCCCACTTGCTGGTGGAAACCATGATCATCTCGGACCAGATCAGAGCCGAAGACCGAGCCAACGTGCTGCGAGCGCTTCTGCTCAAACACAGGTGAGTGGAGGTCAGACATCATTACTCCAAACAAAGCTCATATTGATCTTCTCTGCGGTGGGCCTTGATGCCAATGTCCTTTGTCAGAGCTGCCTCTATTGGTTTCCTGCTAAATTAAGAGGCGTGATTACACAACAAATATACTTCGTATGACAGTGCGCCAGGCCGATGGCCAATAGAGTTTTTAATGGGGTTTTGCTATTGCAGCTGCAGAGACATCAGACATTGATTACATCAAAGAGTGTTTAAAGGAATAGATTGTTTACTCATCCTCATCTCATTTCAACATTGAAATATTTGTTGTCTTTCCTTTGTTGCAGCAAAAGTGATTTAAGCCCCCCCAAAAATCTATAAAACCACTCCAAATGACTTATTTTAAATGTCCATAGCTACAGTATATCCCATATCTCTCAAATCTAATATGCTGTCTACGTTTTCCGGCACTTGCCACGCCACAATTGCATCTACTTTTTTATTTTATTAAAAATGAGCGTGAAACAGTGTTATTTTAGTATAATTGAGAATTTTTTTTTTTTAAATGCTTTTTATATTTTATTTATTTCAGTCGACATTTATTTTATTTTAAGTAACAGAAATGTATTTTTCATGGTTTCAGTTTCAACCCTAGTGCGAAAGAGATTAAAAACTTCAGTTTTAAAGGATTAGTTCACTTCAGAATTAAAATTTCCTGATAATTTACTCACCCCCATGTCATCCACAATCTTTATGTCTTTCTTTGAGGAAAAAATTTATTGGACTTCAACGGTTATCAATGGGTTGAAGGTCCAAATTGCAGTTTCAGTGCAGCTTCAAAGGGCTCTACACAATCCCAGCCAATGAATAATGGTCTTAATCTAGCGAAACGATCGCTCATTTAAAAAAAATAATGCACCACACTTTACGTAATCACGTTGGAAAGGTCAATCGTGACGTGGGTGTTGCCATACCGCGGTACTTCTGCCTACGTCATGCGTGACCTTTCCAACGTGATTACGTAATGTGTGGCGCATCGCAGAGCTACTCAAAGACGAGCATTTGTGTAAGTATATACATTTTAATATTTTTTAGAAAATGGCTGATCGTTTCTCTAGATCCCTTATTCATCGGCTGGGATCGTGTAGAACCCTTTGAAGCTACATTGAAAATGCAGTTTGGACCTTCAACCCATTGGTTGCAATTGATGTCCACTATATGGAGAAAAATCTTGGAATGTTTTTTCCTCAAAAACCTTAATTTCTTTTCGACTGAAGAAAGAAAGACATAAACATCTTGGATGACATGAGGGTGAGTAAATTATCAGGAGATTTTAATTATGAAGTGAACAAATATCCTTTAATTATGGTTTCATATGATTTCAGAAGACTTGGAAGTATAACACACAAGTAACAGACTTTTTGTATGATGCTTTTAAGGTGCTTTTTTGGGAGATTGGCCATATAAATCATCATGCACTTTTTAGCTCACACATTCATCATTTTCAAAAACAATACAGCTGTATTGGAGAATGACAGTTTTCGATTTTGGGTGAATTATTCTAGTAACCCATTCCCTGTGTTTTTGTTACCTTGCTTACCTTACTTCTGGACTATTTTAAAGCTGCAGTCCGTAACTTTTTTGGATTAAAAATTATCCCAAATAAATTTTTGAGCAAGTAGATAACCAGCCAGTGTTCAAGATTATCTGCTTGCCTCAGCTCGATTCAAAATGGTAAGCTTGTAATAATGTTTTTAATTCCAGTGGTACTGGTGTATTTCAGCAGGAAATTCGAGCATGTCTTTGCGTCATTACGTCACATCTGTACACATAAAGAAGGAGTCTCGGCTAGTAGGCTATGAGTGTGAGGATGTTGGAGGTGGAGATTTATAGCCTTTTCTCACAGCACTTGATATAATTAAACTTATCAATTTGATGGCGGGTCCAGAAAGGTTCAAACGACAATCACCAGTGACAACTGGAGATTCATCCGTTGTAAAATGCAAAAGATTTCGGACTTCGGAGTGGCTACAGAAAAAAAGAGACTGCAACCGGGCCCATGCGAAAAGAAGGATATATATCGGAAGGGCTTTTGAAAGGTAAAAATTTTATTATATTCCAGTTTTAAACATGCATCGGATTACAGATAGGTGTGTTTGTTTTTCAAAGAGAACCAGATCTAAGGAACATTAATTTGTTGGTATGACAATTAGAAATTAGACTACACAGAAATGGAAACTGAACTACAGGTAGCCCTAATACACATTAAATGTAGTCACGCAATGCCGATGTTGTTAACATTAACAATTTGAGAACAAAGTATAATTTGCACGGTTTGACGTGATATGATAAGCGATCGTTAGATTTAATCAGCGCGATTTACTGTAATGCTTTTTTCCCCTTAGTTGGTCAGAACAAAAGTGGATGTTCAGATGACATTTTCCGGTGAAAATTCTTATGTTGGTCAATGGTCATACTTCCAAAAAGTAGAATCTGTGATTGCGAATGACAGTATCAACACCGGCGGCGACTGACAGCCACACATTTTCCTCAAAACATTGGATTCATCCGCGCTGTGCCGTGCCGAGGCACAACCCACGTAAAGTTGATAATTTCGCGAATAACTGCAATTGCAGATTTCGAACAGAGATGGCGACAAAGAGGAAAAAATACGGACTGCAGCTTTAAGTTAGTGCTGTTTAAATGCAGTATTTAGTATGGCTCAGACAGGCCTCATTTCTTGAAGGATTGTGAAGTGCCGTGTGTTTTCTTTGTTAAGCTCTGCTCAGCCACAGGACCACACTCTGAGGTCAGAATGGTACTCTACCTGAGTGCTACTGCTAACAGAATTAATATTGCATGACCAGAAATGTGGGTTGCATTAATGGTTTGAAGATGTACCTTTTTAAACCCTTTGCATTAATATGACAAAAGATATTCATGAAGTGGCTCCAAAAAGTTTTGGGCACTCAAGCCACATTTAAATGTCTTTCAAAAACAATCAAAAACCTTAACTCAAACTTTTGAACGTTAGTGTATAATGCAAAGACATTTATATCTTTTTTAGGTGTGGCTTGAATGACCAAATAATTTTTGGGGCGACTGCATATGTTTGATTAAAAAAATAATGTTTTTGTGATTAATCATTTATTCCTGTTCTTAGGCTAAAACTAAACATCACTTTAATTTGTTACCAATACATGTTAAGGATAACAAATGTTGCCATCTCTTTTAATTGGAATCTCTTTTGGCAACTTGAAGTGAGTGCCACAAAAGTTCAATACCAGTTGTGCTTGCTTCTTCTTGTTGTCTTTTTATATCAGTTAAGGGAAGTTGGAACTACTCAGAGATGTGTATTTCACTCTGCCAGGCTATAAAACAAACACACACAAACACATGATGAAGTCAAAAACTCGATTAAACCTCTCTACAGCATTTCCCATCATCTCAGATGCAGCTTTCCATGAGAATACGTGTCAAATTAGTCGCCAAAACAATTCTTTGTAATGTGGAAAAAAATACATCAAGGTGCTCTATAAGTTAGATCATTAGTTACTTAAGTTTTGGGAATGTTTTCAAACACAATTCAATGTCACACCTTGTGTTTGGGAACCTTTCGGTGACCAGTTTGGCTGGAGCGTAACAAGATCTCAAATTAAGCTTAATGAGTGTACCGATGTCAACCGCTGGACGCGGTCACGGTGACGTGTGTAACAAAGCCTGGCAGCCACTCTTTAGTCTAACTCTTTACTTTTTCCGGTACACGTAGAGCACCAAGAGCAAAACAAGATTAGTCTTTTTGTGCAAAATAATAAAGGCATTTATTAATTCATTGGACTACCTCTGCAGTCAATTTTTTAGAGTTGGAATTCTGTTTAAATATTCCCTGATATCATCTAGCCGCATGTTGCTTTTCTGTTGTCTTTAGCATTTTTTACTGATTGCTTTGGCACATGTTTTTTCGAGCGAACAGGGAATGTGGTTTGGTTTTGCAGTTTGGATTCTGGTATCCTGACATGTTGGGTTTTATGTTTGCTTTGCAAATATTGCAAGCGAAGATGGAAAATTGCCTTTTTGGACATTGATAAGCAAGGAAATTGCTGTACCCGTGGAGCTAAATAAACACAAGAGCAGGGATATTTGTCTCACGGAGGAGAACAAATGGACTCGAGTAGCTTGACAGATTAAAGAAGTCATAACATTTCCAGTATTAAAGACATATTTCACCCAAAAAGAAAGTGGAAATACTGTCATTTATTCACCCTCTTGTCATATGACCCATATGACTTATATTTTCATGGATGCTGTTTTTTGTTTCATAAAGATAAATGGCAAAAAAAACACAAAAAAACACACACAATGAGGATGAATAAATAATGAGAATTTTCATTTTTGTGTGAGCTATCCCTTTATTGCCTGATGTTTATAGAATAGAGTTTACTTGAGACAAGTGTACTTGAGAAGAAAGAAAGGTATTATTATATTATATTATATTATATTATATTATATTATATTATATTATATTATATTATATTATATTATATTATATTATATTATATTATATTATATTATATTATATTATGCTGTTTCACATTTATCTTGTTTTAAGAATGTTTACAGATAAAAAAAAAAAAACAATCAAGAAAATGATTTTATAACGTCAGGATGCTTTTAACATTCTCACATGAAAAGTTGCTCTCTAGACTTCACAAATTACTTTCTCTTGTCCAGTCACCCCAATGATGAGAAAGAGGGCCTTTTCCATCGGAATCACTCTGTCAACAGCCTGGGCAGCTTCCGTCACAACCACAATCACGTTCATGACACCAGCTTACCTCTGGTGTCCCAGGACCACGAGGAGATGCATGACAGCAAAGCGGCAGAACATGAGAAAGAGGTGTTTGTGGCATTGTTTGTGAGTCGCTTGCTTCCATTTGTGTGCATGTCGTAGTGAGCATCCAGGCTTCCAGAATCTTGCTACCAAATTTATTGGGCCAGTGATGTGTTTACCTGGAGGACACCATCTTTGATCTCCATGAGGTAGTGCTTGGTCTATTCAGTATGCATTGCACTGAAGGCCTACACCCAAGCGATGTAATGTACATGTTATGTTGGTTAGAACCAGATCTACTGAGAAAAAATTCCTTAAACTAGCCTACGGTGGTTTGCCGGTCTTAGTTGACCACAAATCTGACCAGGCTGGGTTGTTTTATTCGTTTTAGACGTGTTTGGATACTTGTCAGCTGGTTAGGCTGGGTCAACCAACAAAACTAAATCAATCTAAACATCAGCTTGAGAAACCGGCTAAACTAGCTTTAACCAACTCTGCAGAAAGAATGGGAACGTCTATAATTTCCAAAACTCTACTCATTGCATCGTTTCTTTATTTCATATCTTGGCTTATTCAATTATGCTTTCAGCTACTAATGAAAGTGTAGCACTGTATTACTCTGTGTAAATACACTCCAGAGAATCACACAGATTTTTAACCAAAATCAGTGCAGAACACTGCAAAAAAAAAAATTTCTTGAACATTCTTGAATGAAAAGTCTCGTTTTATGACACTGGGGTGAAATCTTTTTATATTTTTTACCCCATTGTCATAAAACGAGACTTTTCATTGTCAGATATTTTATTGTTTTAGACAAAAACTTGATAAACTTGATAAATCTTGATACATTTTTCAGAAAACAAGAAATAATATATGAAGTAATTCTGCTTCTTAAGTAAATGTATCTTAATGGAACAATAGCTATGTTTCCACCCACCTGTTTTAATGTGCATTTTCATCATTTGCATAAAAAAAAAAAACGCTGGATGGAAATGCCAAAATGCTCATACTTTCTAAAAATGTGCATAAAAAAACTTGTGAAACGATGGAAACACATTTACAGAATAAATGCACTTCAAAAAAGTAATGTGACTTTGCGATGGGACTGCATAATTGGACCAACCAGTGGACCGATCTCATTGCACAGCATCTGAAATGCTGTCTTGGTCGTTCTGATATGCCTGAGCAATGTCTGTCATCAAAGTGGTCAGTATATTTACCTGCCAGAACTGTCTTATACGACTGCGTTACCAAACAGCAGGCATCCACCTCTGAAAGCAAGATAACTTTAAGATAAATTAAAGTAATTTATTATACTGTATGCAAAATTATTATATACAGTGGCTTCTCCTACTGCAAGAACTTCCATTTTTCTTAGTGATATTTAGCGACAGTTTATCATGAAGTGACAATTTTGTTCTCTTCGACACACTGGATGGAAACTGCTTTATTTGCAAATGTTTTATGCGATGTTCCAATTTTGCACATAAGTTAAATTTGCAACTTTGGATGGAAACATAGCTATTGTTTAGTATTTGTACTGGAAAACAAGACAAAATACTAAGCAAGAATATATGAAAATGCATCTGCACATTCGGTCTGGGTCTGGTTAGCAGCACTGCTAATGCTTGGATCATGTAAGTTGCTCTGCCACATGTGCAGGATTAAGCGTAATAGTGAGTTTACAGGTGCTTCAAGTTAAACTCTTGATACATTAGCTGTGAAACTATGAATGTTCCCCATGGCTAAAAATGTTGGCACATTCGAAACAGCCCATATAAAAAGTAAAGACGTATTGTGTTAAATTGATTTGAAGTGATTTACCATTTGCTTTTCCACTTTGTCACCTGGATCTGTAGGTTTAGATTTGTGCTCGGTGATGCAAAACAGGCACAATGGTTCATTAAAATTCACCCTGTCACCCGAACACATGAACGAAATGGAACAATAAACAATCAGAGTGAGAGCAGCTATGCATGCGCTATCTGCCAAAGCTTTTCTGCCACAGCTTGAGGCTGATGTGTGGCGTTCAAATGGCACTAACTATTTTCTTCTGTCAACAAAAGAAAAACCTCCACCCTGTCTCAGCTGAGGGACATGCTGCCGCCAGATCTATGAAACTTTTGGCAAAGATTCCCAAGGATGCCGAGGCCACAGTGGTCTTAGTGGGTAAGTTAAGGAGCGTTTCGTTCCAGCGTTTGTTGTTTTCAGGTCCAGAGATGATGTTGAGTCATCGCACCAGAGTTTTCCAATAATGCCTCAGTCAGCTAAGCGAAGATGAATGCTTTCTGTTGTGTTTGATTTCTGTCTCTGGATCTCTGTTTGTGTGGTTTTTTATTTTAACCGCAATATATGTGTTTATAGGGTGTGTGGAGTTCCTGGAGAAGCCCGCGATGGCCTTTGTCCGGCTGAACGAGGCTGTCCTTCTGGAGTCCGTTCTGGAAGTCCCCGTCCCGGTTCGGTTCATCTTTGTGCTGCTGGGCCCCACGCAGACCAACATGGACTATCATGAGATTGGGCGCTCCTTCTCTACCCTAATGTCTGATAAGGTTCATCTTCCGAATCATACAATATGAATTATGGTTTGATAAGAAATATCTGGATTTTTAGTTGTTTTACCTTATTTTAATGCTGGCTTTGTCTTATTTTAAATATTTTAAATCCTACTAGACCACGGCCCCCTGGTTGAGGACGACTGCATAGTGCCATAAAAATTGCATTTTCGTTTTTTTATGATTCTTGGGTCAGTTCAGTTCAGATACATTTCTGGCTAGATTTTTGCCTAGGCAAACTAGGGTATCAATGCCTTCATGTCTTAAGAGGGCTTAAACAGTTTCATGGCATACAAATTAAATCCAAATGCCTTGGCCTAAAATTACAGTTCTGGTTTACTCATACTCCTTAAGTAAGTCAAAATATACCCCATTTGTCAAGTTTCACCTTATTACTTGGCCGCCATTTAAAAAATTTCTTCTGCTGCAAATTTTGTCCAATCTTCTCCAAAATTGGGTAAGATAATATTCGGATCAAACCACACAAAAATCACTGAATGGACTTTCGATATTATTTCCCATTCTCCTATAAATCTCTAACAAATTTTATGGCTAAGCCTTCAAACAGAAGATGTGCTTTCACCATTACTTTGGCAAACTGAAACAAAACTTTATGGGTATCACTGGCATCATGTCCTAAGAGTGCTTAATCACTTTTATGGCATAGAAATCAAATCATAACTTCAGAATGCCTTGACCCAAAATTCTGATTCTGGCTAACTCATATTCCTCCATTCTGTTATATGACACCCCATTTGTCAAGTTTTAAATTATGACCCGTCCGCCATATTGAATTTTATTGAAAACTGTATATTTTTGAGAAGATTGGACAAAATTGGTTCAGATGATTTTTAGACCAAGCCTCACCAAAATAACCATAAAGATGTTTGATTTTCAACCCTTTCTACAGTAAATCACAAATACATGTAGCAACAACGCCAATACGTTTTTTTTTTTTGACATAAAACTTTGCTGGCCTGATGAGAAGTTTCAGGACTGCACCCGACTTGTCAAAAGTTGCTAAATGATACTCATATCTTTTAAACCACTCAGTTTCACTGTTTTTCATGACCTTCCACAGAACTTCCACGAGGTAGCATACTTTGCTGATGACCGCCAGGACCTTCTTAATGGAATCAATGAGTTCTTAGACTGCAGTATTGTAATTCCACCATCGGACGTCGAGGGAAAAGACCTGCTGAAGACTGTGGCCTCCTTCCAGAAACAGATGCTACGCAAGCGCAAAGAGAGGGAGTACAAAAAATGCGGCAGTACTGTTACAGGAGCTGAGCAAGAGACCAAAGGTGAAATACTTATTACATTTGAGATTCACATTTTCCAGTTTGTCTGTTCTGTTAATGTTGACTTGTGCTCTTTGTGTTATAGACACGAGTATGGATGAGCAGGAGGAGGAAGATCAGTTTGATGTTGACCCTCTCAAGCGCTCTGGTATTCCCTTTGGAGGTGTGATCCATGATATTCGCCGCCGTTATCCACGCTACCTAAGCGACCTGAAGGACGCCATGGACACACAATGTTTTGCTGCTGTCATTTTCATTTATTTTGCTGCTCTTTCGCCCACTATCACCTTTGGAGGTTTATTAGGCAAGTGAGACAGTGACGCTCTCGTCCCTCGACTCACCTTCTATCTTTGACAGTGGAGTCTGTATAATATAGAAGCCCATTCCACCACATAAGAAAAAAAAAAACCCACGCTTTGATAAATCATAATGATGACATGAAAAAGTCATGAATATGAGATATGAGTGTCATAATTTTGACTTTTATATCATAAATATGACTTGTGTCATATATATGACTTTTTATCTCATGACTGACTTTTTGTAACTTTGTTTTATAAATATGACATAGTGTGTCGTAATTCTGACATTTTGTCATAATTATGAGATAAAAATCATTATGAGCTTGTAAGTCAACAATTACTTTTTTTTCTCATAATTCTGACTTCATCTCAGTTATGATTAGCATCTCATAATTTTGACCTTTTTATATTATAATTTCATCATAATTTACTTTTTATGTTATAATGACTCTTCATTTTGATTTGTCAATTTCCATTTTTTATCTCATAACTATGACTTTTTATCTCATAATTATGATGTAATAAGTAGAATAAGTAAAAAAAAAAAAAAGAGTTTTTCAGATTTATCAGAGCATGATTTATGTTTCTAGTGTGGCGGTAATGAGTTTCCATTGTATGATTTGGTACTTTATATTCTCATTTATTTAGGTGAGAAGACACAAGGCATGATGGGAGTCTCTGAGCTCATCATCTCCACGGCGACAGTGGGTGTGCTGTTCTCACTGCTAGCTGGACAGCCCTTGCTCATAATTGGTTTCTCTGGACCACTTTTGGTCTTTGAGGAGGCTTTTTATAAGGTACTTTTTTTGTCTTTATGGTTCAAACATTATGAGAAAAAGGAGGAAGTTTCATTTCATTAACATTGGTCTGCCTTTCTATCCTGTTTCTCTCTTTTTCTTCTGCTATCTTTCCTATTGCTCTTTCTTTGTTCTTCCTCATTATCAGTTCTGCCAGGCGCAGGGCTTCGAATATCTCACAGGCCGAGTGTGGATCGGGTTCTGGCTCATCTTCATTGTCCTGGTGATTGTGGCAGCTGAGGGGAGCTTCCTCGTGCGCTACATTTCCCCTTTCACCCAAGAGATCTTTGCGTTTCTCATCTCTCTCATTTTCATCTTTGAAACCTTCTCTAAGCTAATTAAGGTACAGATTTAATGCCACCAATACCAGCATGTGCAAAGCCATCATAGGTGTGCTTCAGATGTTTAGACTGTTTTAAAAGGAAGGTGTCTTCTTTTTGCCAAATTCAAGGGCATCTTTGCATGTGCTTAGAAGGCAATCCCATAATACTCTGCAACAAAACTGAAGAGAGAAATATTGATTATGAATACAAACTGATGATCAGATAGTGTCAATAAAAATAGTTAGTGTTGTGCCTTACAGCTTAGCAACATGTTAATGGCAAACTTTAAAATCACGAGTCAAGTCTCCCATGCTGCTCTTATAGGGTTCACATTTTGTATGATGCACAGAATTTGGCGCCGGGACTGAAATTAACTTAGGATGCTACCTATGTAAGGTGGTAGACAGCAAGAAACAAAGTTATTGAATGCTATTGGTAGTTTGCTGTTACTGTAAGGTGTGAAGAAACCTGCTTATTTATTTACATCATTTATCAGATGCTAGAATCCAAATGAGGGTTAAATAAATAAATGTGTTATTTTCCCTCAGGTGTTTCAAGAGCACCCTCTGATGAAGAGCTACCCTACAGCTCCTGTAATATCTGTCTTCAAAACCATAGACAAAGGTGTGATTGGGGAACCCATCCTCAACCAGCCAAACACAGCCCTGCTATCCTTAGTACTCATGATAGGAACCTTTTTTGTGGCCTTCTTTCTGCGAAAATTTCGTAACAGCAGATTCCTTGGTGGAAAGGTAAATATAATTGTTAAAAGGAATATACAGTATTTATCTGAAACAAATCAATCAAGAGAAGCAAGCTAATTTTTCATTATTATATGTCTTGTGTCTTTTATATCTATCTATCTATCTATCTATCTATCTATCTATCTATCTATCTATCTATCTATCTATCTATCTATCTATCTATCTATCTATCTATCTATCTATCTATCTATCTATCTATCTATCTATCATCTATCATTCTACAACTTTGCTTTTCAAATAAATTAATTTCATTTTAATTATGTTTTTTCTGGAAAGCAACAAAAATGGTGATTGCAAACATGATTTTTTCCAGTTATGATTCCTTGTGAGCAAACATTTTGCGCTGACTAAAAAGTTTGCCATCCTCTGTTTGTGTGTGCGTGTGTTTGTCTATCATCTGTCATCATCAAAGGCCAGACGAATCATTGGTGATTTCGGGATTCCTATCTCCATATTGATCTCCGTGCTGGTGGACTGCCTCATCCCTGATACATACACACAGGTAACCACACTCTTAAACTCTCACGTGCACTATATATTACTGCAAAGAAACTCTTCTCCCATGCAACGTATTCTTCTTATTAAGTACTGGCCTGTAATTGGAGCCAGGTTTCTTCCGAGTCTGTATTACAGTGTGGTTGGTTTGGCAGAGCGCTGTAACCAATGAAGCCTAGGATCTCTGGGATACGAGCGCTTGTGTTTTTGTGGTTGCAGAAGCTGAACGTCCCCTCTGGTTTCTCGGTCACATCTCCGGACAAACGGAGCTGGTTTATCAGTCCGTTTGGAGATAAACAGCCTTTTCCAGTTTGGATGATGGGGGCCTCAGTGATCCCGGCCCTGCTGGTTTTTATCCTCATATTCATGGAGACTCAAATCACCACGTGAGTAAGCTAACATTACATGTACAGTCCTTTGCAACACATCTTGAGATGTTAAATTTAACCTCAGATGGAAATGCAATCATATTTGTGGCCCATTGTATTCATTCCAACAATTTCATCCTGTCTGCAGCTTGATAGTGAGCAAGAAGGAGAGGCGTTTGATCAAGGGTTCTGGCTTTCATCTGGACCTGCTTCTGATAGTGACTTTGGGAGCTATCTGCCCACTCTTCGGCCTGCCCTGGCTGACTGCCGCCACTGTGCGCTCGGTGACTCACGTGAATGCTCTGACAGTCATGAGCAAAGCCACTGCCCCTGGAGAGAAGCCCATGATCCAAGAAGTTAAAGAGCAGAGGGTGACAGGGATGTGTGTGGCTATCCTAGTGGGTAAGAAACACTAAAAATAAAATTTATCACAGATATTGATAGATTACTGACTCTAAATTCTACGGAGCCCCTAAAGGGACCTTTGCAAAAATTAAAAAAATACAGACTTTCACGTGCTCACGAGAAAGTCATTATATACACTCACCTAAAGGATTATTAGGAACACCATACTAATACTGTGTTTGACCCCCTTTCGCCTTCAGAACTGCCTTAATTCTACGTGGCATTGATTCAACAAGGTGCTGAAAGCATTCTTTAGAAATGTTGGCCCATATTAATAGGATAGCATCTTGCAGTTGATGGAGATTTGTGGGATGCACATCCAGGGCACGAAGCTCCCGTTCCACCACATCCCAAAGATGCTCTATTGGGTTGAGATCTGGTGACTGTGGGGGCCATTTTAGTACAGTGAACTCATTGTCATGTTCAAGAAACCAATTTGAAATGATTCGAGCTTTGTGACATGGTGCATTATCCTGCTGGAAGTAGCCATCAGAGGATGGGTACATGGTGGTCATAAAGGGATGGGCGTGGTCATAAAGGGATGGGCGTGGTCATAAAGGGATGGACATGGTCAGAAACAATGCTCAGGTAGGCCGTGGCATTTAAACGATGCCCAATTGGCACTAAGGGGCCTAAAGTGTGCCAAGAAAACATCCCCCACACCATTACACCACCACCACCACCAGCCTGCTCAGTGGTAACAAGGCATGATGGATCCATGTTCTCATTCTGTTTACGCCAAATTCTGACTCTACCATCTGAATGTCTCAACAGAAATCGAGACTCATCAGACCAGGCAACATTTTTCCAGTCTTCAGCTGTCCAATTTTGGTGAGCTCGTGCAAATTGTAGCCTCTTTTTCCTATTTGTAGTGGAGATGAGTGGTACCCGGTGGGGTCTTCTGCTGTTGTAGCCCATCCGCCTCAAGGTTGTGCGTGTTGTGGCTTCACAAATGCTTTGCTGCATACCTCGGTTGTAACGAGTGGTTATTTCAGTCAAAGTTGCTCTTCTATCAGCTTGAATCAGTCGGCCCATTCTCCTCTGACCTCTAGCATCAACAAGGCATTTTCGCCCACAGGACTGCCGCATACTGGATGCTTTTCCCTTTTCACACCATTCTTTGTAAACCCTAGAAATGGTTGTGCGTGACAATCCCAGTAACTGAGCAGATTGTGAAATACTCAGACCGGCCCGTCTGGCACCAACAACCATGCCACGCTCAAAATTGCTTAAATAACCTTTCTTTCCCATTCTGCCATTCAGTTTGGAGTTCAGGAGATTGTCTTGACCAGGACCACACCCCTAAATGCATTGAAGCAACTGCCATGTGATTGGTTGATTAGATAATTGCATTAATGAGAAATTGAACAGGTGTTCCTAATAATCTTTTAGGTGAGTGTATTTATTTTTGCAAAGGTCCCTTTAGGGGCTCCGTAAAATTCTGATTGGATGAGCATCTCATTATCACACATGTGACCACACATTCTATATAAACTGCTGTTCAAAAGTTTGTTTTTGAAAATAAGTATCTTTTGCTCCCCAAGGCTGCAGTTATTTGATAAAAAATACAGCAATATCAGTAATGCTGTGAAATATCATTACAATTTAAAATAACTGTTTTCTGGTTTAAAACATTAACAAAATTATATACTGTATATATATATATATATTCTTTTGATGCAAAGCTGAATTTTCAGCATCATTACATCAGTCTTCAGTATCACATGATCCTTCAGAAATCATCATTATTATCAATGTTGAAAATAGTTGTTCTGCTTTATATTTTTGTGGAAACCATTATATATATATATATATATATATATATATATATATATATATATATATATATATATATATATATATTTCAGTATTCGTTGATGAATGGACATTTATATTTATAACATTATGTAACATTATGCCTTACTGTAACTTTTGATCTATTCAATGCATCCTTGCTAAATAAACATATTAATTTCTGAGGCCAAAACTTTGAACAGTAGTGTTGGTGCATTCATGTTCAGCCATGTTACTATAATAAGAAGATTCTGCCTGTTACTATGGCATGAGTTAAGAGGTTTAATGTGTGGCTTTGTTATTGATGACATTAATTCACTTTCATATTAGGTTGAAGAAGTGATAAATGCAATAAAATAATAAAATAACACCAAATGGTAAGTTTAAGTAATTAACTACCTGCTCGAGGCTAGTGCTGTATCGTGAATAAGTCACGGCTGAAGGGCGTTGTTAGGCACGACGCAAAGCGGAGTTCATTTACGATACAGAACAGCCTCTCGTTCCTCATGCCTACTTATATGACATCCCAACAGCCAAAAGGAAGAAGTCAGAGCTTGCAGTTGCAATTAGTTTTTACTACTTCAAAACGAATGAAAATGAACACCAGAAATGTGCCAAGATGCTGTGTTGATTGGCAACCATGAACATCCTGCATTTAGAATAATGAACTGTTGGGCCTACTCTGTAGAAGAATAGTTGAATCTGATTATCAATATATTAAATTGAAATATGTATTGAACTCTGGTGTCCTTTATCATATTATCAATTGTTATCAATCCTATCTCTTCTGTGCAGGGTTGTCTATAGTGATGACAGATGTGCTGCGTCATATTCCTCTGGCTGTGCTGTTTGGGATATTTCTGTACATGGGCATCACTTCTCTTACTGGTATCCAGCTTTATGAGCGAATCACACTCATGGTCACGCCTGCTAAACATCACCCTGACCACATCTATGTCACCA
Source organism: Leuciscus leuciscus (assembly GCF_965113295.1). NCBI lineage: Eukaryota > Metazoa > Chordata > Actinopteri > Cypriniformes > Leuciscidae > Leuciscus > Leuciscus leuciscus. The sequence goes on from NC_138731.1 coordinate 40,057,106, forward strand.
AGGTAATCAGTTCTTCCCAAGAGTTTGAGCTGGTGGTGATGTTATTTACAAATGCAATGATGATCATCTGTGTTTGTGTTTGATTTTGGTATATGCTACAAGTTTGTACTAAATTGACATCTGGATTCTGTTTGAAAGTTTTTTAAGCATCCACAAGGTGGCGCACAAATCCCCATTGCAATTTGCACTTTTTCACAGAATCCCCAAAATTAAAATGACAAACCACTTTTAATAAAAAGGAACACTGTATATAGTTTACATGCACAGTAAGGGTCCATAAGTCTGAGACCACATTGGAAATCTAGGCTTGAAAATATTTCATATTCTGCTCTATTTCTGTTGCTTATGAAATAAGCAAATTTGTGTCTGACAATATAATTTATGCAAAAATATGATCTATTATATTATAATAGAAAAATGCTAAATAGAAGCATTTTCACAAGTTTTCAGACCTTGTTGTAATTCTAGGCTTAACGTGTTTGACATTCAGGTGAAGACTTGGCGTATGAACATGTTCACCATCATTCAGTTGTTGTGTATCGTCCTGCTGTGGGTGGTGAAGTCGACCATAGTCTCTTTGGCCTTTCCCTTCATCCTAATCATGACCGTACCTCTGCGTAGACTCATCCTGACCAGGATCTTTGAGGAGAGAGAGCTTGCAGCGGTGAGTCTGCTAATTAATATTGCATTCATGTTTGTCCATGCTCTCCTTTACACCTGATGATCCGATCAAAACCTGGTTTTGATTTCATTTTAACACATTTTTTGTTCTTGCAGTTGGATGCTGATGAGGATTCGCCAAATTTTGATGAAGATGGACGCGATGAGTACAACGAGATCCACATGCTTGTCTAGATGCAGGTCACATGGCTCACCTCGTCACTGACCGATCGATCGCAGGTCTATGCATAATGGGAAAGGTGTACGGAATCTGAAGAACTCTGATGTACTGCCGTCTTTCAGAATTATTTCATGTGTACTTTGAAATCATATTTTGGATACTTACTATTATTTATCTTTTTTCTCTTTGTTTTTTTTTTTCTCCCAAAAACGTGGCCTACATGTTTGACTGCTGCTGCCCAGTGACCTTTGAATATAATATAATATAATATATAGATATGGCCCGTGCACCTTAGACCTCCCAAAGTGCAATGATGGTGAGACAAATCCAATAAGTTGCGCCTGTAGATCTTTGTTGCCTTGTACTGTACTGTAGGCATTGACCACAGGGTCTGAATATTACAGTAGCATGACCTCTCAGTGCCCTTTAGACTGGTCAATCCCTTTGCTGTGCAGTCCCGTTGCTTGAAAACAGTAGTGCAGTCCCTTTAGACGTACTTTATGCAGTAGTGAGATTACTTTGATTGATGTATGCAGTAGTTACAATACGTGTAAAGGTGCTATATGGAATAGCATGCAGAAAATGTCCCTGCTTCCTGACAGATATCACTCTCAGCCTGTCAGTCATTTTGAATTAAGTCGCTTTTTGGAGTTAGCGAAACAAACCTTCGAACATGATTTCCCTTCCAAACAGATTCACTGCTAAAAGTTTATTTTATTTTATTTTATTTTATTTTATTTTATTTTATTTTATTTTATTTTATTTTATTTTATTTTATTTTATTTTATTTTATTTATTTTATTTATTTTATTTATTTTATTTATTTTATTTATTTTATTTATTTTATTTATTTTATTTATTTTATTTTATTTTATTTATTTTATTTTTTTTACAAGAGATTAATTATCTCTCAGAACATGATTTCCCTTCCAAACAGATTCACTGCTAAAAGTGTATTTTATTTTGTATTCTATTATTTATTTATGTTATTTTTATTTATTTATTTGTCTTGAAGTTTCCCAGAGTGACTGATAAGTTTATTTTCTTTGAGCAGCTCAGCTTTATTTTGCTATATATAAATTTAGCATTTAGAATTTATAGGCTTTATTGCCCAAATCTGTTCATTCAAGTCTGTGTGTTTTCAATATAGATCTTTTCAGAGAACTAATTCCATTCCTTATGCTGTTATACTGCAGTGTATTTGGGAACAGTTCAGCTGAAATAGGTTAAAGCCATAGAAACCTGGATTTCGTTGATTGCATAAATGCTAACTTTTTGAATCAATACGATTCCAAAGGCTGTCAACTGCCAGTGTGTATGGATGCACTTATTGCTACAGTTTAGACTGGAGGCTTTGATGAAACGTACTGCCAAATTGTTTGTCAGGGTCATAGGATAAGGTCAGAGGATAGCTACAATGTGCATGACCTTTTAAAATCCTTGTTAAGCCAACAAATCCATGTTTCCCTTGCCTTGATATAAAGCCTTTAAAGGTGATGTGTGTATTTTCTGTGTTAAAATACTTTCTCCCAACCTAACTTAATATGCAGCAACATATTGAAAACATTGCTCTGTTTGTTTGAGCATCCCGACCAGCCCGACACAATCAGCAAACGAGTTTAGTTCACTAGCAGTTAGACTTTCGAGTCACCTGTTTGCCGTTCCATTTGGATTATTATTATTTTTTTAAACCTTTACATCTTCATCTCTTTCTTTGTGTTTTGATAAAGAAATTTCCTCTGATCAAAACAGTCTCATACATAAGGCTCAGACGGACCTGAAAACAGGAAGAATCGTTCCATTACAGTCATGTTTTGAGTTCGGACAATTGCCTTTAGAGAAAGCCGCCCTTTTGGACTGTAAATAGCGTGCCGTCCATGCGTGTATTGAATTTGTTTGTGCGTAATACAGACTTCTTGGTCTTGTCACGGTACACTAGCTCATTTCATCACAAACACATATTCCACATGTGTTTCTTTTTGCTCGTCGTTTCCCCAGTTTTTTAGTGTGAAAACAAGGGGAAATTGTGCAATATAGGAATATCTGTCATGCAGTGCTATGCTTCTCTGAATAGATGTTTAGTTTCTTGGAAAGCACAAAGCTAAGTGCTGCTTTCGAGCCTGAGAGCGGTAAGGGGAGATCTGTGGTTGCGAATGGCAGGTCTTTGAAGCACTTAATACGAAGCCACACATCTGAGGTGTTTTGCCGTGTATTCTTAGTTGAGCCATCGGATAGCTCTGTCCGGAAGCCAAAAGGGTAAACTGATGGTAAAATGTTGGTTTTAATTTTTTTGCCCTTAGCATTTATTAGGGATGTAGCTGAGTGATGAAATTTGATGAGGACAAGCCAGCTGTAATTGCTTGAGAATCGGATTCCCAGTGTGTGAAGCCTTTGGCAGGCTCATCGGTTGGTAAGCTACAGATCTTAGTTTTAGCTACATATGTTAGCTGACCAAAGGCAAATGTTATTGCTCAAAAATGGCTCTTTTTGTAGCTCAGGAGATTTATTGAAGTTCTGAGTGAGGTTTTATGTAAGGTAAATGGGAAATGGCATTCACATTCCTTTTTTAGTTCTGTAATGTGACATCTCTGATGAAACAGGATTTTTTAATTAGCCAAAATATAAGGTGGGACTTGATTTTATAAATTAAGTGAGCATTAAATGGCAAAATGGAGACATGTGGTGAAGGGGCCGGGCTCAAATATTAGAGTGATGTCAGCAAACAGGAAAGTCATTTCAGAGGTAGAGTGAGTTGTTACACTTTTAATGAGGACAAACATTGTTTCCTTTGGAATAATGTGCACCGAGGCCAGGAACATGCATTAATGAAGTTAGTTGGATACATTTTGTCTCCATGTTGACTTGGTCTCAGATATTTTTCCAAAAATTACTTCGGAGAAGTTAAATAAAAATGAGATGATTGTGCATGTTGTTGCTATAAAATTAATGTGGAAAGCAGCTCAGATACTCTGGTCTTGAAAACAAATTGATGAAAAATGTGGCGCATTTGCTCCATCTCGTTTTCAATTATATGGAGATATTCAAGAGATATTCTGTGTAATTTTTCATTCCAATTGGGTTGAAACAAAGCTCCTTGGTTGCTCTCAGAGCTGATGTTTTCTTGGGGTTATTAGTTTCTTGTATATCTCGAAGAAGTTTAAAGCTTTATGGAGAGTCTGAAATGTATTGCACTACCACTAATGCTCACACTTCCATCACAATCTCTGCAGGCTTGCTTTTTTGAGTTAGTTCAATCCAAGCAACAAAGGAAAGTGAAAGAAACAGAGACATGTTTTCCAGGAGCTTTTTGATCTTCATCTCCCACTATGAATTAGCACTGTAAGCAGGAATGCTAAGTTACACAGATCTGCCCATTGCACTAATTTACATGATTGGCTTGATCCATGGATTGTGAGCATACAGGCCCAACTTTGTGTGCTTTCACCTCTAAGAGTAGTTAAGGTAAGCAGTGACGATTTGGATGCATCTTATTGTATTTGTTGGTTTTCATACTATTATTTGTCTGTCTATGGCAGCCTTTTAACCAACTTCAAGCTTGTCAGACTATTTAGCACCTAGTAGATCGGCCTCCATCTTCGATATTTGATGATAAATTGTGCTGCTCCTCTAACGAATTTTCTCCAGTCTTTTCTCCAATGATCTTCAGATTAAGTTAAAGGGACAGTTCATCCAAAAATGAATATTCTGTCATCATTCATCACCCTCATGTGGTTCCAAACACGTATGACTGTGGACCATAAACATAAATGAGATACAGTGGAAGTCAGTGGACTCCAGTGTTGTTTGGTTCACAAAGTTCTTCAAAATATCATCTTTTGTGATCTGCAGAAGAAAAAAGTCACATGAGGCTGAGTAGGCCTAAATGATTTTTCAATCTTGGGTGAACTATGTCTATGAACTATGTAGGAAAACAGACTGAATGGTTTGGTCATGGGTGACTTGTCAAAAATTTATTTGCTTATAACTTTTGAACAATTTGACCTAAAGTTAAACCATTTGGCCTCCTGATTCCTGGAGTTAGCCTATCTACCATTCTGGTACCAAAACAAAACTTACCTTAAGCTTGAAAATGAAAGAATGGAAATACTAAACATCACTTGATACCCGAAGCATTTTTGGGCCAAAACCTACAGTGATCACCAAGTTTGCTGCTATTCATTTACATCGAATTCAGTTCTCTCTTAAATTGGCTCTGATTATTTTCAGAAAATGTTGGATAAAAGCTATTAAAGGAATGTTCTGTTTTCAAAACCTCTTTCCTGTAGCAGCAACAGCATTTTCTGCTTTCTACTATCAGTCGTGGCTGCCTGGTTCAGCAGCAAAAGATTTATTCTAGATCAGAAGGGTGTTGTTTCAAACTGTTTTCAATGACTAACCTAGTTTTGCTAATGTGAATCATATTCCTTCAGTGTTTTGCCTCATAGTTGCTGCAACCAATATGTTTGACATGGAATTCCCCTTCAGGTTAGGAAATAGCAGATCATTCCTTTAAAGGGTTAGTTCACCCAAAAATGAAAATTCTGTCAGTAATTACTCACCCTCATGTTGTTCCAACCCCATGAGACTTTGTTCATCTTCGGAACACAAATTAAGATATTTTTGATGAAATCTGAGAGCTGTCTCACTCTTTCATAGGCTGCTAGGTAATCGATATCTGCCATCCCAGAAAAGTTAGTAAAGACATCGTTAAAAATAGTCTAAGTGACTACAGTGGCTCAACCTTAAGTTTATCAAGCGACAAGAATACTTTTTGTGTGCCAAAAACAAAACAAAATAATGACTTTATTCAACTATTCATTTTCTTCTGTGTGGGCCTCTGAGTGAGTTCACATATGTAACAGTGCAGCGTTTCTGGGTTGTATGTCAGAACGTAGGCTCACTATTGGCCAGCATCACACACATGACCAGCGTCGGCCAATAGTGAGCCTACGTTCTGACGTACAACCCAGAAGCGCTACGCTGTTACACTTCATGGACTTTGAGAACTTTGAGGCCCACACAGAAGAAAATGAATAGTTGAATAAAGTCTTTATTTTTTTTGCCGCACAAAAAGTATTCTTGTCGCTTGATAAACTTAGGGTTGAGCCACTGTAGTCACTTAGACTATTTTTAACGATGTCTTTACTAACTTTTCTGGGATGGCAGATATCGATTACCTAGCAGCCTATGAAGGAGTGAGACAGCTCTTTAAGCACAAAAAAAAAAGGTTTTAATATTGAATTCTTTGAGCCACAGATGTGATGCAGTGAATGTACATGGAGTGGCATAGATTTCTTGCACCCACTGAACTGTTACAGTGGTTATAGACATGTTACTCACCCAACTAACGAAGTATCTGGGAGACTTTCACCTGATGTGGAAGTCCAGAAGCTCTCCGTAGTTGAAGAGCACACTTGTTCGGGTTTGCGGGGAGCTCAACGATGTCGGTACCTCACTTATTTTAGGGTCATATGAGAAGTTGAAAAAGGAAAAACACTTTGTGTGGATATGGTTATTATGTGAAATAATAAAAAGCACTGCCATTTCCTGTTTGTGGTTTTTAGGATGAAAAGGAAACAGTATGATTTGTGCAACCGCAAAATGTGTGTCTGAATGACTACGGTTTTGGTGGATGGTGCCACCCTGTATGTGCAGACCACCCACCCGATGCTATGAAAGATGTGTTTAACTTCATGTCTGATGCCTTTTACACTTGCTTGCATTTTGTTTCATGTTGTGAATTTTAAATGTACACCATTCTTCTTCCCGTTGTGATGAAATGGATGACAATCAGAAATATTTGCAGTCAGATTATATTAATCTCATTCACACCCAACACATTTAACAGTTCACACAGACCACACAAAAGCCAGTGTTTTGGTTCTAACAAAGCATTTTACTCAGTTGTAAACAGTTACGACTACAAGCTGAAGATACTGAGACTCATTACCTCTGTTACATGCTAATTCAAACAGTGCTAACTTTAGATCCAGATGAGACAACCTCTATATAACACACACACAAAAAAAGAGTCATGGCAAATCCTTTATTTTATGTAGTGGTTTTTGAGTTTGCAGCATTTTAGACCATGTCAGAAAGACCTCTATTAGATCTCTAAAAGTGTTGCCTGGTCATAATTAAGACGTGTAGTTTGTCTGTCAGAAAATAAGACAAACATTTTGAGTTCATATGGTGAAAATTATGTATTATTTAGCATTAGCAATACTGAAAATACTATGATGTTATGTGTATATTTAATAGCAGTTCCAATTGCTATTCTGTAAAAAGAAAACACTGTTTTCAGAGCACTGTAAAACAAATTGTTATTTTTTTGTCTCAAAATAAATATTTATTATGTGTTTCAAATGTCTTTGCATTGACTGTTTAAATGACTGCATCTATCTGTATCTGTGTGTGTGTATATATATATATATATATATATATACTGTATGTATGTATATATATATATATATATATATATATATATAGTTTGAATTTGAAAGTCTCAGGTTGGTAATGTTTTTTTTTTTTTTTACTTAATACTTTTATCCAGCTTAATACTTTAATACTAAGGATCCTTTAAATTGATCAAATGTGACAGTAAAGACATTTATTATGCGTAATAAGTTCTGTTTCTGTTCTTAGTCCACTCCTGTACTCCCTCTACTGAGTGGCAACACACAACTCCAACGCCATCATAAAGTTTGCTGATGACACAACAGTGGTAGGACTGATAACTGAAGAACGATGAAACCATGAGCGAGACCAAGGAGATTGTGATGAACTTCAAGAGACAAGATAGAGAACAGAGCCCCATCAGCATCAACGGGACACCAGTGGACAGGGTCAGCATCTTCAAGTTCCTCAGTGTCCACGTCACATGGTCTGTCCACACAGAGGCAGTAGCTCCTCTTCTTCCTGAGACGGCTGAGGAAGTTTGTCCTGAACCTTCGCATCCCCAAGGCGTTCTACACCAGCACCGTGGAGAGCATCTTGACTGGCTATGTCACTACCTGGTCCGGCAACAGCACTGCCATTAACAGGAAAGCCCTGCAAAAGGGTGTTGCGAACAGCCGGACACATCATTGGAGGTGAGCTTCCCTCTCTCCCGGACATCTATGAGGAAAGCTGGTGGCATCATCAGAGACTCCAGCCACCCGAGCCATGGGCTATTTTCGCTGCTATCATCGTGCGGAAGACTATGTGACAGCTTCTTCCCTCAAGTGATCAGACTTCTGAACTCTTAAACTCCCACATTCAGCCTTTTACAGTCTCACACCGGACCCTTATATACTGCTCTTTAGATATAATTATCCTAATTCATTGGCTGACACAATATTAATTCAACTGACTTAAACTAAACGGACTGATCAAACCCACTGTTCATAATCACTTGTGTACTCGTTGCGACAGTATTACATTATATAGTATTTTACATTATATATTTGTGCGGGGGGAATATATATATATATATATATATATATATATATAGCCTGCATTTGTATCTTAAGTGTATATTGTATAATATGCAGTTCATTGAGTATATGTATATTCTGTGTTGTTGTGCTATAACTTATGTATACTGTGTATACTATATATTGTCCTAACATAGGACTATAGAAAACGTAAAATTGTACACTGTAAAAAAAAATTACATCCCCAAGTCAAAAATTTCAAGTGACCGATAACATCTAAATTTTTCACTTAGTCTGACGTATTATTTCTCATTGAGCCAATGTTAACAGACTATTGCAAGAAATTTAGATGTTATCGGTCACTTGAAATTTTTGATTTGGGAGGGTTAGAAATTTTTTACAGTGTAATAATATTTCACAATAACACTGTTTGTACTGTTAAACAAAGGAACTCTTTGTGAAAATAAGTGTACATTTACATGAAAATAATGCATTAAAAACTGAAAGATTTTTCCTTTGCTTTTTTCGCACAGAGACAACTACTTTGTCTAAATGATCCACATTCACACGGATCCGTGAAAATAACTAAAATTGCTGTATTATGCTCCCAGGACAGTAGTTGGCAATGTCACTTTGTAAAGAAACACTGACATGGCTATAGACCGAACACGTAACACGAATGCGCATGCCGTCACCGCTTCACAAATTCATTTGTAATTTAGCGTTTTTGCCTAAATGTTTGAATGACAGTATAGATAGTAAAGCATTCCTGCAGCTCATGAACAGTAGAGCAGGAGAGCAGGGTCATGGATTCAGAGATAAAAGCATCTGCCAAATGCACAAATGTAATCTAGTATGGTCTTTAGGAAACTTAATAGCCAATCAAATGGTGCATTAAATATCATTGCAGATATATTGTGAGTGTCAGGCCTTTCAAAACATCTGAGAATACTTTGATTCATTCACATTATCCATTCTAAAAAGTAACACTCTGTCTGATCATCGGTTGTAGTTTGCCAGTCTATACTCTAATTGAAGTACTGGCAGAGGAACGGTATTATGAGCGGGACAATGGTGCAGGGGACGATGAGCAGCAGGAGGGTGGGCACACCTGGATCCTTCATATATAAGCACAGAGAAAAATACACCTTGTGGATATCCATCAACACGTGGTGTCTGTAGGGAGCGTAGGTACAGCATGTGTTGTTAGCCAGATTCTCAATGCACAACATCAGGTTGACGTAGTGTCTGAGAGACCAAAAGAAACAGCAGGTGAATTACAGAGAAACTAACTTTTTTTTTTTTTTTACTCTGACACTTCCATACAAAAATGCCCTAAAAACATTATTCAATGTTCATTTAACAATGTATTAATACAGTAGTATCATTAATGTCAACAGTAAAATATATGGGAAATGTTTACTCCCTTTCACAAATTGATATATGACTATGTATAGAGAGGACAATATATATATGATATGATATGATATTATATATCATTATATAAGTTGCATTTTATTGCTTGCTGTAAGCATTGTTTTCTCAGTATAGAACTGTACCCATTTTTTTTAGGTCATGACCCACCAGTTGAGAACCACTCGTATAACCTATTCATTAGCAGAAAGTAAGGGCCAAACCATAAAAATGTTGTCCTGCGCCCCCTGAATTGTAGCGACAGCCCTGGCACTACAAGAGAAGTCAAGTTGAAGGTACGCTGTAATTTGTTGGCTCATCGAGATACGCAATTACTTGGACTAAATATTTTGGTTTAAGACAACCCACATGGGCTGGCTGTCGTGAAGATTGAAGAGTGTAAAGTCATCCTCTGGGTTTGGCGTTACTGTTCATAAAAATCTGATGTTACAAAGACCCCAGGGAAGCAGAAAGGCTTGACTTTCCCATGACTCTAGACTGCAGACGCTCTTTAAGAAGAAGTCATTCAAATCCCTACTGAGGGATTTTTTTTTTACTTTTGTCCCATTAGATAGATAGATAGGGATCCATTCATCCCTATCTATCTATCTATCTATCTATCTATCTATCTATCTATCTATCTATCTATCTATCTATCTATCTATCTATCTATCTATCTATCTATCTATCTATCTATCTATCTATCTATCTATCTATCTATCTATCTATCTATCTATCTATCTATCTATCTATCTATCTATCTATCTATCTATCTATCTAATGAGACAAAAATGGATGGACGGACACATATGAACAGATAGATAGATAATAAAATAAAATATTAATACAATTATAAATAAATAAATTGCATGAAATGAAAAGATAAGATAAAAATAATGAATGAAATAATAGATATTTAGAATAAATAGATAATATTATAGAATAATAATTCTAATAATAATAATAATAGATAAAAGAATATAATAAAATATGAATTACAAAGATACAATAATATACAATAAAATTTAAATAAGATTCAACAATAAAATAAAATATTATAAATAAAACCAAAAATAAAGATAAAATAACATAATGAAATACAATGTAAATTCAATAAATAAAATTAAATAACAAGGCAAAATAAAATAGTTAAATAATAAAACAAAATAAGCTTGCTATGATTTTGTTGTTGTTGTTGTTCTTTTTAAATATTACTCCAATTGTAGTACTTAAACTTATTTCAGTTAGTAGCCAAGGCAACCTTCCTAATTTATGTTTAGTATTTCATTGAATATTTGTGATTTTATATTATTTCAATTAACAAAAATGTTTTAACTAGTTAACGATAATTACCCTGTTTGAAAGCTCCAGATCGCGGGTACAAAACTCAGGGAACGTTTACACGATAACGATGTTAAAACACGGAAATATTTTTGCTTTTCATTTTTCGTGCACATACGACATGTTGTCAAAACGATCCCCATTCCTATGGATCCCCGAAAGTGAGTAAAAACGCTGTATTCTGCTGCCAGGCCAGTAGTTGGCAATGTTACTTAAGAAACACTACACCCCTATATACTGAACACATACGCATGACGGCCCCGTTTTCACCAATTCACGATTTTGTAGTTTACACAGAGACGATAACGTTATCGTTTTCAAAAACTTTCAAAAGTTTGTGTTTCCAGGCTCCCAAAAATGCTGTTTTCGTATAAATTAATGGCCAAAACGCAATTTTTTTTTGCGTTTTTAGATGAAAACGGTGTTGTGTAAACAGCCCCTCAGTTCCTGGAGGGCCACAGCCCTGCAGAGTTTAGCTTCAACCCTAATTAAATGCACCTGATCAAGCTAATCAAGTCCTTCAGGCTTATTTGAAAACTACAGGGCTGCGTCCGAAATCGCATACTCTCTTGAGTAGGGGCTTATTTAGAATAAGTAATTACTTAATGACCGCAAAAAAATTATGTTCTAAATAGTATGAGTGTGTGTAGTATCAATGTAACTTGGCTACATTCGCCATGTTGTCATTATCATGTGACCAACCAAGAGTCAGTTATGTTGCTTTACTGCCATTCACAAATCCTCTCCCGTGGCCTCATGGGATTGTAAAGTGTCCATTCATAGTATGCATACTTCAAAATCTCACCACAAGTATGATCCGGGTACTTTTTTAAATTCAGTACTGTGAATTTGAACATGCTTCTTTGGTCATAATGTTTTTCACCTATATGAAGTTCCTAAACGCAAGTTAGGGAGGAGTGAGCCCATCTAATCTTTCAATCAACAGCCTGAGTATATAAGCAGCCGCTTACCTCTCTCTAGCATCAGCTGTTCCAGTATCCCTCCACCTCCCCAAACTCCACCTTCATCTCAGGTACCTTGCCCTTCAATTATCATATCCTACATTTAGCCACTGGGGGGTATATCAGAGCTTGAGTTGAAGCTGCTTCATCGAGCCCCTCTTCAGTGGACAGCAAGCCAAATAAGTTTAACCTAATATCTTAAAGATTTTATGGGCAAGCAAACTCGTTAATATATAGTAGGGAAGTATGCGAATTCGGATGGAGCCCAGGTATGTGTTGAAGCAGGTTTGGAACTAAACTCTGCAGGGTTCTGTCCCTCCAGGACCCCTGCTCTAGGAGAAGTTACAGCTGCTTGTGTCAAGACAATATAACAATCAACTATCTCACCTTCTAGTGGTTGGCCAGGGACAACTGAGTTGGTAGTCAGTGGTTGCCATAGTCTGAGTGAACGGCAGAACACAAAATTCATGAACCGTAGCATCATAGGTTACTTTGTCACATGGCAGACCCCTGCACCTTTCTGGCGGCATCCAGACGCTTTCTGCTCCCTTCACCAAGACTGGGACAAAGTAAAAGAAGATGCATTAGAAAAGATACATTAGCCATTTCTACAGCCACTAAAAGACGTATAATTTACACAAAGGATGATTTCATGTCTGTAAATGGCCATTTCCTTTGGACTAATTGCATTTGCTTGCTCCAGACAGAAGAGGGAGGGTCTGTTGAATCTCTCACGAAGGCATAGAGGGCAGTTGTGATTACCTGCGAACGCTAAACACATGATGAAACGGGCAGAAATCACAGAGGCCTCGCTTCTCTCCATCCCTGAAGAATTCTGGGAAAAGCAGAGAACCTGTGAGTTTTCGTCAAACAGTCCAAACAATGCCTGTATTAATGGCGCGATGCCTTTCAAACAGATCCGTGAAACTGGCCCAAAGGATATTCTTTATCTTGATGAGAAATATAAGCCACGGCAGGCTGAGGAGGTGGAGGAGGTGGTCTCATAAAGCACAATATTTAAGTGGTCTCTTTGTTCGGGCTGACATCGTTATGGCTGCGGTCCATTTGCTCACTTTATCATGTTTCCAGAGCTCTTGTTTAGAGTTCCCCTCTGATGAGTCTCCCACATTTGGTGATTTATATCTTCTAAGTATGCTTGACTTTTACTGACATGGGCAAGATGCACATTTTCTCTTGGCTCTGATTTAATGGAACAATCTTTCCACCAGCATGTGTCTCAGCTGGGCTCAAACAGTGTCAAAATATTCCAAAAAGGCTCATTATTCCCGCAAGCACTTGTTAGCTTTTGCACATTTGTTTTACACCCACCATCCTTCATTATGAAACATGTGTGAAAGACCTTTTATTTACAAAAACAAGGGTTCAGATTACAGTCAAATATATCAAATGGCTTTTGGAAAGTTAGTCTCAAACCCAAAGGAAAATATTGCTCAGAGACTTCTCGTTCATAACTCATGAGACTTAATGGAGAACAAATACAGTTATGATTCATTAGTGTTACATATGTTTCAAAGGTGGAAATTTAGGAATAAAATGGGACACTTCATGGAGATCTGTTAAATTTCATTAAAGTATCAATTTTGTCTCAGATGTTTCTCCTACAAAAAAGGGGGGGATTTGTTGACAGGAAACCCTCAGAAATATAGGAGTCATTTACACGACACTATTTTCAACTAATTTTGTATGCGTTTTACACTACAATGGCGTTTTGGGGAGCCTGAAAACACAAACTTTTGAAAATGGATTTCAAAGTGCAAGTTTTTGAAAACGATACCGTTATCGTCTCCATGTAAACTACAAAAACACAGTGAAAGCAGTGACGTCATGCGCATGCGTATCACATGTTCAGTCTATAGGTGCTTAGTGTTTCTTTACTAAGTGACATCGCCAACTATTGGCCTGGCATGAATTATACAGCGCTTTTAGTTTTCGTGGATCCGTGTGAACAGGGATCTTTTTTACGACGTTGTCGTCTATACACGAAAAATGCAAAGGAAAAACTAATAACATCAATAGAATGTTTATTTAAAGTTATAATAATGTTCTCAAATGTTAGCATAAAAATTTTGCTTTATACATTGTTCATGAAGTGTTTTTGTTCTGAAACATTTTAGTTGGATGTTCGTCGAAATTTTTTTTTAAATGTTACTAACTTACTACTTGTTTCAGAATGTTCAGAGAACACTCAAAAGTAACATTCCCGTAATGTTTGAAGAATGATATAATGGAATGTTGCCTTAAAGTGATAGTTCAACCAAAAATAAAAATGATGTATGTGTTTCTTTCTTCTGTTGAACAGGAAAGGAGATATTTTATGGAAGTCAATTTGTTTATTTGAAGACATTCTTCAAAATAGCTTAATCAGAACAAAGAAACTTATACAGATTTAGAACAACTTGAGGGTGAGTAAATTATCACAGGATTTTCATTTTGGGGTGAACTATCCCTTTAACGTCTGTATAAACATTTTGCAAAAACGTTTTTAAGACATTTAAAAAACTTCCAGTTTTCAACATTCAGAGACCATTTAGAAATAATGCTTTTATAACTTAATGAGAACATTAGCAAAACATTCTTAGAACATTTTTTTTTGTTAGCTGGGAAAGAGCTATACAATTTGTGACAGTGCAATTCAAATGATTTGGTATTGGATGAATTTGATGAGAATAATTTGAGTTTATAATAATATCTTTGATTCTTTGATCTTTTTGATTGCAGACTTGGTGGGTTTTTTTTTTTTTTTTGGCAAATGTGAGACATCAAGATCTCTTCTGAGACTTTTAGAGGAGACACTTGAAAATACTAAAGTTCTTTTTTTCCCGGAGAAACATCTGAGAAGCAGGAGAACATTTGCGCTCTATGTAATCTCATTCCTAAAATGGTTGAGATGTGTACAGCCATCTGTACAACATGGATAATAGTCAGAATGTTAAGACCAACGCTTTGCCATTCCCACATCACTAACAGGTGGACATTTTCTGCATGATCTTTAGCACCACCCACTATTGTTAATATATATATATTTTTCAATACAAATCCAGCTTTTAAAATCCGCACTTACCTTGCCTTTGGAGCAGCCTCTCAGATTATATCACCTACTTATGCTAGAGGATAAATTCAAGTATCTTCAGAGCCTGTGCTGTGATCCACACTAATGGAGAGAGAGAGAGAGAGAGAGACAGAGTGCATATGTACACAGTCACTGAAACTCTTGATGTTAATTAGAGTGGGAATTTGCTTTCGCAATGACAGCCACTAAGCCTCTGGACGTCTGTTTCCTTTCCCAGGCTCCTGTGTGTCCTTCCCTTTCGTTCTCAGGCATGTGATCCACGTTCCAGTGTGTCCCAGGCCTGATCACAATAAACATTCACACCAAGTCTGGCTACTAATTTCAAATTCATTTTGCTATATTGGCATGACATATTTTAGTAGCTTACATATTGCTATATCATCACATGCAGGGGAAATAACATTTATTTTAAAGTCAATATGAAACAGCATTTTTGGCATGGCATACTTTAATACATATTCATTATCGTACATTGCATGACGATAAATAAAATAATTTTGGTATTAAAAAATAATAATAATAAAATGCTAAACTATGGATAAATCACTCTAAGTCAATTTTAAATGCATTTTTGGCATGATTTAATTTAATATATATCGCTAAACCATTGCAGGGGGATAAAATTAAATATTTTTTGTGTAAAAAATAAGAATAATAGAATGATAAACTATTGATAAATCAATTTGAAGTCAATATTAAACAGCATTTTTGACTTTACATACTTTACATATTGTTAAGTGGATAAAATAAAATAATTGTTTGTATAAAAAAAAAAAACTTAACAAGCCACTTTAAGGTCAGAATTAAAAAATATATATTTTAGTACTGCTTAAGCTTTGCAAAGGGGGAAAACTAATCAATGAAAAGTAGAGGTAATAAAATAAGCACATAAAATACTAATACATAAATAGAAAATAGTTTTTGCTACTGAATGCTACTTTTTTTTCTCTCTACTTTAAACTAAACTTCAAATGTCTTTCCAACCCATTTTACTTCCACAAGTGTTGTTTTTCTAAGTGAAACTGTATATTTGTAGGATATGACTTGATTTTATCTGATACAAATTCCCAGGACCTGCATGGAACAAAATTATAATTAATATCATGCACCAATCATTCGAAATAAGACCAGGAAAGTGATTTGGAAAGTTAAGAAGGTCCTGTTGACTTTAAGAGTTGTGTGACATGCACATATTCCCCAGAATCCCCTTCCTACTGGCCACATATTCATGCCATGAAGCAAGTTATCTTTGTGAATAATCATGCAGATGTTTCACTCAAATTTACGAGTTCTGTCATGGTGCATGTTGGTCTGCATAATCCTAGAGATGATGATAAAATGATGCCAGGCACACAACAAAAAAAAGAAGAAGAAGAAGAAAAAAAGATCAGGGATTCATAACAGCACATTTCCCATCCATGCAATTTTGCAGCATATGCACATTTCATAAATCAGTTCCTGCAGGGGAGACCTTTCCATGACCTCTAAAAGGAAAGTGGGGATCTATTTGTGTGTGTGTGTGTGTGTGTGTGTGTGTGTGTGTGTGTGCTTGTGGAGGGGAAACATTTGTAAACATGAATTAGGTATGCAAGTGAAACAGCAGAGGAAAAAGGAAAGCTGAATCAGCCGGGTAGTGCCTTGAACCTTTTCCATTAAATCATTTCCCCGAATTCTAACCATAAAACAAGACGGCTGTCTGAAGCCCGGCCAAAAAGCATTAATAACTCCTGGGTTTTGTTTGAGTTTTAATGCTTCTCCAAAGTTGAGGTTTGGGTTTGTACAACAGAAGAACGAGAGTGGAGTTGGCACTCCGTCGCGTTTAATAAACAAAATAAATTGCACATATTTTCAAAAAGGGCAGAATTTAATAACTCAAAGAGCTTATTTTACACGCTTGGTTACAAAATCTTATCTTTCACTGTTCGGTTAAGAACTACAATGTACATTGGCTAAAACAGACATTTCATATTCAATGCAATATTTTTGATGCACAAATTTGTCTTGGCCATGACAAAAAGTTTTGCCCGATATTGTGGTTCCCAGATATACAACCCAAATCCAGAAAAGTCGGGACATTTTGTAAAATGCAATAAAATCAAGAATCTGTGATTTGTTAATTCTCTTTCAACTTTATTTAACTGACAAAAGTATAAAGAAAATATTTCACTAAATTGTATTTTGCAAATGTAAACATTTAGATTTTGATGGCTGCAACACACTCCAAAAAAAAAAAAAGAAAGGCAAAATAAAAGTGAAAAGCATATAAAATATCCAAGTTAAACTCTTTTGAAACAGTCCACAATAGGTGAATTGGTAATAGGTGAGGGTATCGGGATTGAGTGTAAAACGAACATCTCAGTCTTTGCATATGGGTAATTGCTCATCACTTTGTGCCAAATATCATGAGAAAATTGTCAAATCGCTCAAAAATCACATTTCTAAATGCAAGATTGCAAAGAATTTAGGTCTTTCACCATCTACCATACATAATATTGTGAAAAGATTCAGAGTATTCAGAGAAATCTCAGTCTGTGTAGGGAAAAGCAAGAGACCTCTGTTGTATGTGCATGACCTTTGAGCCCTCAGAAGGCATTGCATGAGAAACCGTCAAGCTGCTAAATATAGCCATATGTGCCGGGGAGTTTCGTGGAAAACCGTCACTTAAAACAGTCTGCTACTGCATCAAAGAATGCCACTTGAATCTCTGTTGTATCAATGCAAATTTTCAGTCAACTTGCTGCTCATAATTAGCCTAGAAATCTAGACGCACCCTAGCGGCAGCAAAATGTATTTTGCAGCCAGGGCAGTCTAGCAACTCTCCATAGACTTTCGAGCTGCAAAAACCTAAATTGGGTCAGGCCAATCACGTCGCTTGTAGAGTAGGCGGGGCGGGCTTAACATATGACAACAGAGTTGCGACGGTTACCTGGCTGCTACTTGAAAACAAAGAATGACGGCTGCTGGAGAACAGTCTTTCGAATCGGCTTTGTCCGCGACTCTGGAGGACTTGGAGTTAAGTTTTTCTTTGAGAAAAGAGCACTTAAGTCATTCTTTAAAAAAGGAAGATGTGTTCGTAGTTTTGCCGGCCAGATATGGCAAAAGTTGAATCTATCAACTAGCTCCGCTGTTGGGAAAACGCTCTGGTTGGTTGAAGCGTTGTCCTATTGCGTGCAGAGGGAATTTGAAAGACAGCCGTTTATCCCGCCCCTCGGAGTGAGCGTGTCAGACTAAACATCTTGATGTAGGTCTTGCTTGCCAGGCTAGCTCATAATATAATTTGTAACGAAAATGGATGTAAATGCAAAGTAGAAGCATTTCTAGTATTGGTCTCAGACTTTTGGACCTTACTCTACATAAATGCATCACCCCCAGGAGCCCTAGATCAATGTTAACAACATCAGCAGATTTCCCACATACTGTTATATCAACATTGGAACATATACAAGGCCTCCCATAGTGCAGAATAAACGTAAGTGCCGTATCCATGACTTAGACAGCATGCTGAAACCTAAACGCACTATTGAAATGTTAAGCCTGCTGGAGTCTGACATATGTCAGGATGGATGTCTTTGGTTCATATGTGAAATTACATTATTTAAGGCATAGTATCCAGAGTTTTGACTTGAAACAAGTCTGGTCTACTTCGCAGATTTTTCCGATCACTAAGTTTTGTTTTTACATGCTGTTTAATGGCAGGGAAATCTGAAATAGATGATACCATAATCAAAGGCACAGCAATCTCAGCATACATTAGTACAGAAAACTAAATAAATTACTGGAAATATGTGCAAAATAGAGCGCTGGATAGATTATGTATTTTTGTAGGCTAAAATCCAGAAACGAGTTTGCATTTTAGCCTTTAGTTTTGAATGGGCGTTTGATTAAATGCCTGAAATAAGGTCTGTAGTTAAAACAAGCTCAATATATATTTTCACATTTTATTATTCTACAACATAAAATAATGTAATCGGTAATGCCCGCTTGTGATTTAGCCTATATATATATGTATGATTTAGATATTACGTAATTATTGTACTGTGATGGCCGCACTAGCAGCCACACATGGAAACAACAATAGCTTAAGGTGGTAACTCTTTCATTTGTTTTGAGCACATTACATACTATACAAAATAAATAACTGGACACACACTTTAGTTTTAAAAACTGTTTTATTGGTTATTTGACAGTCTTCTATTTGGGTGCACACATTTAGTTAACTTTGTCAATTTAGCTAATTTCAGGTTCATTATTTTTAAGTTACGTTCTGTGAAATTAATACCTTTCTCTTTGAGTTACCAGTTCTTGGGGAGTTGCTGCTGGGGGTCGCTGGCTGACAGGCAAAAGGACTTTCAACCATAGACAGTATATAAACTGGACACATTCTGAAATCTGAATCATTCCCTTCCGAAACTTGCAGAGACGGAGAGTGTGAGTAGGAGCTGTCCATGAGCTAGGAGCAGGAGCAACTTTTGCTAAGTATTCTGATTAATTACTTTGTCATTTTGCCTCTACGTCCCCCCGATTGCGCACGAGCTTCTCCTCCTGTCCATACGGTAATCTCTCTACTGTGCGACAGAGAGTCGAGTGGTTATGACATGACGCAATCGTTAGCCTATTTTTACAAAAACTGCTTCTACGGGGCCATAACGTAAGATACAAGGTAATGGAGACTTTTATACATTTTCGTGTTTCTTTAGAAATAAATAATGGACAAATGGAGTCTTTAAACGCCTCAGATGTAAAGTTATTCGATGTCAAAGTGACGCCGAAATGAATGGGAGTCAATGGGATGCTAACAGCAGGTGATGGTCCGCTAGCCAATGGCGGCGCCCGGGGAAACTTCAAAATAATATGAAACCCTGCCCCTACGTTAGGCGATCGGTGGAAACCTGAAAGAAAATAAGAAATATCATTAATACACAAAGGAATCGGTGAGTTAAAATGTTTATTTTAATATACATATTGAAATATGGTGATTCAGTGGTGTATCGGTGTATTTTTGAGAGGAAAAATTTTCAGTTTTGTATGGAGTAAATGTATACACGGTTTTAAAAATATGTACAGAGCTGTAAAAAAATGTATGTAAGTGTGGATTGAGTAAGAAAATTGTCCTGTGTGTGCGCGCAGGCCAGTTTTGTTATCTTAGAATTTAGATTCTGGATTCTTCTGTTCGAGGACTGTTTAATGAACACTTCAAATGTGCACTGTGTGAAGATGGCGGGCCACCCTTGAGACGACCAAAGACACTTAACTTTTGCCTTCCTGGACATCTGCATTGCTTCCAACGAAACATTTCATTTGGTTCTTGAAGGTTTGGAGTATTTACAACATTTCGTTCTTTTTGAGCACAGGACCATTCTTTATAAGGAACTGAGGGAAAAAAGAATATAATTTGTTATCATCTGGACTGACATTATCGAACTGTGCATTCTAAAAAGTTACTGAACAGATTTTGTTCATGCAATTTTACATATGAATGTTTATGGTGTAAACTTGTATATGTGATTTCACATACACTGGTATTTGGGTTATTTTTTTTAGTTAATTCAAGTGTTAAAATTGAGCTAATATTGACATAAGGTCATAAGTAAAGGAAGAAATCTAGAATTTGAACATTTGAGTCGAGAACAACATTTTATTTATTTTGAGGGAAGGAATCTGTGAAGTTCCATTTAAACGTGTTTTGTTAATTTCTATGCAGTGTTATTGACATACATAAAATCTGAAAAACCCAAATCTCACTTTTATATAAATAACGGAGACAAGTGAAGTCAACTAGAAGCACTAACTTCCTGATGGCTGAGCGTACTGCGCAGACTCAAACTGAGCTTGACGACGTAGATGTGACGTGAGCAACCCGTCTGTCTTCTAGTAGCTGTGCCAAGAGAAATCTGAATCATTCCCTTCCGAAACTTGCAGAGACGGAGAGTGTGAGTAGGAGGTGTCCATGAGCTAGGAGCAGGAGCAAAGTAATTAAGTATTCTGATTAATTACTTTGTCATTTTGCCTCCACTTCCCCCCGATTGCGCGCGAGCTTCTCCTCCTGTCCATACGGTAATTTCTCTACTGTGCGACAGAGAGTCGAGTGGTTATGACGCAATCGTTAGCCTATTTTTACAAAAACTGCTTCTACGGGGCCATAACGTAAGATACAAGGTAATGGAGCCTTTTATACATTGTCGTGTTTCTTTAGAAATAAATAATGGACAAATGGAGTCTTTAAACGCCTCAGATGTAAAGTTATTCGATGTCAAAGTGACGCCGAAATGAATGGGAGTCAATGGGATGCTAACAGCAGGTGATGGTCCGCTAGCCAATGGCGGCGCCCGGGGAAACTTCTAAATAATATGAAACCCTGCCCCCCTGCTTTCAACTGACTCTCAGCTGTTTAAGTAGGGGAATGGATAATTGGACTGCGCCATGTTTTCCCATATCATGGGGGTGGCAGAGTATTCCGTTTGAGTTGTTATTTTGTTTGTTAGTTATATTTTGTTGTTATGATTATTTAATTGTTTATATATTATGTGTTTTGTTTACCCCCTTTTGTGTTTTCCACATGTCTCATGGTGCCTTCACGTGCTATGGAAAAGATGATATTTTCCACTTGTGAACTGGTATTTACCAGTGTACCAGATTAAATAAAACAGAACATAGACCTGACAATAGTCACTTTTACAGTCATGTTGAATTTATAATTAAACCTTTGCAAACTATTCTAACCTGAACTATCAGATATATTAAGACTGAAAGAGTTATCTTAAGCTTAAAGCTGGTGATGCTAAAATGATGAAACCATGGTATTGCCTAACTTTAGCTTTTTACTTCAGGCGATTGTTTGAGGTCTCAAAATTCATAAAAGTTGTGTTGATTTGTGAAGATTATCTTGATGAACAAAACTTGTGAGAATCATAAACGTCTGTTGTCCACAGAGCTTATTTTCTGCAATAATCAATCAAGTCAATGGAAAAATCAAAAAAATTTTCGAGAGATCCAGGATGATGTGAACTTCTGGGTTGCCCTACAAAAATTAATCATCACTGCAGAACTATACGTGAGTATGGATAATTTCACAATTTCATGCAAAACATTAAATCCAGTGATTATTTCTTCTTCACAATCATTCACTCTATTAACATGGTAGTTTTAAAAACAATTTATGATGGACTGTGTGGTAATAAACTGCCAAAAGTTGTGTTGCTCTTGAGGAATCTAATTGGAGCTTGCCATTTTCTTGCTTTACAGTTTTCATTTCCAGTAGACATGAGGTGGTCAGTAATCAGACTGAGACAGAGTGATGTCTTGAAACTAATGAGAGCTCAACATGAAAGGCTCATAATGAATTAAGACATTTTTAGTGAGTGATGCATAACACTTTAAGCCATTTCCTTATTATTAGTTTGTTTAATTATCCCTCTTGAAGTTTAAGGTTTTCAAAGAAGTAATGATCTCACTGAAAGAGTATATTCTGGTAGCTTAACAACTTAGCGAAAACATCGTAAACAAGTGTGTTCGCCTAATCTGGATTTGACTCACTTAAATTGTTGAAGTACTGGAATATATTCTGGATTCTCCAGGGTTGAAGAGTGACACCAGCCTTGTCCTTTCTGCCAAACTACTTTTGTGATTTGCAACCAACTCCGCTGTGTTGAGACCAGGTCCATTCTTCGTCCAAGGTGACCACATTTACCCCACGTTCAGTTCGGTGCTTTCTTTGGAAGGCAGAACAGAGCGGGGCCTTATTGTTTCTTTTAATTTTAAAACGCAATTAAAGTGGAACTGGAAAACATTGCTCACCTCTTTCATCTCATCAGTCCAAGTTTTCGTCCTGGGTGTTAGCAAGGCCAGATGATCCTTTTCTCTGTTCCTTTCAATTACAGTCCAGCGTGAGCAATGGAAACATTCTCCTGCTCCACTGTTAAATTTGCTTCAATGAGACAACCGCTTGAAAGATGGACACCTATAAATGCTGTGAAAATACCTTTCAGCGCCATTCAGAATTTTCACACGGCGTAAAAGTATTTACCTAATGCACATCCATCTGGAGTTGCTAGGCAACATACACATGCTACAATCACAAGCCATTTGCGATGGGAAAAATTTCCAGGAGTGGTTATATGAAAACATTTCCATTTTAGTGAAATGCAGGCGTAATCCCATTAGCCTCTGAACAAACACACAGGCTGGATCTGCATTAGGACCTTGTTGCAGGTCTCAACAATAAGGATTTTTTTTTCTGCTGGCTCAGTCACGCCTGTAGTTTCCATTTTTACTTGCCCTGCCATCATGTTCACTGGCCCTAAGGCACAAATGAATCATTTTGCTACAAGTGTCAGAAGCAAAGAATATTTTATAATAAACACATTGTAAAACATGTCAACCCTCTTCAAGTTTAATTGCTGCCTTTAAGTTTTAAGTTCAATCAAGTTACAACTTCATGTTAAGTGCACTGAACTTCATCAGATACAACGATGAAGAAACAACGAACAAAGGTGAGGCAGAAATATTGTGACCAGTTATTTATACCTTTGTTATGAAATAGCGATCGTGAGATGAATCAAATCCGTCGCACTTGGGTAAAATGTCCATGACAAGCGTCCATTGAGAAACATCCAACAACACTTTTTGTCCGCAAAAGAGTTAAATCCATGAAATATTGCAGTGGTGGACAGTAACGAAGTAAATGTAATTCGTTACTGTACTTAAGTAGCTTTTTTGCGTATCTGTACTTTACTGAAGTATTTAAATTTGGGAAGACTTTTACTTTAACTCCACTACATTTCAAAGTCAAATATCTTACTTTTTACTCTACTACATTTTCAAAATCAGTCGTTCCTTTTTATTTATGAGTGGATAAAGCCTTAACTGGTCAAAAGAGCCACCTATCACAGTAGCCTACAACGTGCGCGCTTTGTTTTGAACTTGCCTTGGTGGTATCTACTACCCGTTCACACTGCCAGTGATTTTGTCGCTGTATGTCGCTAGTCTCTGTACTGTGAAGTCGCTTGTGGGCGTTCATAGTGCTGTCGCTCTAATGTGACTGGTAGACTGCACGTCTGGCCATATCTATACAAAATACCATCACAAGTGATATATACAACTATATCATTTTAATTTGACTAGGATTTAGGCTCAAAAGAAACAGTATGCTGTTGGGAGAGTGTTTTTATATTACCACAGCAGTGTTCAGTGGATTAAATCATTAACGATCGATCAATCAACAGATTAACTCATACTGTCATAAATTACTAAAACGTCATTCGAATTTGACAAATAATAAATTTTCTTGTCCCTAATAGTCAACATAATGCAGGGGAAACTGTAAAATGATCTGCAGCAGTGCTAAACTTGCATCATAATTACAACACTCGAACTAAATGTGTGAATTAAACTCACTGAGACTGTCGACAGTTTCTTTTCCATGCATCATTTTATTATATCCATGTATGTGGTTACAGTCAAATCATATAAAACAGTGAAATCGCCCTCGAACTCTTCTGTCTTGCCTGCACTCGAGACGGTAACGTGAGCTGAGCTCCTCTGAAAGTCTTCTTTCCTATTGGTTGTCGCTCGCGAAAATCGCTTCTCATTTGCATAAAGTTGAAATTTCTGAACTTTTGTCGCGCGTCTCGTGTCGCTTGACACGCCCACATTCTGTCGCCAACTGTCACTGTCGCTCGTCGCTCGTGTCGCTGGAAGTCGCCAGCGCTCCATTGAAATGAATGGGATCATGTCGCTTTGTCGCTGCGTGTCGCTGGCAGTGTGAACGGGGCTGCGCGAACCAGAGCCGTTAAATATGAGAGTTGCGACCATAGACAGTATAAGGTTGCGACACACACGGCTTGTTCGACTTGAACCGGCGCTGCACAGACTGATCAGTTTATGACATCAAAGTATAGAGCGAAATCGCGAGAGCGATTGAAAAGCATACAGAGGCGTCTACTTGCGGTACTCTTGCGATATTTTAATGTCATTCACCGATTGGTCTGTGCAGTGTGCCGTTTCAAGTCGAACAAGCCTACTGTGATCTCGCCGCCGCGCGGTCACGTGATTCGTGTAGCTCTCAATAGTTCCAAACAATTTGTGTTGCCAATAATTTTAAGCGGGGCAGAGAGCAGCAGCTATTATTGCAGCAATTATCGGTAAATACTGACCCCTTCCGTCTAAAATTAAACACACAAAACATTTATTCAATTCAAATATATATATATTATATATATTAATATATATATATATATATATATATATATATATATATATATATATATTATAGACTAATTAATGTCATTTTATTAATAGACGGATGTGCCAAGAGTGACAGAGTCTTCACGTAGACTGAGTTAAGCAAGAGTCTTGTGACAAAAATTATAATAGGACATTATAGCAATAAAAAAATCATAGTACTTGGATACTTAAGTACATTTGAAGGCAAATACTTTTGTACTTTTACTCAAGTGAATGTTTAAAGGCAGCACTTCTACTTTTACTTGAGTAATATTTTACCTTGAGTATCTTTACTTTAACTCAAGTACATGGTATGTGTACTTCGTCCACCACTGAAATATTGATATATTGTCCCCTATTTATGTCAGATTTTACCTGAAAGATCTGTCCTCCATCATCGTTCTTCAAGAAATTATCCAAATTATATTTTTCAAAAAGTTAAAAGTTTGAAGTTATTCAAAGATTTCTTTAAGACAATGGGCCCTATTTTAACGATCTGAAACGCAAGTGTCAAGCGCAAAGCGCAAGTAACTTTGTGGGCGGGTCTCGGCGCTGGTGCTATTTTCCCGGCGGGATAAATGACTCTTGCGCCAGGCGCAAATCTAAAATGGGTTGGTCTGAAGTAGCTTCATTATTCATAGGTGTGGTTTGGGCGTAACGTGAAATAAACCAATCAGAGCGTCATCTCACATTCCCTTTAAGAGCAGACGCGCTTTTTCCATAGCGGATTGCTATTGTAACGGTGGATTTGCCAGGCGCGCGCCAGGAGCGGTTCACAGCCAAGGAGAGCAACGCTCTCGTCACGGCCGTAAAAGAGAGAAGTTACATTGAAATGGAGAAACCCACCCAAATTAACTTCGGTTAAACAGGCGTATGATAATTTGGGTAAATGTGTAAGCTAGATGTATGCTTTTATAATAAATTGTCCATCCATCCATCCATCCATCCATCCATCCATCCATCCATCCATCCATCGTAATAATGTATGATTTGCAAAAATGAAAACTGCTTCTGTGTAGATGAGAGAATCAAAGTGTATGCGCGTTGTGCACATGCTACATTGATTATAGCCAAGCATGCGCCCTTAAAATAGCATATGAATAACATGCACAACGCGCCACTGACTTTAAGCAATTTTTTCCTGGTTAGTGGCGCAATTGTTTTCTAAACCTGCAAAATAGCATGAAGGAACGTTTGCGCCGGAACACGCCTCCTCTTTGCGCTGAACCGCCCCCGGGAGCGCAAGTGTATTTCCTAACTTACCGACGTGCTTCTGTGGAGGGAAAAGTCCGCTTTGCGCAGGTGCAAAATAGGAATGATACATGCGTCGGTGTACAAAGTCACTTGTGCTGGGTGCAAGATAGGGCCCAATATTTTTTATGACAACTTTAACTCTTTCCTCGCCATTGACATAATGTTCCCTCATTTAGGAGACAATGCTTCCCTGCCAGTGACGGTATTTTCCATGATTTAGGAGACAACGCTTCCCCGCTATTGCCAGATTTCTTTTCATTTATGAGACAACGCTTCCCCGCTATTGACAAATGTTCCCCTTATTTATGAGACAATGCTTTCTCAAATGCAATTCCATTGACGGAATTTTCAGTAATTTATGAGACATCGCTTACCTGCCATTGACACAATTTTCCGTCATTTATGCGACAACGCTTCCCCGCCATTTACAGAATTTTTCTCTCATTTATAAGACAACGCTTCGCCTCCATTGTCGGAATTTTCTGGCTTTCTGTATTTTCACTTTTATACGGTAGGGGGCACTATTAGGCAACTTCTGAAAGAGTAGAGAATCTCTGGACCAAAACACAGACAATAAAGGAGCAGAAACAAGTGATAAAAGCATTACTTGTGCACATTGTAATATTTGAAAAAAGGTTTTGAATCTTCTTAGCTTTTTGTTCAAAATTTTGTTTTTTTTATGAAACTTACCCACAGTCAAGTGAGTGTTGATAAAAAAAAAAGAATGCTTAAGGCTAGAATTTATTTTTTTATTTTTTTATTTTTTTGACAGAGGCTCTGTTCTTTCTTATGATATATTGCATGTTCATATATTTATACAACAAAATATTCTGGGGGCCATGAAATTTGTGTTAAAGTTACCAAAAATGTTGCTTTTAACAGAAAATGATGGTGGGGAAAGAGTTAAGAAGATACAAAGTTAAAAGTGTTAAAGTTTTTTGTTTTTTTTAAGAAATTAATACTTTTATTCAGCAAGGACCCATTAAATTGACCAAAATTGACAGTAAAGACATCGATAATGTTAGAAAAGGTTTCTATTTCAAATAAATCCTCCTTTGAACTTTTTATTCATCAAAAAATCCTGAACAAATGCCATGGTTTCGACAAAATATTAGAATGATTTCTGAAGGATCAAGTGACACTGAAGACTGGAATAATGATGCTGAAAATTCAGCTTTGCCATCAAAGCAATTGCATTTAATAACTGAACTAAAAATAGCTTGTTTGAGACAAGACTCCAACTGGCTCTCTTCTGCTTTTGACAACTAGACTGACAGCCTTGTTCCTTACTCAAATGCACAGTGGCGATAAGAAACGAAAAAGCTGCCCATTTCAAGAGTCATTCTTCCCTTCCGGATTTTGAACCCAGCCCAGATCATTAACCACCCCCATATGTCTCCTATTGAAAACACATCTACTGTACAGGAAACCATAAGAGAGGAAATACTCGTACATAATAATAGGAGCCATAGACCAGCTATCAATCTGACTCAAGGGAAAACAGGAACCACGTTTCCCACGAGTTTTAATGATGGTTTGACATGGACAGCCTCCGGAGACAAGAATTGTGGGTATGCATCCTGACTTCTACTCAAAATGAACCAACTGCCTCTCGACTAAAACGAACATAGTCAAGAGAGCAAAGTACAAAGATAAGAAAAAAGAAGTTGACTCCTTAAAGGAACACGCCGACTTTTTGGGACTTTAGCTTATTCACCGTATCCCCCAGAGTTAGATAAGTCCATACATACCATACATTAGATAAGTCCATACATACATATCCATACATACCATAAGTCCGTACATACGTGTGTGCTGTAACTCTGTCTGACGCACCCACCGCTAGCCTAGCTTAGCACAAAGACTGGAGGTAAACGGCTCCAGCTAGCATACTGCCTAGAGCCCTGCATGGGGCAAAACATCCAGCCCTAACCGAGACCTGGCCCGTGGTGTTCAAGCCCTAATCCGGCCCCAGCCCAAAAACGTCTGCAATTTTTCTGCCCGAACCCGACCCGAGACCAACATCAGTATCACTTTGAGCTTTCTCTGACGCGCGCTCTCTGATGCGCGCTGTCTCTGCTAGACGCACACACATACACACACACGCTACTAGGTAAACTTTTATTATAGGCCTCAAACATAACTACCACCACCGACAATTATGCCCACATATTAATACAGACTGTCCATTACAGAGAAGCATAAGCATGCAGTAGAGAATATTATACAGCCAAATGTGATCCAGCAGTAATAAGATTTACCTTTTTTTTATGTCAAGTAACTTTACTGAAGAACAACGTTTCAAAGAACTCTTCGCCAACTGGCTAACGTTAAATAATAAATAAATAAATAATAAAAATTTAAAAATTAATAAAAAATCCATTGAACTGAGTAGGCTCATTCGCTACTCGCGATCGTTGTGAAGAAAAAGAATAGCATCCACTGTTGAAGGCTTCAGGCTCAGTAATCAAATCAAAACTCTTTCAAAATGCAGCTTTTCCTGAAGTATTGGGAACTTTTAGTAACAACTTACGCTCCAACTTCTCCCTGATGCTCTGCATGGTCAACTGTCACCTTGCACGCGCGTCACGTTAGTTGAGTGATCGCATATTGCATGGCATATTTATAATATTATCAATATAACAATATTTCATACAGTAGCCTGCCCTCTGCACGTATATTATGGGCACGATGAAAGGAGAAAAGCTCAATGAGCCCGAGTCCGACCAAAGCCCAATCTATAAAAAAATAAAAATAAATGACCCGACTGCTCCCAATAAGTGGCAAAATAACGCCAACATTTTCCTATTTACATGTTGTGATTTGTATAGTCACAGCGTGTACAAATAACAAGGTCACATATTCTCAGAAGGCGATGCACTGCTACTTGGGCGGAGTGATTTGCTCGCAGCGCCTGAGAAGCCCCTGTGGTGAGGAGCAGAGTTCGCTCAGAATTGGAGTAAATCACTCCGCAGAAGTAGCAGTGCTTCGCCTTCTGAGAATATAGTTCCCAGTGTGTATACGGTTAGAAGATGGTTGTGTCTCATGTGACCTTGTTATTCGTACACGCTGTGACTATACAAATCACAACATGTAAATAGGAAAATGTTGGCGTTATTTGTCACTTATTGGGAGCAGTATGCTAGCTGGAGCCGTTTACCTCCAGTCTTTGTGCTAAGCTAGGCTAGCGGTGGACTGTGCGTCAGACATAGTTACAGCACGCACGGAGATGAAAAAGGTATGTATGGACTTATCTAACTTTGGGGGATACGGTGAATAAAGTCCCAAAAAGTCGCCATGTTCCTTTAAGGGGTTAAAAGGAATAGGTCCAAATCCGATAAAAGTTGTTGACAAAACATTTGTAAAAAACATTCCCAGTCAGAAGAACAAGTGACACTGCAGGAAGTTACAGCTATTCTAGACAGGGATGAAAATATGAACCCTGAAATATAGTAAATTCGTACACATTATAGTTGTCAGAAGCAAGAAGACTTCTGCTTTTGAGCTCCTAGTGAGCACAATAGATAGCAGGATACAGAAGAATTTAGAAAACACGAAATCAAGAAAAAGATGTATCCCATTTTAAACAATATTAAGCAGCACAACAACATTAATAATAAGAAATGTTTCTTGAGCACCAAATCAGCATATTAGAATGATTTCTGAAGTATCATTCAACACTGAAGACTGGAGTAATGATGCTGAAAATTCAGCTTTGCATCACAGGAATAAATAAGATAAGAGCACACAGGTCATTCCCAATCTGCATGGAAAAACTGTGTACTTTGTTGATAGAATGAATGCCTCTGAGAAAAGTTCATTCAAAAATCATTGAAAGATACTTAGTAAGAAACTAATTAGTTTGAAGCACAAATTAGTTAGTAAACTAGATATCTGCAACCACAACTGAAATCATCTGTACTTAGTCCACACAGTTTTTGGCCAAAATGAGTGGCAATGTGGAACATTATATGGAAAGTCCTTAAAGAGTTAATTCACCCAAAAATTCTGTCATTAATTACTCACCCTCATGTCGTTCCAAACCCGTAAGACCTTCGTTCATCTTCGGAACACAAATGAATATATTTTTGATGAAATTTTAGAGCTTTCTGTCCCTCCATTGATAGCAACGTCATTGCAACTTTCAAGGCCCAGAAAGGTAGTAAAAACATCATTACAATAGTCCAAGTGACTACAGTGGTTCAAACTTAATATTATGAAGCGACGAGAATACTTGTGCATCACACACATGACCAGCGTCAGCCAATAGTGAGCTGACGTTCTGACCGGTCTTATGGGTTTGGAACGACATGAGGATGAGTAATTAATTACAGAATTTTCATTTTTGGGTGAACTTACCCTTTAAACCCAAAACCTTCTAGATCTGCATTAGATCTTCCCTGGCTTAATCCTCCAGGTGGCACTCAGACTCCAGTCCTTCAATGAGCCAGACAAATCTCATTGGTCTTTGCTGCCACTCTTCCTAAAAACCTGAAGGGAAGATGTCCAGGCAGTCCTCCACACTCAATGCAATTATTTATATCTGGACACAAAGAAGATACTGTGTATCTTGGCAATGCCGAGGGTTCAACCCTTTCAGTTGACTGGCCGCAGTTCACCAGTGCCAAACAAATTACTGTGTGGTGGGGGCCGGATAATTAATGAAACATGGAGAATGCAGAGAGAGAATGATGTCCACATATCATGATCTGGGAGGAAAGTTGCAGAGGACAAATGAAGTGTAAAATTAAATCTGCAAGTTAGTTGTGGAGATCTCCTAAAATAGAACAAAAATGAGGACACAGATACTATTATTTATTGTTTCACTCATGAAATATACGGTATCCTAACTGGATAACTAGGCCCATACATAATCTAAAGTAAGAGAGAACTACTTTAAGATCCGTTTAACACATTTGACATTGTTAAAACCATTTTGGAGAATTGCGCTGCATGGTTCCTCAAAATCAACACTGAAAATCCGAATAAAAGTCGTCTGGGCCTAATAATAACTAACCCAAGCTGCAGTAAAACATGACATGAAGAGTTGGCCCTAACGGTGGTGAGAAATAAAATCTGTAATGCTTATTCACCATAGACTCCGTATATACTTCCTTGTGGAAAAAGTATTGCCAGATTCTGGTGTGTTAAGAGAAAGGAGGTTCAGAGATGGTGTTGAGGGACCAACTTGTCAGACGTTACCTCACAGACCAATCCAAGGTGGCTCAGACTTCATCCTTTGCTAAGTTGCACAACATCCGCCTGGAAGTCCCAGAATTTACCCATGGGTCAAATGCAGGAAGCTTGTTAACAGTGGAAAAGTGTAAAAGGCAATTTTTTCCTGATGCTCTCTTGCCTCGTGTATTGGTAGCATGAAACAGGTGTCCCTTCACCTGGATGCCAGTTTGCTCAACCCTTAGCTGTCTTCCTGGATCTCTGTGCCTAATGTTTGGTTGAGGAAATGTCTAATTATGGAAAACTTCACTTAAGACTTTCCCACACACACAGATTTATTTTTAGTGAGAATTAATGTCATATTTAGTGTGGCACAAGAACACGGACTCTGAGGATGTTTATACATAGACCAGGTCCGTTGGCTGCTCAGTGGGAATTCTTTGATATTCCAGTTGGTGACCTTGGAAAGACATTGTGTAATACGGCAGCTGCTCAGGTTCATGCCATTTATTTGCTTTTCCAAAATAAGAGACACCTCTTTCCCTCCCTCCATTTCAATCTCTCCATCTTTTCTTCTCCTAAAGGAATACTGTCGTTCTCCTGAAAATAAAAATGTTCTCATTATTTATTTACTCTAGTCTAAACTGTTTTGTTGCTTTTTATTTTCCAAGGAGAAGTTTTGAAGATTTGTAATATAGCTCTTTTTCATACAAACTCCAAAACGAACAAAAAATTGTAAAAGCAGTCCATACAACTTCTGCACTATTTTCGGAATGTTCTGAAGTTATATGATTACTTTGTGTGATAACTTTGTGTGAGACACAGACCGAAATTTAAAGTTGCGATGAAACCAAAGTACTGACAAATCTTTTCATACATATTTTGAAGTACATCAGAGTGTAATAGATCATTAAAAAAAAAAAAATTAAGAAAAAAAAAATGTAGGCCGGGGATTTGGTCCTATGAATCAGTTGTTGATTGGATGATGAGATGTGGGCGTGGCACTCAAAAGTGTAGGCAGATGAATGTAAGCTTTCATGGGCGGGGTTTAAGTGGACTAAATGATTGGAGAAGTCCTTCATACATCATTAGAGAGAAGTTTGCCGTTTTCACCGGAAGGTCCAGTTATGACATTTTGAGGTCAAAATATTTTTCAAAATGAAACATGCACATATTAATTGTTTACAATATAATCTATAACACGCATTTAGAAAATAGATTGAGTGAGTTTTCATTTCTTTTAATAGATAAATATTAGATACATTTGAGTTTTGTGTGAACTATTCCCTTAATAGAACTGAAATACCACTAGTCCAAAAATAATTGGCATAATCAATCAACTATTCTTTCCCATCAGAAAGCTAAAAACTACATTATATCTGACAAATGGTTTGTTAAGCAAATTTGACTGCATGTGTTTTTTCCTGATGATATACAGTGATTTGTATATTCAGGGCTAATCAAGACTTCAGCCTTAAGTCTCCAAAGTCTATTTCATAAGCCACGGGGACGCACAGGCATGAATAAGCCATAGAATCATAGACAATCCATTAAACAAAGAATCCTTATGCCTGACAGCTTGTTACTACAGGCTAGAGTTACTCAGTCAGCGGCTGTTTCTGTGCTCATAAATCAACAGTGATCAACAACATTCAGTCTCTACAGCAACCATGAGAGACAGACACATGGGGTAACAGAAGCCTGTTTAGCAGTACAGCTCCTGACTCACATACAGAGAGATACGTGATTTGGAAACAGAAAGAAATAAACTAAATAATAAATTAGCTACAGCTGTTATTGTCAAGCCCAGCCTTTTCTGCCAAGTCCAGAAATATAACAGTCCTGGCAGCCAAAACTAATTAACAATGAACACATCAGCAAAGGAGCTTAAATATTATTAAGAATTAATTATTGGTAGGCCTATGCTAACGCAAGCATTGCTACTACTGCTCAGGGTTAAGTTTGAACGAAACTTGAACAAACGCCTAACTTTAAGTATTAAACTTCGGTGCATAACCTGTCCCACAGTAGCTACATTTACATGCAACCAAATAATCCATTTATAATCGGATTGATGGCTCAATCAGACTGTAAGCCTTTATGTAAATTCATTCAAATCTCATTCAATACGATTGAGCTCGAACCCAATGAAGTTTTGATCTAATTGAAAGGGGTGGTGTAGACCTGAAATAATCTGATCAGCAAGAAAAAAATAAGCATTTTGTGAATCCACCTATTTTCTTATAGGCCAATTTAACAAGCAACCACCACAAAAAAACAAAACAATTATTTAATTTTTTTTAAACAAATACTTCTCGAAACACAAGTATATTGTACAAGGGACCCACAAGGGGACATAAACCAGGTGGACTATTTAGATTTTGTCAACATACCAAAGAAACTGTTATGGGAGAGTTACTGACAGTTAATGAAAATGGGAGAGTGCAAAAATAATCTTTCTGTCATTTTCTTAATTTGTTTTAAGGCTTGAACACCCTTAAAAAAACAAAAAGATCCTAAAAAGTAGTTAATCTTTTTTTTTTTTCTTTTTTTTTTTATGTATAAGTAGCTAATATAAGTTTTAATGGTTTTCAAACAGTTTTAGTAACCACAAAACGTCACATATCACGTCAATGAATTTGTGTGCACCAGTAGGCCGCTCAAGTGGTTTGCGTTACAAGCTTTATGGAAACAAGCTTCCATAAAATTCTCTCCCAATCAAGTAAATGTATAAATCACACACTCACAGAAAATTATCCCCTCAGAACTGGACTTTATAACTTGTAATTACGAGTTTATAACTCAATCTGAGAAAAAAGTGAGAATTGCTAGATAGCTATAGGCCTAAACTCAGCATTGCGAGAAAAAAGTCAGAATTTGCGAGATATAAACTTGCAAACGTGAGAAAAAAGTCAGATTTGCAAGATTATATCTTAAAATTCTGACTTTATAACTTGCAATTGCAAGTTTATATCTCGCAATTGCAAGTTTATATCCCGCAATTGTGAGAAAAATGTCAGAATTTGCGAGATGTAAACTTGCAATTGCGAGAAAAAACTGCAAGTTTATATTACGCGATTCGGAGAAAAAAGTTCAGAATTGCGATAAATTGCAATTGCGAGAAAAAAATTGAAAGAATTGTGAGATAAAAAGTCGCAATTACCTCTTTTATTTTTTATTCAGTGAAGGAAACAAGCTTCCATAGAATTGTCTTCCAATCAAGTCAATGTTTAAATCGCACACTCATTGTATTGTAACAAAAACATTGAAGGAGAATGCTGTTGTTTTGACTAGCCCAGACATATGCTTACTATGGTCATTTCAACTTAAGAAACATGATAGTAGAATCAATCATAACAAACATTAATCCAACACAGCGTATCTTTCAAAGATGAAACAGATGACTATATCGACTCTTCATTTGACTTTGACTAGGTTTTGACGTGATGTCATGTCGGAGTAACATGACAGCAAATAGGACCCAGCAGAGCTCTCCGGCGAACCTCACCTGTCCCCAAACGCACTTTTACTTTTCCACCTGAAGTCGCCTGCAGAATCCCGACATCTGTCAGTCTTAAAGATAACGGCATGTTTTGTGCATTGCTCTGCAGTTTGTTGCTCGTGCACGGC